>NC_138771.1:406543134-406848134 GCF_965119305.1 Pelophylax lessonae | reverse complement strand
TGTTGGATTTGGTATATTGTTTTCCTAACCTCCCACAGACAAAGTTCTCTCTCTCCCCCCCCCCCCATAAAGTTATATTTGGTAACTTCTTCCCTGCCTGAATGTACGTTTTGATATACAGTAGTAAACTAGCCTGTTGCTGTGAAACTGACCCCTGTGTTCTTCCTGTCACACAGTCCTAGCCCCACCCCCACACAGTAGCTGCCGTGATTTACTTACTGCATGTGGAGGAGAGACCGACGTTCCACTGAAGCTGTCTGCCGGGAGGAGGGGGGAGGACTCAGAGGGAGGGGGAAAGAGCAGCAGAGTGACAGACTGCCCTCAGCTCAGCCAATCATAGATCATTATAGCAAAACTCAGACAAGAGCCAAGCCCCCTGTTTCTCCTCTACCAATAACAGGCAGTCAAAAAGGAGGTGGCGGGCACTGGGATTGTGTCAGGGCTCAGGGGGAACGGCGTTCCTGTTGTAGAATAAGTACAGGAACGCCATTCCCATGAGTTCCTACAGGACTCGAGCCCTGGATGTATCCCATTGTTTTATTGTTTCTGTCTGCCTTGAAAGCACACTATCATGGGATGAATACTCTTATGTGGATTAGCTAACAGGTTAATGAAATAACTGTCGGCTATTAGTTGCTAGAGGGGAGGGGGGATTTCTCCTGCAGCCCTTCCTAAAGGCTGTCTATGTGTCATGTTACTGAATGTAATTTACCCCGCCCTGTGTCATTATGCAAAGAGGAGGGGGGATTGTCCCCTGAGTAACATCTCTTTGTGCCTGTGTTTGAATAAACAGTCTTGGGCTTCTTTACCACCCTACACTGATGTCTCGACAAGTGACAGGGTGGGTTAAGGGATCTTGGATCATGCTGATACCGGGCAAGGGGAGCTTATATGGCAGGCATACTCTTCTTGAGTAAGGGGGCCTGTCACAGTAGAATTTGCTGAAAGTATTCAGGACGACCAAGTGTTCTTGCAAACCTGAGATATTGTCGCTTGATGATGGAAGGCCCAGAAAGTACTAAGTGCCTGAGTAGAATGTGCCATGACAGGTAAAGGAGGAACCCAACGTTTATTAGAATAGGCCTGATCCACTGTCTGTCTGATCCATCTAGAGATGGTAGCCGAAGAAGCAGACAGCCCTTTTCTTGGTCTGACCTCTGAAAGGACTCTATAGCTGCCAGATACAACCGATTTGTCCGAACCACATCCAAGCTATGCAAAGCAAATTCTTTGGGATGAGCTTGGGACACAAGGATGAAACACAATGTCCTCATTCAAATGAAAGTCAGAGACAACTTTGGGCAGGAATAATGGACAGGGATGAAGAACCACTTTATCTCTATGGACCACTAAATAGGGAGTATGACAGGATAGTGCCGCCAACTCCGATAACCTGCGGGCCGAGGTAATAGCCACCAAGAATGCCACCTTCTGGGACAACAAAGGCAAGGGATCTCCTGAATATTCTCAAATGGAGGTTTCTGGAGAACCGAGAGCACTAAGTTTAAATCCCATGATGGCAAAAGAAACCATACAGGTGGAGCCACATGTCGAACCCCCTGAATGAAGGTAAAAACTAAAGAGTGCGAAAGAAGATTGCCAAGACAAACACCTGGCCCTTGATGGTACTCAAGGCCAAATTCTGCTCAATGCCCCATTGAAGAAAGGTCAAGATCTGAGTCACAGAAAAGGAGCAAAGATGAGCGTCAAGCAACTCACACCGAGAAATGTACGCTTTTCACATATGATGGCTTATCTTGCTAGAAGTCGCCTTCCTCGCCTTCAACATAGTAGGGACCACTGATCCAGACAAACTTCTATTCCTACCGAGGTACTGACCTGGCTTTAAAAAAGAATCAATTAAAACCAGCGACTGTAAAGCAGGATGGTAGATCAGCCCTTGGGATAAATAGTCACTCTGAGAGGTAACCCCCAAGGGATGTTTACGGCCACCAGAATGATTGAAAGACCTGATTCTTCACAGGAAGCACAGAAGAAGCTTGAACAAAAAACAGGGAGATGTGTTTGGCGCTTGCGCCGACCAGTGGGACCCGTACTGGGATATGAATAAGGTGGACAGAAGTGCATAGATCCAATGTTGACTCCGAGGGCAGCGCTGTAGGCAGGCAAAAGCCAAAATCCTGCTGGCACACATAAAAACAGAAGAGGACAGGCGCCACTCAGTAACAAGCAAAGTTTATTGCAAAAAAGACATAGCACACTTACATAGAAATTAGGTTCGGGCTTCTCCTGATGGCTTCTCAACCCCTGTATGGCATGGCGCTTCTTCCTGTCAGCCGGACCAGCCGGACCAGCAGCCGGGAGATGACGCCACTGAATGGAATCCAATGGGGGAGCAGGACCAAGCTACAGCTTGAACAAATCATATGGACAACTCATAAGGAATACGTACTGTAACTGGCCTGAAATATGGTTCACACCTTACAGGATGGTATTCACATCCAATTCCTCATTGAGTCCCCCAGGCGAGAGGACATCTAAGGCGTATATCCAAAGGGAAACTTATTGGATATACGCCTTAGATTTCCTCTCGCCTGGGGGACTCAATGAGGAATTGGATGTGAATACCATCCTGTAAGGTGTGAACCATATGTCAGGCCAGTTACGTATTCCTTATGAGTTGTCCATATGATTTGTTCTTATGCTTATTGATTCTAACTTAACTAGGCTAGGCTTACATTTTCTTAATTGTTCTAGTCTCATATTGCTAAATTATATCTTCTTCTAAAAAATGTTTTAATTTTTTAAAATAGACTTTATTATTTTATTATACATTTATCTTATTGGTGAGGTTGCACGAGAAGTGTACGCTTTTATGTAAACGTGCGTTTTTATCCCCATATGCATTTTATCTTGATACATTTTTGAGATATGTATAATTGTGCCTTTTAATCTTTTTAACTTTTTATTCTCTCCCTCCCTTTTTCCTTCTTCTTTTCTTCCCCTTTTTTTCTCCCCCCTTTTTTTCTCTTCCCTATTTCTTATATATATTTTTTTATATTGTTTTATAGATCACAGTGCTATGGAATTAGCTTACAGTAATTTTACTTGCAATCTTATTGTTACTCTATTGGCTTTATGTTAAATATGATGTATGCTCTTAGTGTCAGCATCATAGTATGGCATTAGAACTCCCTTTTAGCCCCGCCTCTGTATTGTGATTAGTGCAGCCAGCCCATATATGACCGCATCTTGTTGGTCTTTAGAAATGTCTGAGGAAGGAGCGCAGAACGCATGCTCCGAAACGCGTTACGTCATCACTAGCCGACGAGCGGTTCACCGCCGTCTGTAGCTTGGTCCTGCTCCCCATTGGATTCCATTCAGTGGCGTCATCTCCCGGCTGCTGGTCCGGCTGGTCCGGCTGACAGGAAGAAGCGCCATGCCATACAGGGGCTGAGAAGCCATCAGGAGAAGCCCGAACCTAATTTCTATGTAAGTGTGCTATGTCTTTTGTGCAATAAACTTTGCTTGTTACTCAGTGGCGCCTGTCCTCTTCTGACAGAAGAAGCTTGAGCCAGGGTTGATACTTGCCTTACAGTGCCCCTAAGACGCCTGCGGCGTCTGTCAGAAGAACCTATGACCTCACCACGAACCTCGGTATCCTCCTGTGGAGCCAAACCTACTGAAGGAACTGCATACAGGACTGTGCAAACAGAACTGTCTTGAAGGTGGACACCACCAGACCCAGAACCTTTATGCAAGTCGAGAGAAGACCATCTGTGTGACAGCAGCTGGCGAATCACGGCCTATGGTTCCCGAAGTTTGTCCAGAGGAAGGACCACCCTGGTCAGTATTGAAACCAGCCCTAGGTAATTAAATTTCCTGGACAGGGTCAGGGGGGCCTCGGGTAGTTCGGACATCACCCAGATCTTTGCAGGAAATATATCCGCACAAAGAGACTCAGGGCCCAAAAACCCCCGAAACAGCGGAACTCTGCCCCCCTACTTTGGTACCCCCAAAAGGATCATTTTGTGGATCCCCTTGATGCTCACATAGGAGGTCCACGGGGCCAGAAACTAGCGAAGTCCAGTGTATGCGGGTCCAGAGAAACCAGCTCTAGGCTTACCAGACCATTGTTGCTTGGAACCTTCTAGGGATGACTTAAAAGATCTATTTCCCTTGTCTGCAGTAAGGGGAGCACAAAATAATATTTTATGAGCTGAGAAGGAGGACCCATGTTTGCGACAAGGCTCCTTCCTTTCCTAGACTATGGCAGGAAGGTACTCTTCCCCCCCGTGAGACCCTTAATGATGTCATCTAGAGTAGCCCTAAACAGGCGATCACTTTGAAAGGTCAGAATAATGAGAGCTTTCTTGGAGGTTTGGTCTACAGACCAATTCTTAAACCACAGCATGTGCCTAATCACTACCGCTGAAATGGAGAGTGTGGACAGTACTGGAGCTTCATCCAAAGATGTATCACATAAGAACTGCAGCCCCTGGACCAACTGGTCCTACAGATCAATGTAAGCAGAGGGAACCTGCTCATTACCCAGACCCTGACGCAGAAGCTTGGCCCATTCAGTTAAGGTCTGAGACACCAGGCCGAGGCCAAGACTGGTCACAATGCCGAACCATCCATTGTAAACATGCCGCGCGCCCAAGCCTCCGTTTTTCTGTTAGCCAGGTCTTTAATGGGTGGGGATTCCTCTACTGTGATCATGGTTGCTTTATTCAACCTGGAAAAAGGAGGGTCCACTTTTTTAAAAGTGATTCCTCAAATGGCTAACGTACTGAGAAACGTTTGGGGACCACAAAGGGTTGCTTTGGTTGCCCCCACTTCTTATATGTAAACCTGTTCAAATAGGAAAGATAAGGAAATACCTTCACTGTACGAGGTGACTTGTGTTTACCAAGAGGTACATCAGCCACAGCCTCCATTTTTAAAGTCTCACGCACTGCAGTATTAAGTGCATCCACCAGCATTTTCCCTTTCGCTGCTGCGACCATGGAGGAGTCATCCTCACTATCGACAGATCAAGGGCAAGATATCAAGTCCCACTGGATGGGCCACAACCACAGCGGCACCAGGCTCAAAATCAGATGAGACAGACTGAGCAGGAGAAGGCGGGGGATGCTTCCTCCTGGGCCTTTGCCTACACGCCACTTCCACCCAGGATACCAAGGACTGTAGGACCTCTATCAGCTCAACAATGGGGTGCTGGAGTTCTGAGGGACCTGGCATCTCCATTACGGGATCAGTGGGGAGGATGTGACCCTGAGGCTCCATAGGATAGGAAAGGCCCTGCAGCAACAAAAAAAGTTTTTGGCATTACAAAGGATCCCCACACACTAGGGGCACCTACTAGCAGAGAGAGAGAGAGAGATAGGGACTGCCAAGGACTCTCCACTACCAGCCGGAGGAGCGCCGTATATTCGGACCTAGCGACTGCCATGAGTGCCACCAGTTCATATACTGTATCCCAGGAAGAAAGAGGAAGAGGAGGAGCAAGAGCCCAGGTACCACCACGTGGCTCCGGTTATCTCCAGCGTCACGCCCGACTAAGGGAAAATGGCAGCCGTGACATCAATGACTCAACCAACATGGCCGCCGGCCGGAGGCCAAGCAAACCCAAGGGAAAATGGGCACTGTGATATCACTGACTACAAAACATGGCCGCCGGCCGTGCCGAAAGCTCGATGACAGACTGTCATAGGAGTTTCTGCTGCACCCTCTGCACTGGGACCCCCAAGGTACTGGACCCCATACTGCTTACAGCAGGACATACACCCAGTGGTCTCTGCTGCTGCACCCTCTGCACTGGGACCCCCAAGGTACTGGACCCCATACTGCTTACAATAGGACATACACCCAGGGGTCTCCGCTGCACCCTCTGCATCACTGCGCCCTCTGCATCACTGTGCCCTCTGCACTGGGACCCCAAGGTACTGTACTCTCACTGGTTACCCACTTACCGCCCACCCACTGTCAAATGACGGCGGATCGGTGCAGCTCTTGTTCTGGGAGGATGTCATATGACGGTGCCCCAGAACGGCCGCTTTCACACGCCCATGGGGAACACTGCACGACCCCGATCTTAGTAAAGAGCCAATGATGTGGCTCTTTACCCATGTGATTAGCTGTGTCCAATCACAGCCGGTCACATGTAAATGAGGAAGTGCCATTTATTGGCGTTCCTCGCCTCACACTGTCAGAGTCTGTGGTGAGGAGAGCCGATCAGCGGCTTCTCCTCAAAGGGGAGAGTCTAGGACAGGTAATGAGGGCATTGATCATCAGTTCCCTGATTACAGTAAAGTAAAAACAGTGTCCGTAAGTCACTCATCAGACAGACCAACCAATGCCCATCAGTGCCCCCAATCAGTGCCCACAGTGCCCTCAGTCAGTGCCCACAGTGACCTCAATCAGTGCCCATAGTGCTGCCAGTCCATGCTCATCAGTGCCTGCTCATCTGTGCTGCCCATCAGTGATGCCTGTCAGTGTTCATTAGTGCTGCTCATCAGTGTCCACCAATGCCGCCTATCAGTGCCCATCAGTGCCGCCTATCAGTGCTCATCAGTGCCGCCTATCAGTGCCCACCAGTGCGACATATTAATGCCTCCTCATCAGTGCCATCTCATCAGTGCCCATAAGTGCAATCTCATCAGTGCCCATCAGTGTAGCCTATCAATGCCCATCAGTGCCTCCTCATCAGCGCTCATCAGTAAAGGAGAAAAATTACTTATTTGCAAAATTTACTGACAGAAATTAAGAAAAACTTTTTTTTTTTCAAAACGTTTTTTTATTTTTTTTAGTAAAAAAAAAAAACCCAGCGGTGATTAAATACCACCAAAAGAAAGCTCTATTTGTGTGAAAGAAATGATACAAATTTCATTTGGTTACAGTGTAGCATGACTGTGCAATTGTCATTTAAATTGTGACAAGGCTGAAAATTAGCATGGGCAGGAAGGGGTTAAAGTGGCCTGGTTTGAAAGTGTTAAAGAAGGACTTACATCACCCCAAGAGCTATACAGAGGGGGGATGGAGGGGACACAGCCAGGTCTGGATGGGGGAGGGGGGGCAGCTCTACCGAGGGATTTTAGGATGGGAGGAGGGAACCATCTCTAAAGGGCACCCGCGTCCACCCCAAACCTGCACAAAGGGGGAGAGGGGGGACTGTACTTACCTCTCCATGATGCGGGTGACGATCCAGACAGAACTCCTCACCACTGAAGTTGGGGAACTGTCGGCCAAGGAGGCGCTGCAACTCGGACCCACGCCCGTTCATATGCGACCCTGCAAGACATTTAACTCCCAGGCAACCCTCTGTCCATGAGCCTATGTCGCAGCTAACCTAACTCATAGCTGCGTCTGCACGTGCTCACTGGCTGGACTAGGGGGACCACTGGATCTAGATTATCCAGGCTGTTGCCCAGCCCAGCAATTGATTGTAGATCGCCCAGGGAAAAAAGGCAAAAAAGATGCATGGAAGGAGAAAAAAATTGCTAGGACCAAGAGATCCCTGCAGGGAGCCTTGGTCCTTACTCCTGACTAGACAGAAATGAACTGAATACCTATAGCAGTGAGGGAGTTATATACCAGCTGAGGA
Source organism: Pelophylax lessonae (assembly GCF_965119305.1). NCBI lineage: Eukaryota > Metazoa > Chordata > Amphibia > Anura > Ranidae > Pelophylax > Pelophylax lessonae. The sequence continues at coordinate 406,840,567 of NC_138771.1, read as the reverse complement.
TAGTCCATGGGCATAGCTAAGTTTTTGTTCTGATTAGTCCTACTCCTGAAGGGAGGCGATATAACCCTATAGTCATAATTTATGGAGTGCTGTGTCGGTCTATGAATGAAAGAGAAAGAGAAAATATCCAGTGAGCGGAAGTTATGTGGAGGAAAATGCCTTGTTGATGTCAGAGGTCAGAGGAGAATGGACAGACTGGTTGAAGATGATAGAAAGGCAACAGTAACTCAAATAACTGCTCATTACAACCAAGGTATGCAGAATACTATATCTGAATGCACAACAAATTGAAGCAGATATACTACAGCAGCAGAAGACCACACCGGCTGCCACTCCTGTCAGCTAAGATAGTAGGGTCATAATTTGGCATAAACAACACGAAACCATGGATTCATCCTGCCTTCTATCAACAGTTCAGGCTGGTGGTGGTGCTGTAATGGTGTGAGGGATATTTTCTTGGCACACTTTTGGCCCCTTAGTATCAACTGAGCATTGGCCTTACTGAATATTGTTGCTGACTATGGCCATCCCTTTATGACTACAGTGTACCCATCTTCTGATGGCCAGGGCCGCTGTTAGAAATCACGGGGCCCCGTACAGCCTACCTAAGCGGGCCCCCCGACCCGCCCACCTCAGCGGGCCCCACCCCGACCCCGCCCACCTCAGCGGGCCCCACCCTGACCCCACCCACCTCAACAAAATGCAGCCTTGGTCCTCAAGTGATATTTATTTTTCTCCTGCCTGTTATAAATTTGATTAGACTAGTGTTCAAAGACACCTGAGATCATCCCTTTTTAATGAGAATGCTGCCGCTGACTTTAAGGCATACTGTAGATTTTCTTTAAAGCATAGGTTGACCCTAACCACCCGATTTTGTGTGGAACATGTAACATGTTCCAAATCCTGCAGCCGCCTCTCCCCCCGCCATTGTAGTTCTCAAAGAACTACAATGGTGCTGTGGAGCACCGTGGTATTTCTTTGATTTTTTCCTGTCAGTGTATCTGCAAGCCCATACGGGATGTACAGGTACACAGATATACTGACGATCTGAAGAAGACCTACATGGCACCAGGGATCTGCTGATTGCTGGTGCAATGCTTTACAGGCTCCAAAAGAAAAAAAAATAAATGCACATTTTTTTAACTGCAAAAAAATGTGCATTTATTATTTTTTTTAAAAGGTGAACTTATCCTTGAAGCCTTAAAGTACATCTATGATGCCTTTAAATCAGCTGAAGCATGCAATTATAATTATTTAAAATCTTTATGAGCTATTTCACACTAGCATTGCTCTTTGAAGAGTGATCTGCATTCAGATCTCTCTTCAGAGAGCATTTGGCTGGTGGGAGGAGGCATTGTATCACCTCTTCAGCACCTGTTAACCACTTCAAAATCCTGATAACAGTTGAATAGGATCGTGGCCAGTAGGCAACATGGTGGGTGGTCCAATGGGGACAATTTTTGCTGCGCAAAAAGCTTTGCAGTTGTGACATATGTACTTTCCATCCCGTTACCTTTCCAGCATAAGGGCTCTTTGAAACATCTGCTTAGCAAAGGATCCATGAGTGGATTCCCTGCTGAACTGGAGCTTCTCGGCATAGATGGCAGTGTTAAAACCTCTGTTCCAGTTCAGTCTATGCCCGCGTATACCACACAGTGGATAGGGGTGGACTGGTGATGGCTCTATGGATGGACAGATGTAAATGGAAATGTGTCCATTTACATCAGGCTATGTTTAATATGTCATGTTTAGGTCTGGAAAAATAGACAAGGGTGAAGTCCTTTTCCATTTTTTTTTTTCGGAAACTGGACATATCCAGAGGTAGGTGGATGTAAACAGACAGCAGTCCTTATCTATTTTTCCAAACCTAAACATGACAGATTAAACATAGCCTGATGTAAATGGACACATTTCCATTTACATCTGTCCATCCATAGAGCCATCACCAGTCCACCCCTATCCACTGTGTGGTGTATGTGGATTTCTGTAGACCTACATAGAGGTCTGCACAAAAAAATTGACTGGCAGATCCAAGTGGAAAGCTTGGGCAAATATTTCTTATGGGGAGTTGTTGGAGGTCTTAAAAACACAGCTCAGCCATTTACTGCCCTCCTTAACAGAAATGTAAGCAAGCATCTCATGCTTATGATTATCATCATTCTAATGATCAGAGCACAGCAGCTGCTCTGTTCCTCTGTCACAGTGTCACTGTTGGTTGCTGATTCTGTTATGGCTGTACTGTGTTACAATCTGTAACACAGTACAGCCATAAAGTTAACAAAATCAGCACCCAGCAGCAATGTGACACTGTGACAGAGCAGCTGCTGTGATCTGATCGTCATAATGATGGTAAGCACACAGTGGAGAGTCGGGGAGTGTACCTTCCTTCCTTGGTAGTCAGTGTCAGTGTGTGAGGCTGTGCACCTCCCCCAGCCATCGGATTAAGCCTGCAGTGCAATCTCAGCCTCCAGCCCACCTCACATCAGTCTCTTCCTCTGTCCGTGGAACTTACTGAGGGAGCAGTGTAGAAAAATATCACTCCGCCAGTGAAAACATAGGCAGTGGATGGCCGTGACCGGAACTATATGGCAGCACATAAGCTTGTCTGCCTGCGCCCCGAAAAAGGAAAAGAAGTCCCTCCTCTTCTCAGTGCTGACATCTCCTGGGCCCCTAATGTTAACCCGAGGGGGCCCAGGAAATTACCCTCAACAAAAAAACAAACAAATTGAAGAAGGTATGGTTTATAAAAAAACGTTTTATTTATTTAGGAGAAACAACTGTAAAGCTGCCCGGGCCCCCCTGCTGGACTGATAGAGCCCGGGCCCGGTACAACAGGGCTGGTTGTACTGCCCTATCAGCGGCCCTGCTGATGGCTACACTCAGCAGAATAATGCACCATGTCACAAAGCTAAAATCATCTTGAACATGACCACTGTACTCTAATGGCCTCCACAGTCACCAGATCTCAATGGAAACAAAAGTGAGTACACCCCTAAGTGAAAATGTCCAAATTGGGCCCAATTAGCCATTTCCCCTCCCCGGTGTTATGTGACTCATTAGCGTTATAAGGTCTCAGGTGTGAATGGGGAGCAGGTGTGTTGGTATTATTGCTCTCACTCTCTCATACTGGTCACTGGAAGTTCAACATGGCACCTCAAGCAAAAAACTCTCCGAGGAGGATCTGAAAAAGAATTGTTGCTCTACATAAAGATGGCCTAGGCTATAAGAAGATTGCCAAGACCCAGAAACCGAGCTGCAGCATGGTGGCCAAGACCATACAGCGGTTTAACAGGACAGGTTCCACTCAGAACAGGCCTCGCCATGGTCGACCAAGGAAGTTGAGTGCACATGCTCAGCATTATATCCAGAGGTTGTCTTTGGGAAATTAGACGTAAGAGTTCTGCCAGCATTGCTGCAGAGTTTAAAGGGGTGGGGGGTCAGCCTGTCAGTGCTCAGACCATATGCTGCACACTGCATCAAATTGATCTGTATGGCTTCTTCTAAACAGGGCCGCTGATAGAAATCATGGGGCCCCGTACAGCCTACCTGACGGGGCCCCCTTTAGCCCCACCCTCAACTCCGCCCCTGGTCCCGCCCCAGACCCTGCCTTATATGTGCTGCTTTTACTAACAGAACAGTCTGTTTTTTCTCCTTGCTTTGCAGTGAGACTAAATAGCCAGATCGCTGATCTGTGTACAAAGTATACAGCAAAGTCAGTATAACTAGCAGAAGATGGAGATCTATAGGCTCACAACATGCACTGCTCTTTTACGTTTGGAAAATTGTTACTGCCATCAGAACCTTATCACATGGGTATTTTGTTACATGGCAGGGTCTCTTAAAGAAATACAGTGATTATAAAAATTTGTAATCAGCCATTGCTGACCATTGCTTTTGAAAATGCTAGCTGCTTTACTGGCACATGATGCAGTGGCTTCAATACATTCTGCAATTTTAGCTAAAATTAGCAAAACTAATTTAGGTGGGTCTTATATTACAAAGCAAAGTATGCTTATTTACTTAGGGCCCCTTCTCCATGCTGCAGTACAATTCAAAATAAAAAACCTGTGGGGGAAAAAAAGTTATTAATTTACTTAGGAAACGTACTAAACCTGCAGCTTACATGTGCTCCATCCACAATATAGTGTGGCTCCCTCAGCTCACTGTAAGCTGTCTCTCCTTGTCACTGCTGCTGCCACCCGCCTCACATAAGCCTCTTGATCTTGGCTGCTGAGTGGGGACCTGAGCGGAGGAAGATCACTCCGCCAGGGTAGGCAATGGGCAGCCACAGTGGCAGGCATCCGGGACTTTAGCACAGCAGCCAGCAACATGCGGAGCAGGTGCGGGAATGCGCATGCGCCCAAAATTGAAAAAAAAAAAAAAGTCCCTCAACTGCTCCGCCTCCACCATCCCATAATCAGAAAGGGGCCCTGGAATTGCATGTAGTATATAACACCCCCTAAGGTAGTAGGAGTGGAATGAGCGGGGGGTGCATTTTGTCTGTGAGGCTGCCCGGGCCCTCCCTGCTAAGCTCATGTACTGGCTTATCAGTGGCCCTGCACTGAGAACCCTCAAGTGTTTTTCTAATGGGGTAATGTCTGTTGAGGACCATAGCATCAGGAAGTCCTGAACCTCTTGCAAGTCAGAACCCGGGATCCATAGGACCTTGAAGTGCCTAGCCCCGAACTGATCCACAATGGGGTCGGGCCCCAAAATCATGCCAATCAATAGCCCTGTCTATGAATGACTTGTAATGTCTCTATGGGTGGCCAGATGTAAATGCACTCATATCCATTTTACATCATGTTAGCTTTGATCTATAACATTTAGGCCTCCTAAAGGAGGGTGTATGGACACAAGTCCATTTACATCCAAACCTCCATAGACCTACATGGAACATTCAATCAGATCCGCATGTAAAGCTGACAGGCGGACCTAATTGAAAAGCTTGGTTGAAAGGCTATTTAAGGGGAGCGGTGGTAGTGGGAGGTAAAAACATGGCTCAGCTGCATGTTCTTACTCCCCCCTTTCCCCTTCCAAACACAAGAGTGAACTAGCAACTCATGCTTATAATCATATTCATTATGATGATCACAGCACAGCATGTACTTTATGGCTCTGGCTCTGTGTCACATGGCTGCTGGGTGCTGACTTTGTTAAGGCTGCACTGTGTTACAATCAGTATGGCCATAAGTTAACGAAGTCAGCACCCAAAAGCCATATAACACAGAGCCAGAGCCATAAAGTACATGCTGTGCTGTGATCATCATAATGAATATGATTATAAGCACACAGTCAGGGAGTCTGGGAGCTGTACCTTCCTTCCATAGAAGTCTGTCAGTGTCACTGTGTGCTGCTGGTCTGTGTACTGCTGAGCCCTCTCATCCATCTCTCATCAGTCACTTCCTCATTCCACAGCATGCACAAACGAATCACTCCGCCAGGGCGGCCGGAACTACATATTCATTCAGTGCAGCATATTCACAGTGCACAAGGTTAGTGTGCCTATGCCCCGAAAATGGAAATAAAGTCCCTCCTCTGCTATCACCTCCTGGGCCCCTCTGTTGACCTCTTGGGGCCCAGGAAAATATATTTATACACCCTGTAATGAAATTGAAGTGGGGGATGGAATTTAAAGGATTTCTATTTATTTAGGCAGAAGTTAACTTTAAAGCTGCCCGGGCCCCTAGTGGAGCTCATGGAGCCCGGGCCCGGTACAGCAGGGCTGGTTGTACTGCCCTATCAGCGGCCCTGCTTCTAAAGATGATTGCTGGAACCATGTCCTATGGTCTGATGAGACCAAGATAAACTTATTTGGTTTAGATGGTGTCAAAAGTGTGTGATGGCAACCAGGTGAGAGGTACACATACAAGCGTGTCTTGCCTACAGTCAAGCATAGCGGCGGGAGTGTGATGATCTGGGGCAGCACTGGGGAGCTACAGCTCATTGAGGAAACCATGAATGCCAACATGAACTATGAGATACTAAAGTAGAGCATGATCCCCTCCCTTCAGAGACTGGGCCGCAGGGCAGTATTCCAACATGATAACGACCCCAAACACACCTCCAAGACTACCACTGCCTTGGTAAAGAAGCTAAGGGTAAAGGTTAAAATGTCTTAAATGGTGAAAGGGTAAAATGTTTCCAGACCTAAAGCCTATTGAGCATCTGTGGGGCATCCTCAAACTGAAGGTGAAAACATCCACTGGCTCCGTGATGTCGTCATGGAGGAGTGGAAGAGGACTCCAGTGGCAACCTGTGAAGCTCTGGTGAACTCTATGCCCAAGAGTGTTAAGGCAGTGTTGGAAAATAATGGTGGCCACACAAAATATTGACACTTTAGGCCCAATTTGGACATTTTCACTTAGGGGTGTACTCACTTTTGTTGCAAGCGGTTTAGACAATCATGGCTGTGTGTTGAGTTATTTTGAGGGGACAGCAAATTTACACGGTTATACAAACTGCACACTGACTACTTTACATTGAAGCAAAGTGTAATTTCTTCAGTGTTGTCACATGAAAAGATATAATAAAATATTTACAAAAACGTGAGGGGTGTACTCACTTTTGTGAGGTACTGTAAGTTGCGAGGTAGGCCTTCGTGTATCAGGTTGTTTTTCCAGAGATGCTTGATTGAATTGTGATCAGGTGAATTTGGAGGCCAAGTCAACATCTCAAAGACACCTTCTTTCATTGCTCCATGGTCCAGTTCAGGTGCTCACATGCTCATTGTAAACACTTCCAGCTGTGGACACCGGTCAACATGGGCACCCTGACTGGTCTGCAGCTGCACAACCCCATACACAACAAGCTGCGATGCACTGTGAGTTCTGACACATTTCTATCACAACTCTTGTTTACTTGTGCTCCCCTGACTGACCACCTCATTCATTGTTGCCTTAATTCATTTGAACTGAGCGATTCGATACAGTGTGCAGAGATCAAATACGCCACTGAGCAAAATTTTTTACATAATGTAAATGTAATAACAGAGGATGTTTCACTCATCACTGTATGGGCTGCCCATAAGGAAATGTTAAGAGGTAAATTGATCCGTATAGTGTCCCAGATAAAACTGGAACATTGGTTGGACATCAATCATTTGAATAGTGAATTACAGGCCCTACATTTGGCCCATAATCTCAGCCGAGCGCGGAGTTGTGTACGGATAGAGCCCTTAATTTGGTAATGAGGACCCAGGTGGAGAAAAACATTTGTTGGGCTTCTTCTAAATGATATCTGCATACAGACAGAATAGGAACCATGCTGGTCACTAAGCAAGCAACCCTCCCTAAAATTCGTTGCACTGCAGGGACCTATACTCAGGACCCCACAAAAATCTTAATGGAATTTCATAAATTCTACTTTTTAGAAATCCCAGCCTGATGAGGATCCTGGAAGATTATCTGCTTTCCTGAGGGATCTGGAGATTCCCTGATTGTCTTCTACCCACAGAGCATTACTGGAGAAGCCAATTATGTCTGAAGAACTCTCCTTCTTGATCAAACAAGCCAGTTGGAATTCAGCCCCTGGGCCAGATGGCTTTTCTGTGGTGTATTATAAAAAATTCTCTGCAACATTAACTCCCCATTTGGCTCACTTCTTCAATGCCTTCAAGGAGGGAGAAGCGTTGGCACTGGACCCTAATACAGTGATTTTTTTCTGTTATTCCTAAACCGAACAAGGACCAAGGAGAACTACAAAACTACCACCCTATCCCTGATTATTAATGATCTTAGATTGTTGACAAAAGTCCTGGGTAATAGGCTGTCCTCTTTATCAATGCATATGTGCACAAGGATCAGGTAGGGTTTATCCCTGGCAGACAGGGTCCCGACCAGGCACGACAAGCGAATAAGATCATCACTCTGCTTCAATCCAGATGGGATGGAGGCCCATCCATAATGGTCCAGACTCTCCCCAATTCTTTTGCAGAATATTGTTGCTTTCTATTTTCCACCTGCTCGCACACCCCTTTAAAAACCCCAGTTCCCACGAGGTCAGGATCCTAGGGCCTTTCATTGGTGGTTGGTCTATATGGAACAATGGTCTTTACCAGACTGGCCACTTCTTCACCCACAGAGGCCCCTCTACTCTTCATCATTGTTGGGAGAATTTAAAGATGCCCAGGTCTGATTTAGGAGAATAAAAGTATGATTTGTTAAATACCAAATATGGATATATATACTGTAGGTCTGATGTATGTTTCTCTTAGTAGGTCTAATGTATTTTATTAGCCTTCTAGACCTGGTGTGTTTGGTGTCTATGTGATTGGTATCTTCTTATACTTCTTATTCCTTTAAAAAGAGTTCAGGAGTGTCTGAACTGTACTAATTAAGAAAAGTTAAAGTGTTTCTAAAGGCAACATTTTTAAATAACAAAAATGTTATGTTTACCTGATCTCTGCAATGGTTCGCAAAGTGCAGCCCTGATCCTCTTGTTTTTTGGGTTCACTGCCGGTGGTCCTGGCTCCTCCCCCTTGCTGAGTGCCCCTAATTACAAGCCTCTTTCTAAGGGGGTACTTGAGTATGCTTGCTCCCAACATTGTCCATTCACACACGGAGCGTGTCTCGGCCCTGCCCCCACTCACCTCCTCTTTTGCTCACTGGCTGTGATTGACAGCAGCAGGACTCAATGGCTCCCACTGGATCCAGATCAGGCTCCGATCAGCGATCAGTATAAGGGGGGGGGCTGGAGGGGGGAGCTGCACCCAGAAGGCTTTTTACCTTAATGCATACAATGCATTTAGGTAAAAAAAAACCTTGAGCCTTTAGAACCACTTTAAAGTGAAGAAAATAACAGTGATGCTAGCAGTTGAAAAAACAAAGTCTACAGCCTTGCAATCAATAAAAAAGCTTAGACAGTAATTTGGTGAGAATTTGAAGGCTATCTAATGTCTGCTAAATAACCTAGAAGACATCACATTTGTGTGCTTGGCTCAAGGAAACTTAATTGTCTTCTAAATGTTGAGATTCAGTTCAAGGCTTTGTTTACCAAGCTGAAAAAAAAAAGACTACCAAGAGCTAGACGGCCTGAGGCATGAAACTTGATTTTTTTTCTCAAAACTTGAAGATTGAATTTCAGCTTGCAGGATTAGGAAGATGTCCTTTTTTTAGAGGGTTATTCCTTGGAAAAAAGGCAAAGGAAAAGCAGCTGGGAGGGATTAGTGTGAACCAGCGTCTGCACATTCAAACTCATTCAGTACATATAAGAAATTGCATTCTAGGCTTTCTGGAGAAAACTCAATGCAAATAACATTTTACTTTTTAACATTTGGGAAAGATATCTGTTAAATAAGGACAACGTTTTTATTTTTTATTCTGATATAATACATTTAAATATACACTAAATTGTGAACAAGCACATTTACATGGCAAATAATTCTTTGTGATTAATTTTTTTTTTAACACTAAATTGAGGTCCTAAACCTGCATATTTTAGCTCTAGTGAATAACTTAAGGTCAAAACCTATGGTGTCATGAGAGAACTATGGGTCAGTAATTGCTCACTGCCTTACAATAATTGTTGCCCGCCTGTTATAATAACCCACTTGTTGCAATACTTTCTGATTTTCCTGACCCAGAAATATTACTCAGATTTAAAAAAACAAACAAAAGAAAATCAAAGAAAGGTCATAAGTTCTTATCTGTGTACTTATCCTAGGTCAGAGACTCTGAGTATTGGTTTATCAAGGCAGCCAGGCAACTAGCATCCTACATACCACTAAAATGTAAATTTACCAGATTTTCAGAATAAAACCTGGAGATGCCCTAATGATCACACCCACTCTAACCACTTCTGGACCAGAAGGATTTGTCCCCTTAACCACTTAAGCCCCGGAAGATTTTACCCCCTTCCTGACCAGGGCCTATTTTGCGATTCGGCACTGCGTGACTTTAACGGACAATTGCGCGGTCGTGCGACGCTGTACCTAAACAAAATTGACGTCCTTTTTTTCCCACAAACGGAGCTTTCTTTTGGTGGTATTTGATCACCTGTGCGATTTTTTGATCATGCTCTATAAACAAAAAAAGAGTGTCAATTTTGCAAAAATAACCATATTTTTCAAATTTTTTTATATGAAATTCCCCCAAAAAAAATGTAAAAATCAAAATTTTTTAACATTTTCGGCCAATTTGTTTTATGCTACACATGTTTGGTAAAAAAAATCGCAAAAAGCGTATTTTGATTGGTTTGCGCAAAAGTTATCGCGTTTACTAACAAAGGGAAAGATTTTTGTCATTTTTGTTGGTTTTTTTTTAACGCGTAATGGTGGCGATCTGCGTTTTTGTTTGCGGTACTGCGACATTGCAGCGGACAGATCGGACCCTTGACTGACATTTTTGACACTTTTGGGGTCACCAGTGACATTTCTACAGTAATCAGTGCTATACATATGCACTGTTACTGTAAAATTACACTGGCAGTGAAGGGGTTAACTTTTTTGAGAGGGAGGGGTGGTGTGTGTCCCTAGGGGCGTGATTCTAACTGTGATTGGCTGTGGCTTGAGGTGTAGGAACAGTGATCAACGGTTCTACATAGTAGAACCATATGATCACTGTTTCTACACAGGGGAGAATGACAGGCGGCTTGTTTACATCAGCCGCCTGCCTTTCTCCCTCTGTACCGACGATTGCCAAGTGACCGGCGGACATCGGGTCCGCCGGTCACACGCGCGAGGGGGGTCCGTGACCACATGAGAGCGGGAGCACGCCTCCGGGGGCGCGCGCTCGCTCCCTAGCCCCTTACAGGTTAGCGACGTAGTACACGACTATTTACTGCGGCGGTCGGCAAGCGGTTAATGACCAGTCCATTTTTTGCGATTCGGCACTGTGTTACTTTAACCACTTCAGCCCTGGTAGGATTTGTCCCCTTTCTGACCAGGCCCTATTTTGGCACTGCGTTTAATGTACAATTGTGCTGTCGTGCAACGCTGTACCCAAATAAAATTGATTTCCTTTTTTCCCCACAAATAGAGCTTTCTTTTGGTGGTATTTGATCACCTCTGTGATTTTTATTTTTTGCGCTATAAACAAAAAAAAAAGACTACGATTCTAAAAAAAAAAAAAAAAACAATATTTTTTACGTTCTGCTATATAACATTCCCAAAAAAAAAATATTTTAAAGCAAAATGTTTTAAGATTTTAGGCCAATTTATTTTCTGCTACATATTTTTGGCAATAACCGTATGTAGCAATATTTCCAGGCCTTGAGCCTGATGTGGGTCTGCCATTGTTACTGGAGACACTTCCAACACATTTAAGTTGTGAACCCAAGTGTGAGAGTTGAGACAATGACCACTCTGACATCTTTGGTTGGTTTTGTTTATTGTATTTTGGGAATGGGAGAAGGGAATGAGGGGGATACTCCTCTGGCTCAACTAGGTTAACTGGGACTTTATACAAAAATACCCGTTGGCACTGTCTTGGCGCCAGCTGAATGCCAACCAGCGCTTCCTGATGTTTGGAGATGCTGCTTTGCTGTACTAGTGCTGGAACCTCGACTTTAACTTGCTTGTTAACTCAGAAGATCCAGGACTGTAGAACACTTGACTTCTGACACTCAATTTAACTCAAAAGTCACTGAACAGCTCCCTTCAGCCCTTCACTAACTGAGGTAGCCCCTTGTCACTGTTTGTGCTGCTGCAACTCTTAACTCTGTACACTACACACTGTACACATTAGCTCTTCAGGGCCCAACTGCTGGTGCCCCCTTTAACACTTCAGGGTCCTCTGACTAGGTACCCCCTCTAACACTTCAGGGTCCTCTGACTAGGCACCCCCTTTACAGCTAGCTTACTCCTGGATCCCTGGAACCTTCTCTGTAGTGGTTCCCTCTACACTTGGCAGACCCCTAGGGGCAGTTCACAGTACTCACGACCTTGGCAGGCTTTCCTGGAACTGAACCCCTCTTCTTCCACTGGTCCTCGGCACACCAGATCCCCTCTGCAGCTCAACTCAGCACGCTCTAGATTCCCAGGCCGCCACCCGAGACACCCGATCCTTCTGACAGGAGGAGAGACAGCCGTACTCTCCCTCCTGGGACACTGCTTTCCACCAAAGACCCTGCGTCATGCATTCCCCTCAAACATATATCCACTCCCAGAATCCTCTGCGACAGAATCTGCCTTCTAGGGTAGATACAGGCCTGAATGTGTCTCTGATTGGATTTCCCCCACTGCCCAAAGAGAATCTTCCTGTGGAGCCAGGGGAGAGACTCCCTTCTCAGCAGACACACCTGGGAGACATGACAGCCCAGCTGAAATTATGGCCCTGCTGTTAGGCAGCCAAGGCCCACTATACTTTTACCTAGCACCTACCCTGTAGGGGGCTTCACGTATTTTGATTGGCTTGCGCAAACGTTATCGTGTCTACTAACTACGGGAAAGATTTATGTCATTTTTATTGTTTTTTTTTTTTTTACTAGTAATGGCGGCAATCTGCGATTTATAGCGGGAATGCGACATTGCGACAGACAGATTGGACCCCTAACTGACATTTTTGATGCTTTTGGGGGGACCAGTGACATTACTACAGTAATCAGCACTATAGTTATGCACTGTCACTGAAATAATGACACTGGCAGGGAAGGGGTTAACACAGTGGGTGATCAAGGGGTTAAATGTAAGCCTAGGGGAGTGTTTCTAACTGTATGGGGGTTGGGCTTTTGAAATGATAACATAGACCTGTGATCCTATATAGAAGGATCACAGGCGCTCTGTGATCATTCTCAGAGGGGGAATGATCAAGGGTGTCAGGCGGCAATCGGGGCCAAAAGCCCCGTGCATCGGAGTCCCAGATGCCAAGTGGGGGCAGGAGCGACGTTGGTTCGCGTAGGAGGGCCAGCCTGCCGCAGTAAATCTGTGGTGGGGGGTCCTTAAGTGGTTAACCTATGCCCACAAAGCCACATCAACATTTGTAGCCATATCCACAATATCACACCTCCAATTTTAACATGCTTTAAAACAATCGAAAGAATAAGAAAATATCTTGGGCACCATGCAGGGAAGGTAAATGATGCAGTGCTATGCATGTCATGGTGAATTGTGAGTGTGGCCAAATTGTGTTAGCAGTGGGTGGGGCTTAAGCAGGTAAAACAAAAAAGCCCCTAAACCATAAGCTTGTGCTGCTTTGGGTCAAGAGAGTGTGAAACATAGAGAGCACAGGTGAGGATTAAGTAACACACAGAGTTTAGGGGTCAGGGTTAGGTAACACACATAGTTCAGGAGTAAGTAACACAAGGAGGTCAGGAGTCAGGATTAAGTAACCCACAGAGTATAGGGCCAGGTCAAGAGCAAGTAAATCAGAGGATTACATACAGCTGCAGTATATTTCAAATAGATTAAACCTCAGCCATTGTCTTGGTTGTTATGCCTGGTTTCCCCATAACACATTCCCCACAGCCAGTATCTGACTTAATTGCCCTCCCTTTTCTTTTTAGTCACCTCCATCATCATCTCTCAGAGATGGGCAGTGTAAAGTAGCAGGTTGTAACTCAACTCACACTGTGCAAGCGTGAATCGAAAATGGCATTGCTAGACCAGCCAGCACTTGTGTGGCACCATGGATTGCTACACAATTGCAGGCTGGTCCAGCCACACCATTTCAGATTAATATATATGTGGGAGTATCCGCTCTATGGAATAGAACGGGCTGCTGCATACCTCAGAAATATAGACTGTGAGGTCAATATTCTAGTATATGGGGGGTAGTGAGGTAACTGGCGCTGCCTATGGATATGTATAATGTGTGAAGTATAAATATCACAATCAATTGCAGTAACTTATATGCAGAAATCTGAGGCTGCTATAAATAAAAACCTCATAGATAATATAAATAATATAAATATAAAGTGCACAATCAATTGCAGTAACTCATATACAAAGATAAAAACACTATACAAAGACTACTATAGATAACACCTCATAAACGATATATGTATAAAGTGCAACGTTGTAAACAGTGGATGAATAGAAACGGTCAAAGAAATGTATATCAAAGAAACGTGTATATAAAGTGCTCCGTGCTAGAGGTGACCAGATAAGGTGAAAGTACTGGTCTATGGGATATATAATGTTCACCAAGAAAGAGTTAAACAATAATTAAAACAAATCCATGTGTATCAGCCAAGGCTGATAAAAAGGTTGAAAGTGTAGGTGATTCCAATATAAGTGAATATGAAATATAAAGAAAAGAGGTATAAGTGATTCCAGTGAAATTTGGAATAAATTACCACAAAAAAAGTGATGAAGTGCAAAGAGTTCCTAGATTGGACCAGTGAAATAAATAATGGCCACAATATTGGTAATAGTGGTGAAATAGTAGCAGCAAAAAGTGGTATAGTGCGATAGGTCCTAATTAACAATAATCAATCATCAGGACCCGTAAGCCGTATCAATACAGAAATCTGGCCAAAAGATTATCTGCATCCAAAAAATAAAGTGAAAAAGTCCATAAAGATCACAAGATTCGGAAGTGCAAAATTCAGTGGGTGATTCTTGCGGTGATCCAGGTATCTCAGTGACGGGTGAGGAAAACGTGCTCCCCCCTTTCTATCTCTCCCGCACTCACCAGAAATCGGCACCCCTACAGGGGTAACCACCGTGTAGGTGGCAAAGTATGCCCTCAAATGGGTCAGGCTCCTATATGCCAATCTCTCCAGTGATAGATCCTGAATCCTCTTATCCCATATGTATTATATATAAAGCGATCTCAAGTATAATGCATGTCCATCAGTGATATTTCCGGGGTCATATATAGGAGAAAAGAGCCTCATATAGTGATGTACTATTAAAAATATTTTCCTTTATTGAATCATATAGGCATAGTACTCACATTTAATATCGGTAAGCAAGTGACAGAGTATTAGGGAACGCAAGACCCTCTTTCGCGGTGACTTCCAGAACGCTGTCTTAGCCAACCGCCGGATCTGCGTCCCAGTAATGCGGAAGTGACGTGGTTATGCTTGACGCGTTTCGTCATCAATGACGTCTTCAGAAGCCAAAGTAAACATTGCAAGTAGCAGGTTGTAACTCTACTCACACTGTGCAAGCGTGAATCGAAAATGGCATTGCTAGACCAGCCAGCACTTGTGTGGCACCATGGATTGCTACACAATTGCAGGCTGGTCCAGCCACACCATTTCAGATTAATGCTTGCTCAGTGTGATAAATTGGAGCCTGTGCACTATAATATTTACACTATAGTGCCCTGTTCCCCTCGAGTCGACGCAGGAGTCTTGGCAGAAGTTCTAGAAGAGGAAAGACGTACAGTATCTCACAAAAGTGAGTACACCCCTCACATTTTTGTACATTTTTTTTAATATCTTTTCATGTGACAACACTGAAGAAATTACACTTTGCTACAATGTAAAGTAGTGAGTGTACAGCTCGTATAACAGTGTAAATTTGCTGTCCCCTCAAAATAACTCAACACACAGCCATTAATGTCTAAACTGCTGGCAATAAATGTGAGTACACCCCTGAGGGAACATGTCCAAATTGGGCCCAATTAACCCTTTTCCCTCGCGTGTGTCATGTGACTCGCTAGTGTTACAAGGTCTCAGGTGTGAGTGGGGAGCAGGTGTGTTAAATTTGGTGTTATCGCTCTCACTCTCATACTGGCCACTGGAAGTTCAACAAGGCACCTCATGGCAAAGAACTCTATGAGGATCTGAAAAAAAGAATTGTTGCTCTACATAAAAATAGCCTAGGTTGTAAGAAGTTTGCCAAGACCCTGAAACTGAGCTGCAGCACTGTCGCCAAGACCATACAGCGGTTTAACAGGACGGATTGCACTCAGAATAGGCCTCGCCATGGTCGACCAAAGAAGTTGAGTGCATGTGCTCAGCATCATATCCAGAGATTGTCTTTGGGAAATAGACGTATGAGTGCTGCCAGCATTGCTGCAGAGGTTTGAACGGGTGGGGGGTCAGCCTGTCAGTGGTCAGACCATATGCCACACACTGCATCAAATTGGTCTGCATGGCTGTTGTCCCAGAAGGAAGCCTCTTCTAAAGATGATGCACAAGAAAGCCCACAAACAGTTTGCTGAAGACAGGCGGACTAAGGACATGGATTACTGGGACCATGTCCTGTGGTCTGATGAGACCAAGATAAACCTATTTGGTTCAGATGGTGTCAAGTGTATGTGGCAGCAACCAGGTGAGGAATACAAAGACAAGTGTGTCTTGCCTACAGTTAAGCATGGTGGCGGGAGTGTCAAGGTCTGGGGCTGCATGAGTGCTGTCGGCACTGGTTAGCTACAGTTCATTGAGGGAACCATGAATGCCAACATGTACTGTGACATAATGACGCAGCGCATGACCCTCTCTCTTTGATGACTGGGCAGCAGGGTAGTATTCCAACATGATAACGACCCCAAACACACCTCCAATACGACCACTGCCTTGCTAAAGAAGCTGAAGGTAAAGGTGATGGAGTTGCCAAGCATGTCTTCAGACCTAAATCCTTTTGAGCATCTGTGGGGCATCCTCAAATGAAAGGTGGAGGAGTGCAAGGTCTCTAACATCCATCAGCTTTGTGAATGTCGTCATGGAGGAGTGGCAGA
Source organism: Pelophylax lessonae (assembly GCF_965119305.1). Taxonomy (NCBI): domain Eukaryota; kingdom Metazoa; phylum Chordata; class Amphibia; order Anura; family Ranidae; genus Pelophylax; species Pelophylax lessonae. The sequence goes on along the minus strand of NC_138771.1, from coordinate 406,823,999 downwards.
CGACTCCAGTGGAAACCTGTGAAGCTCTGGTGAACTCCATGCCCAAAAGGGTTAAGGCAGTTCTGGAAAATAATTCTAGCCACACAAATTATTGACACTTTGGACCCACTTTGGACATTTTCACTTAGGGGTATACTCACTTTTGTTGCCAGCGGTTTAGACATTAATGGCTGTGGGTTGAGTTATTTTGAGGGGACAGCAAATTTACACTGTTATATAAGCTGTACACTCACTACTTTACATTGTAGCAAAGTGACATTTCTTCAGTGTTGTCAAATGAAAACATATAATAAAATAATTACTAAAATGTAAACATTTTAAATTGTGCCTTTTGTGAAACAATAAAAATTGTGTACAAAACTGTAAACATCAACCCTTACTAAAATTCTGGGGATTGGCTTCACAGCTATGCATCAATGGTAATTCCTGATCTACAGTGCTATGTGTGCATTGTAGTAAATTGTTTCATTGCAAGGAAACATGCTTCAATACATAATGTGTAACATTGCACTTCTATGCATAAAGTTTAATTATTGTATTTTTTAAATTAAAATAAAAAGTAAAAAAAAATAAGCACTGTAAAGTACTGTGTAGCAATTGACTGCAACACATGTGCACAACAAACACCAGTGCAAGCTTTATGGGCATTATATCACAAAACAGTTGCTATTACTAGGCCTTCTTAGTATTTTGGTGCTCCGCAGTGCATAAACACAGATAACATGCATTACCACAATGAATGTAAGTGTGTGCAATTTGAGTGTGTGTGTGTGTGTGTGTGTGTATGGGGTGTGTTTTTATACATTTTTTTTTATAATTATTATCATTATTAATATTTTACAATATTTTCATTGTATTTTGGGAAATATCAAACCCCTGATGTTTCACTTTTGAGATTTAAGAGTTTGGGGACTCTTCTGCAGTCCTGCATACTGTATGAACACAGAAATACTCGGAACAGAGTGCTTCTGTGTTCATTCACAAAGAGGCTTGTCAGCTGGCTAAGCACAGCTATTCTTTTACTCAGCAGAGTCTAGGGAATACTTCTGGTGAAAGTTTAAGGTGGCTTAAGCGATTGTCAGCTAAAAGAAGAAGGGGGAATGACATAGGTGCAAGGCTTACTAACCTAGCCAGCTGGAAGTAGCCTTGTTCCTGCGTAAGTCTTAGCAGCAAAAAAGTTAAAACTGTTATACACTGTATATATCACACAAATTGTAATACATTCTTGTACATACATTCCATATGAATTAACTTCCTTTCCATTAAAGATAGAGGGACCAAAGCTAGCCCCATCCTTAGGAAACAGTTTAGACCTAGATCACTTAATATGCCCCCTCTATGCTGTAGACATTTTAAGTTTATCCAGGAATTGCTTCAGACAACACTCATTATTTCATTGTGTATACTTAAAAATTGCATAAAGTGGTCTATTTCTTTACAAGAATACATAACAATAATGAAAAAAATGCTTTCACATTTTTGGGTCTTTGTTTTTCTGACATTCTTTGCGCAATTCATGTATGTATTATGCCACTTTTGTATCTATCATGTTAAAGGAAGGAAGATATTTGTTTAAACATGCTTCTAGTATGGCTTTTCTGGTTGTCAGAAGAATAATAACTAGAAAAGGTAACTGTTGTCTGAATCATCCCTGATCTGGATGATAGAAACCTGAAAAGATATAGCTTTTATTCCACAAGTAAGCTTCCATCATTAATCTTTAACATAATAAAATGGATACCACAAGCAAATATGGTTTGATGGCCAGACAATCCTGTAAACAATTGCCTTGCATTTTGTAATATTGTGGTGAATAATAGTGACCAAACCTACCTGGGTTAGATTCTCAGGAACATTCAAACTCACTGTAAAATTAGCAAATTGCAAACTTTAAACCCCTTTTGAAGTCACTGGGAGTTGAGTCTTGAAAATCAGTTCTGTCTATTTTTGGGGCCAATAAATAATGACAAACATAGGGGAGCCAGGCACGGATGTGGGAGCATGCAACAATGCTTATAAAATGTATCAAACATATTTTGGCAAGGAGAGGGCCCTCCATTTATGCAAGTTGTAGGGTGACATGGAAAAAACAGCAATCCTTCAAATTTTATTCTTCAGAGATGCCTTTATTCTATATCAGAGTTACAGAATAGTGCAATTCTCTGGGACAACATCAACAACAAAGCATTTTGGCATCACAAAATTTAAAATGTGTAATTCAATTTTCATTATACATTATTCCTAGGCTTACTTAAAGCATTAGCACCCCTATCTAATTAGATGCAACTTGATCAAATATCTTTTTTAGGTAGTTTTGTGCTGTGACACTCTTTGTAATTTGGAAATAATAGGTCATAATTCAGCAGTTGAAGCAGTAAACAGAACAGATCTAAAATGTACCGAAAGGCTTGCACTACAAAATAAAATAAAGCAAAATCCCTCAACATATTAGCAAATTCCAAACAGTGGAAAAAAACGTATTAGCATAGATATCATCATCTTTTAATGTATTACCATACTGTACAAATTTAAAAATCTCAACACATAGTGCTAAAAAATACCACAAAACTATAACCCTATACCAGAGTTGAAGCAACTGCTATGAAGAAATAAAAATTACAGAGCCACATATAGCACAGTGGCTGGAGAGTATGTAAGTAGTTTGATTGTGCAGCAATGTAAGAAAGAGAGATAAGGCAGGTTTTTCAAAAGCCTTAAATAAAAATTAAAGTTGTTCTACTCAGGGATGAAACCCTCCAATGTAACATCATTACCAGGTATACGTATAATATCCTTGGATAAAGTAAATATTATAGTGGATTATGTCATCCTTTTTCAGTAGTTTGCATTTGAAGAGGGAATATATTAGCCTTTTTAGTAGTATTTTTGATTAAGAAATAAATAGTACAGCAGATTATGACAGAGGTAGGAGGCAGAGGCTGCACATCATGTCAGAACAATAGAGCCACAGGGGATTATGTCAGAGACACAAAGCAGAGATGTTACAGAGACACACTGCATGTCATGTAAGCCTTTTATTGGGCCATATTTGAACAGAAAGGGAAGAGGCAATTAGTTAAGTAGAAGTACTAATTGCACTGGGTTATGTCAGAGAAACAGGACAGAAATATCACAGAGACACACTGCACATCATTTGAGCCTTTAGCTCTGTAGTGTTCAAAAAAAGTAATGTAGGGAGGGGCATGGTGACTGAGCTCCAAGATGAATAAGCTAAGAGCCCCTCTCGGCGGCCTGAGAGTATCCATCACCATCTGAGCCCACCGGCTTCATCCATGGCCATAAACACTCTCCACAGCCCAGGGATGACAAGGCCCAGAAAGAACCCGCCACAGCCACACAAGCTGTCAGATTTCTTCATGGCGGCCCCATGCGGGCTCTAACAAAATGGCGGCGGCACCAGAGCACAACTGCCTGTAGGAGAAACGGCAGGGCACAAGAGCAGCCACAAAAGGCACCCCAAATCACCTGCAAAAATCCAGACACCAAGTGGATCCTCATCTGGAGCATCCAGCCCATCCACAAGAAGCCTGGCAAAATCTAAGCCATGGATGGACTCCCCAGCTAGGCAGCAAACTGATTCAGTCATGGAGGTAAGACGACCACAAAATGCCATTAGCACCTACCATAACAGCATGAGCGACCCTATTACTGACTTCCCTACATCAGACAGACCTATCTCAGACACTGTGCTCAAAGAGATGCTACTAACACTAAGATCCTTCTTACAAGCAGATATAATGAAGGGGATCAGTAAGTGTCAAAATGAGGTCCAATTTATTGGAAACAGGGTAGACCATGTCGAGCAAAGGATGGATGAATTTGTATCCTCATACCACACCCCGGTAGATGCCCACACTGCCCAAAGGGAGGCCATAACATGGGTAAAAGATTTGGAGGACAGGTCTAGATGGAACAACATCAAACTCAGAGGGAGTCCAGAGTCTGTCCCAGCCACCCAGCTCCTGCAATATGCACATGCCCTATTATCTACCTTGGTGCCTACTCTAACAGCACAAGACCTAATAGTGGATAGAATCCATAGGGTCCCCAAGCCCTCATCCCTCCCTGAAGAAACACCCAGGGATGTGCTACTGGGAGTTCACTATTACCATGTGAAGGAACAAATTCTGCAAGAATCACGCAGACCTGACAACATCCAACCATAGTATGCCACTATACAACTGCTTCCAGACCTATCCAGGCACACTCTGCAGTGACTACATAACTTGACGACAATCACCAAGGCTCTTAGAAACCACAAAATTCCACAAAATTGAGATATCCTGCAACGCTCTCCATAACTCTCCATGAATGGAACTACCATATGAATTGCAACAATGGAGGAAAGCATAACAGCCCTAAGTCAGTGGGGTATACTCCCTGATCAGGCATCACATCGCACCTACCTTGCAACTGCAAAAAATTCAAAATTAATGGTAAGTGGTGACCCACAAACATTCCAGCAAGAAACATACCGGTGGAAGCTCCGAAACGTAACGCAAAGTTAACACAAAACTCTCCGATCATGAGCTCACAGTCAACTTTCCAGTTCTCCCCTCATTCACCCATAGCAGCTACATCTCCATATCTCCATGCAGATCCCTTGTAAGATCCATTTCTTAAGAACTTACCCATAACATTTTCTTATTTAATTTTTTTGTCTGTTCCTTTTGTTCTATGTATGATGCACACAGCAAAAAGCAATGCATGATACATCCTGCCACTGAAGAAGCTGAGCTTCAACCAAGCCTATCACGGAATACTGGACAATCCACGGACAGACACCATGGACACAGTGAGTACGTTCAATACACCACCACACGTCAATGCACGTCAGTTAATACCCGGGGTCTGAACCATCCCTCAAAAAGAATTTCCATGTGGAAAGAAGCCTGTAAACAAGGGGCATACATACTATGCGTACAGGAAACACACTTCCAGATATCCAAAATCCCCCAGATGCTCACACAGAGACTTTCCCCATGTATTCCTTGCATGTACACCGAACCACAAGAAGGAAGGGGTGCTACTGGCACTTAGAAATTCTCTATCCTTCCAGCACAAGGAGACATTTATAGACGAAGGAGGCAGATAAATCATTGTTACGGGGGGACATCACCTTCAAACCATACAAGCTTGTAACACTATATGCCCCGAACACCCACCAGCTTTTATAAGGGGAAAGAATTCTAGCAAGGGCATAGACCTGTCCCTAAAAAAGGGGTCAAGACTACGTCCCTACAAGAAGAAAAGGGGGTTTGAATGTGCCTCTACAAACAGTCAAAGTATGCACATGTTCATGTAACATAACAACGGTACACAACTGTTTTTTAAAAAATTCATAAATCTTTATTAATACATAGTAAAAACAAAAAGTATATCACTCTACTAGATTGAATAGTCAATACATAGTGACAGGATTAGTACAATTTCAGATAAAAAATGCTGGAGCTACTTAAATAATTAGAGTAAAACTGATGTGTTCAAGGCTAAGATAACAATGTAAGTAACATACAATTGATAGCTGCAAATAACAAACTGAGAATAATAAAAATGTTATAAGACATATGTGTATATTTACAAATCTAATAACTGTTTTATGTACCTTTAGATTATTAAAGACTGAATCTCTGTTTACATACTTTCCCTTGCTGGACCCTGAGGAAGCGCATAATGCGAAACGCGTAGCTCCAGCATTTTTTATCTGAAATTGTACTAATCCTGTCACTATGTATTGACTATTCAATCTAGTAGAGTGATATACTTTTTGTTTTTACTATGTATTAATAAAGATTTATGAATTTTTTAAAAAACAGTTGTGTACCGTTGTTATGTTACATGAACATGTGCATACTTTGACTGTTTGTAGAGGCACATTCAAACCCCCTTTTCTTCTTGTAGGGACGTAGTCTTGACCCCTTTTTTAGGGACAGGTCTATGCCCTTGCTAGAATTCTTTCCATTGTTTGCATATGGGGGCAGGTGCCATTATAATTTCTGATTAAAAAGACCCTAATCCCCCCTTCCATCCATACTGTCTTTTATAAGGGGAGTATCCAAAAAAGCCAATTCCATGAAGTATGGAAACCTCCTTGTATGCGGAGACTTTAACCTGATCTCAGACCATAAAGAACACAGTGGAGGAGGAGCTGGACTAGCAGAGATACACGACTACCTAGGGGCAGTTAGACTGGACCACCTCAAACATTGGTTTCACAAACATAATAACCCATTATGGGTGGAAATAGAGAAAACACTAGCCCCGACTTGTGATTTAATTGCACTCCTCATGGGTGACATCTGGGAACTTTAGGAAATTCAAGACCTTCCACTTTCCATTTAGGTGTCAATACAGGTGTGGAGATTCCTCCTAAATCAAAGTCATACGGGCATATGTGAAGTAGACTATAAGTTCCCCATACACCTCCTAGAGGTGAAAATCCCAATGATATCAGTTAAAAAGCTCCCACTCTAGGGCATTTTACATATACAAGACATCATTAGGGATCACCAACCTAAAACTGCAACACAAATAATGATGGAATAGGACCTACCAAGCAACATGCTTTTTTCATGTGTACGCATCGCACATTTCCTAAAACTTCACCCCATCCCAAAAATAAAAGCACCTGCCAAAGCATGGCAATTCTACTCACTCCCTAAGCTTCCCAACACAATCGCCCCTATGCTGGAGGAAGTGTGGCCATACTGGCCACCTTCTACACACCTTCTGGGAATGCCCAAGTATAAAAAGCCTGTGGAACAGTGGCGGCTTGTCAATAAGGGGCGCAGGGGCGCTGCCACCCAAAGGCTAGCCACTGTACATCAGTATTAAAAAAAAATGTGTACCTTTAAGTTTGAGCGGGGCACCTGACACACTGCTGTCTATGGAGAGGGGTGGGGGTTTTGGTATCATGTGCTTTTTTTAGGAAAGCTGATTGGCGTCCTTTAGAGTGTCCTCAGGGGCGCAGAGCAATGCGCCCGAACAGTCCCACTGTACCATTGCCGTCCTGTGATTGGTCCTTAGGACGTCCGACGTCATAGGGCAGTGCTTGGGCATTACTGCCGGAGCCTCGAGGAATGCAGACATCCACTGTCTCTGCTACACAGGACGGAACGAGAGGACAGCACTACAAGCCAGCCAGGAGGAGGACAGCATTTTGACTGCGAGCAGGAGGGAGCCCAGTCGATCCCCAGACCTGGACTTTAACCCTTACTCTGCGAAACAGGTGAGTGTAGGGCTGCTGATACTGCCTGGGCCCTATCAGCTTGGCAGTGGGGCCCAGGCAGCTTTAACACTATAGTTAATTTGTTTTTAACTAGATTCAGCCATGTTCCACTTCCTAGGCATAGCAGGACTTAAAGTACATTTCTCTGGGCCCCATCAGTCCAGCAGAGGGGCCCAGGAGGCAAGAGCAGAGAGGGGACTATTTTTTCATTTTCGGCTCGCAGATGCATGCTCCACTGTGCTTTGTTGCTGTTAAATTCTCAGCCAGCCACTCACTGCTTTTCCCTGGGGGAGTGATCTACCTTCCTCTGTTCTGAGGAGGGAGGGGGGAGTAGGGAGGGGGGAGGAGGGAGAGGCTGTACACTCGTGGCCAGAGGAGACAGGACAGGGATGCTGCTGACAGCCTAGAACAGGGATCCTAATGCACAGGCAGGCAAGTGAACTTCAGAGCACTTCTATATCATTATTGAAGGTAGTACAGAAAGATACAGCACCAGCACCTGTTGTATTGCATGTGGCAAATCAGTGCAGACAGCTACACAGCACTTGCTGTGTGATGATGATCATCATTATCAACACAGTGAGATGCTTACTTTTAGGTCTTGTTTTCACATATGTTTTTGGAGCAGGAAATTCGCACAGCTGAGTTGCATTTACCGCCACCCAACCACTCACCTATATGCTGCAAAGGCACTGCCACCATCATGTGCAGTAGGACAGGAGTGTCAGGGAATCTTGTACCCATTCCCAATGGCGTCATCCACTGGGGGTGTGTAATACTACCTATGATGGTGGCAGTGCGTTTGCACTATAAGGGGGAGTAATTGAATGATGGTAAATGCGGCTCAGCTGTGCATTTTACTGCCCCAAAATAATAAGTGAAACCAACACCTGTGGAACCAGACATTCCAGATGATATCAACAATCACAGGAGTTTTTAAAACCCCCAATCCAGCACTGGAATAGAATCCACCTAGGAATAGAAAAACTCCCCCTCTCCAACTTCAGATCAGTCATTACCCACATTCTCCTAGCAACCCGTACCCTTATACTCCGCAACTGGAAAAACACCCTTTCTATAAACCCATCTGACATGGTAAATCCAGTCCATAGGAATTATACTTTCGAACGCCTCTTAGAAATTAATTCCTTACCATGGAAGACATTTGATAGGAAACTGGATGATATGGACAAAAAATATCAAAGCTTATGATATTGTTGTTTTGCATGCCCAATAACAACAAATGCTGTACCTGTAACCTACCTTATACCATTGCGTAATGTGTGTATCTAGTTGACTGTTTAAATGCAAAAATTCAATAAAAATAATTGAGATTAAAAAAAAAGTAATGTTGATTTTTTATTATTAAGGCAGGGATATTATATACACTGCATGAGCCAAGTTTTAATGTATTTCTGGGACATCCCATTTGATAAAACATATAGGTTTTGGAAGACAAAGACCATAATAAGTGTTCCTTTCTTCCTTTGAAAAAAAGGACTATTGCACATACTGCATAGTCAGTATAAAATTAAAATACAAATTAGTCTGTATTTTGGAAATGCCAGATTGCATGCAGTTTTGCAGGACAAAAAACGGAAAATTCCTATCATACTTACCGTAATTTTCCTTTCCTGATAGTCTCCATGGCAGCCTACGTGTGGGTTAACCCCGCCTCCACTCCAAGGGTATAGGACCCCCCTCCCATAAATTTCAGCTCTCAGGTACAGCAGGTGTTCCATATCTTAGCCGAATCCAAGACGAGAGGGTGGGTACTCCGGCTGCCATGGAGACTATCAGGAAAGGAAAATTACGGTAAGTATGATAGGAATTTTCCGTTTTCCTGTCTGTCTCCATGGCAGCCTACGTGTGGGAAATAACTAGCTCACTCCACACGGGTGGGAATGCTTTAGCAAAGAAAATTTTAATTCATGCTATTTGCAGACAAAACAGTCAAACCAAAATTAACTGAGGACAGAGAAGCAGGCTCTACACAATAGTGGGTCATAAAAGTATTGACTGATGACCACGAAGCCGCTCTGCAAATCACATCTGGAGCCACGTGCCGCGAAGCCGCCCAGGAAGTAGAGATACTCCTTGTAGAGTGCGCCGTCACCGCCTCCGGAGGAGCCAGCCCCTCAGCTCTATAGGCCTGTTGGATAGCTGCCACTATCCATGAAGCGATAGTCCTAGATGAAGCAGGTTTACCTCTGTTCTTTCCCCAGAACAGGACAAAGAGGTTGTCAGACTGCCTGAATGGTGCAGTTGCTTGAAGATAGGATTTTAAGGATTCTCCTACATCCAACGGATGAGGATTGGACTCATTAGATGAACGGAAAGTAGGCAGGACAATCTCCTGATTCTGGTGAAACACTGAGGTGACTTTCGGATTTGAATTCAGCCTGGGTATCAGTACTACCCGATCCGGAAAAAAAGTCAAGAATGGTTCTTTACATCCGAGAGAACTTAATTCAGAGACCCTTTTAGCCGAGGTAATGGCTACCAGGAAGACAGTTCGGATGGTCAGGTCCTTGATAGAAGAAGAGGAATCTATGCCCGATTTGGAGAGGGCATTTAGGACAAGAGGTAGATCCCATTTCGGGAACCTAGGTCTTCTCTGAGGATTGAGCCTGATTGCTCCTTTGAAAAATTGTTGGATTAGTGGGTGTTGGGCCCACATGACCCCGGAGAAGGCCGATAAGGCCGAAACTTGAACTCTAAGAGTTGCCACTGAAAGGGGCATATCCAGACCAGCCTGAAGAAAACTTAGTAATTCTTGAATCCCAGGGACTGAGGAAGACATACCTTCAGGATATGCAGACTCCATGAATCTTGCCCAGATTCTACAGTATACTTTATTAGTACTTGGTCGTCTAGCATTCATCAAGGTGGAAATGGCTGTAGATGGGCAGCCGAGCGATTCCAACCTTTCCCTCTCAAGAACCAGACCGACAACCGGAGAATTGCAGGACAGGGGTGCACTGATGTTCCCTGAAGAAGCAAGTCTGGTCTGAGGGGAAGAGGGACCGGGTCCCGGTAACTCAGTTGTAGGAGTAGCGGAAACCATGGCCTGTTCGGCCAGAAAGGCGCCACCATCACTATCTCCACATCTTCCGCTTGAAGTCTTTGCAGGAATTTGAGAATGATGGGTACTGGAGGAAAGGCATAAGCCCTGCTGAACTCCCACCTGTCGGTTAGTGCATCTGTCCCGTAAGCTTGAGGACACTTGCCCCTCGTGACATACTTCCCCAACTTGTGGTTGCAAGGGGAGGCGAACAGATCGACTTCGGGAGATACTCCCAACGACAGAATCCATTTGAACGACTCCACATGGAGCGACCATTCGTTGTGGTTCAACTGGACCCTGGACAGAAAATCCGCTTGAACATTCTGTGAACCTGGGATGTAAACTGCCGAGATGTTTACTAGGTGAGTCTGGGCCCAGGACATGATCGGGTCTAATTCCCGTAGCAGAGAGAGACTCCGTGTCCCACCTTGTCTCTTCACATAAGACACTGCCGTGGTGTTGTCCATCCGAATCATTACAGATTTCCCCTCTAGCAGGTGTTGGAAAGATCGAAGACCCTGGTAGGCTGCTCGGAGTTCCAGTATATTGGAGACTGGAGTGTGTCTCTGAAAAGACCATCTCCCCTGTGTCATCTCTGTCAGACAATGAGCCCCCCAACCTGAGTTGCTGGCGTCTGTTGTGATTATAGTCCATGAGACTGGAACCAGAGAATGACAGTTGAGCAGATTCCTGCGTTGCAGCCACCAAAGAAGACTGTATCTCATGCTGGAGGAGATATGAATGTACTGATCTTTCTCTTCTGTGTTCCATTGTTGTAGGAACCCTTTTTGGAAGGGCCTCATATGCCAGAGAGCCCATTTGAACATTGGGGCCGTGGACACCATGGTGCCAATGATTTTGAGGCACTGAGAGGCTTTCAGCCGAGGAGAGGAAAGAGCCGGAAGGATTCTCTCCCTCACTACCGGTATCTTCTCTAATGGGAGAGAGATTGAATTCTCGACGGTGTCGAATTGCGCCCCAAGATAGACTAGGCGCTGAGTAGGCTCCAGCTGACTCTTTTGTAGGTTTAGCAGCCAGCCAAACTCTTTGAGGGTCGATATGACCTGATCTCTGTGTGCCAATAACTGATCCTTTTCTTGAGACAGAAGCAGAAGATCGTCTAAGTAATGATGTAGACGTATACCTTTCAATCTTATGAAGGCTACCACTGCTAGAAGAACTTTGGTGAATACTCTGGGTGAGGTAGACAGGCCGAAGGGTAGGCAAATGAATTGCAGATGCTGATTCCGAACACAGAAGCGAAGATATTTGTGGAAGTCGGTTGCCACAGGTACATGAAAATACGCATCCTTTAAATCTATTGAGGCGAGCCAATCTCCCGGCAGTACTGCCCTTTGAATAGTTGAGAGTGTTTCCATCTTGAATTTTTCGTTCTTTATGAACTTGTTCAGGTATGTGAGATCTATAACAGGTCTCCAGGCCCCGTTCTTCTTCTGGACTAAGAAGAGGGGTGAGTAAACCCCTTGAAATTTTTCTTGTTCCGGAACCGGAGCTACCGCTCCTTGAGCCACCAAAGCGTCTACATAGGCGAGCAAGACTTCTCTTCTCTCTTCTAGACAGGGTAAATGAGTTGAGATGAATCTTGGAACTGGATCTGCCAGAAATGACCATCTGTGGCCTGTAGAGACCGTCCTGACGGTCCAAAAGTCCGTGATTGAGGCCGCCCAGACATGCTGAAAATGGAGAAGACGTGCCCCCACCTGACATGCCTGGACGGGCCCAATCTCAAAAAGATTTAGTGGAATCTTGTCCAGCAGGCGCTGGATTTTTTGATGACCTCCGAGTAGAGGATTGACCACCTCTCCAGTTTCTTCGGAAATCTCTATTAGGCTTGTAAGAGCGTGCATCTCTTGATCTCTCCGTGTATTGCCTCCTAGGTTGAGGCTTCTTCTGACCAAATAGTCGTCTGTCTTGCGGGAGGAAACCTGACTTTCCGCCAGTAGCCTTGGCAATGGCGCTGTCTAGTTTGTTTCCAAAAAGGGAAGTACCCTCAAAAGGGATCTTACACCATGCCTGTTTAGAAGCTGGATCTGCAATCCACGGGCGAAGCCACAAGGCCCTCTTTGCTGTTACTGAGGATAGCATCGATCTGGACAGAAGACGCAGAACATCAATAGATGCTTCTCCTAAAAACACTGAAGCCAGCTTGAGTTCGTGAATAGGGGAACTTTCTACGGCTTCTTCCGAGAGACTTCCAAGTTTGGATTCTATATCGGAAACCCAGACTTCCATGGCTTTAGACATTGTTGCTAATGCCATCACAGGTTTGCAGGCCGCGCCGGCCGTCACAAAGATCCTCTTTAGGTCCAGATCTATCTTCCTATCCAAAGGGTCTTTGAAAGAGACCGCGTCATCTAGTGGCAAAGTGACATGCTTTGCTAATCTTGTAACTGCCGCATCCACAAGAGGAGCAGATTCCAGACGGGCGACATCTTCAGGTTTAAAGGGATATAATTTCCCAAATTTGGAGGATAAGGAAGACTTACTATCCCCTTTACTCCATTCTTCAGTAATCACCTCTTGTAATTCAGAGAGGGAAGGGAAGTTGATACGCTCCTTACCAAGGTGCTTGAAGAACTTCCGCTGCTTTTTCTGAGGAGACACAGGATCCTCCCATCTGAGAGCTTCTTTAATGGCTCTGATCAGGGGTGAAACTAGGGCGAACTCAAAGCCGCCTACAGCCCCTTCTTCTTCCGAATCACTGTCAGATGACTTTGCAGAAGTAATACTCGGTTGAGAGGGGCCTTGATCTTCCTGCACTTCCCCTGGAGAACTGGATGTGGTGGGACCAAGTGGTGGGACTGTACCCCATTCTTTCAGGGACTGTTGTACTATTCTCTTCACTAGAGATTCCAATCTTTGATCCTTTTGCCCCCTCTCACCGGCTGCATGAGCAAAACATAGCTCACATAGGGACTTGTCCTCCGGGACATGCGCCCCACAACCCCAACAGGCTCTCTGGTGTGTGCGGTGACACTGGTATCGTGTATGGTGTCTGGGGGAGGAATTAGAGCGTCTCCCTTGCTGCCTACTCCCTGATGGAGATTCACGGCGTTTAGATCTGGAGGATGAACTCCCACGAGGTCTGACAGGGTCTCTTTCTTGTGGTAAATCAGGCCTGGGAGAGCTGATGGAAAAAAGAGAAAATCGGGGAGACACTGGATTTAGCCATGACCTAGGGACCAGCAAGCCCTCCCCGCCCCCCCCTCTGAAAAATGCCAGCACCCACCTGTTGTGAGAGGGCTGGCCACAGGAGGGCGGTGACGCAGGATCCATACTTCAGGCCAAACAACCAGACTGATAAAGAAAGGTAATACATATCAGACACCATGTCAGTGATACATTGTGAGGTGACAACCCTCCGCCCCCCCCCCCCCCTCTGCAGTCAAGTCTCCATTGCACATACCTGTAGCAAGGAATCCAGAGACACTGGGAAGCTGCCGCAACGCCCACAGTACATTCCCAAAGTACAGGGGAATCGTCAGCTGTTTAAATCTCCCGCCGGAATGACGTCAGCGGTGATGCGGCCGCGATCGCTAATGCGCATGTGCGAACCAAGCCTCGACTTCGCTCGCGGCGCACTGCGCATGCGCGGGACCACGAAGCGTCTACCGATTGGACGCTAGAAGCAGAGGAGGAAGAGGAAGGGTTTGTTGGAACGCAGGAAGGGTTTGCTGGAACGCAGGAAGCGTTCCAGCGCCATTGGGCCAAACAAACAAATTGTACAGTGATAGAAAAAGAGACAAACAAAGTGTACATAAATAACAAATACCGCTGCCATGAAGGGAAGCAATGCGAATCTTCAGACCCATGTCAGAGAATGCCAATCAAGCTTCAGTCAACCGCAGAGAGCAGGGGAATTTTAAATGTCACTCACCCGCCCGTGGCTGGGCTCTGGACATGCAGACACCATCCAAAGTATCCTAAGGTAAGCTGGACGTAGTAAGACATCAGAAGTGTAGGTCCTTGGAGGAGGACAAAAAATGAACACCTGCTGTACCTGAGAGCTGAAATTTATGGGAGGGGGGTCCTATACCCTTGGAGTGGAGGCGGGGTTAACCCACACGTAGGCTGCCATGGAGACAGACAGGAAATCAACATTATGCTAGGCAGGTTTTAAGAAAAGAAAATCACATTTAGACTACATTAGCTCAAACAGACAATAGCTACAAATATTTTATATTATTAGACCACAGGGTTAGGCTGAAAAGTTACAAACCAAGAGCATGCTTTAACCTATATCACTCTACATGTAAAGAGCAGCTACATTAACATTAGATGAGGCACCTTAACATTTTTGGAGCAGTATAATACACCACAAACACTGAGATGGTGTGCATAAAAAATTCCCAAATTTGACAGCTCAGGAGCAACTGTGGAAAACATTAGGTGTGGCACCCTGACATTGCCAGAGCAAACAGTAAGGTGCAACAAGGGAAGGGTCCTGCATTAAAAATTCCCAAATTTGGAAGCTGAGAAGCAACTGTGGAAATATTAGGTGTGGTATACTGACATTGTTAGAGCATACAATGCACCACAGACATTAAAGTGGTTCTAAAGGAAGAAGGTTTTTTTTATCTTAATGCATTCTATGCGTTAAGATAAAAAAACCTTCTGTGTGCAGCAGCCCCCCCTCAGCCCTCCTAATACTTACTTGAGCCCCACCCGGTCCAGTGATGGTGTACAAGAGCCTCGGCTGCCCGGGACTCTCCATCCTCATTGGCTGACACAACAGCTAGAGCCAATAGCATCAATCAAAGTCAGTGAGCCAATGAAGAGAGGGGGGGGGCAGGGCTTAGCCGTGGCTCTGTGTCTGAATGTACACACAGAGCAGCAGCTCAGCTAGGGTGCTTCCATAGCAAGCTGCATGCTGTGGGGGCACTCGGCAGAAGGGAGGGGCAAGGAGCGCCAGCAGGGGACCAGAGAAGAGGAGTATCTGGCCTGCTCTGTGCAAAACCATGGCACAGAGAAGGTAAGTATACCATGTTTGTATTTTTAAACAAACAAAAAAAAACAAGACTTTAATACCAATTTAAGGCACAATGCAGAAATAACCTTTTATAAATACATTCCCAAATTTTGCAGCTGAGGAAACATTGGCTGTAGCTTTCTGGCACATTGCCGCCTAGGGAACAGCCACAACTGCTGGTTTCCTTACAAGCTGCACCAGCAGCTTGTCAGTGCCTCATTCTCTGTCGTCTGGTGTGAAGGGGAAGGTGTCAGTCTCCTTTCCTCCTCCTCCGGACATCGCTCTAGCCAGCTCTCCCCCTACACCAACTTCTTCTTCCCCAGGGTCAGGGGGATCTGATACACTGTCTTCCTCTGGGGGGGGGGTGCAGGGTCCAGCAGACACATGTCCCGGTCCAGGTCTTAGTGCAGAAAGAAGGAGGGATGTCCGGGAGCTTCACCCCCTCTCTGTGCTTCTCAGCACCCTGAGCTGCCGGCTGTACCCCGAGAACAGAGGCAGGGATGGCTCCAATGTGAACAGCATAAGGAAGCGGGAGAGCAGCGAGCGGAACCTGTAGGAGGCTGACACTAGAGAGGGGCAGATACCCGGAGACTAACAGGGGAGGAGACACCGCAGGGCCGTCTTAACGCAGGGCACTCCTGGGCATTGCCAGGTGCATAGGGGACTCCTGTAGTTTCCAGCAGACCGTAAACATGGGGGAGTCTGTGAACAAGGGGGAGCTGCCTGTCAGTAATAATGACTGCTCTGCCAGCAAATACAAAATACACGTGCACAGTTCAACAGCCAGCTGTTCTTCATCATCTGAGCTTGGAATGGGGCATGTGTTCAGTGCTGTCTGGTGACACTCGGAGCGGACCCTGTGTTTAAACATCTCGGAAGACTGGCATTTTCCGGCTGCCGTATGTAGCTCAAAGTGCAGTGCACACACAGAGGGGTCCTCTCCCCACACTGCCTGCAAAGAACATACCGGCTGGCTGAGGGGATAAAAGACAAATCAGAATATGCAGGGTGTGTGTGTCATCTTTCCCCCTCCACTGAGAGTCATGAAAGCAGTCAGATCACCTGGAGCTGCAAATAGGAGTCCTGGATGGCTTTGCTTTTCAGATGGTCATGGTAAGCCTAACTCTTTACTCCTGGATACAATGCCCTTTCCTGGTCACAGAGCTCTGTAATTCCCCCTGTACTGTGTTCCCCTGCCCCTCAGTACTCAGGGCCAGCACTACCTACCCCCTCTCCTCTTCCCCTTTTTCCTCTCTTTTCCCCTCCCCTCCTCTCCTCCTCCCTCCACTCCTCCTCTCCTCCTCCCTCCTTCTCCTTTCCCCCCTCCCCCCCCCCCCTTCTCCTCTCCTCCCCTCCTCCCCAGAAGTAAAAGGAAATTAGAAAAGCTTTACCGCATTTACTAAGCTCTGGAGAAAATGAATGCAACTGCACTTGCAACGACCCTGAGCTGCCTGCTGTAGTAAGACCAAATCTCCTGCGCTCGAGTGATGTCTGATGGAGTGAAAAGAGGTGCACTACAAACTCAGATGTTGAAAGAGCTATCGGTCTTGCTGCCCCCTTCAGGATCAAGGGTATTCAGAACCAACTGGTAGAAGAGACAAAAAAGAAAAAAGAGGGGCGCACCGACCTAGTGTATTACCATAAAACCATTTATTTAAAATATAAAAAAATGTACAAAGTACTCACAAGACTGGTGTGATACAACACACATCAACATAGCATATGCAATCTCCAAGGTAGCCAAGGTCCCAAATGTAGTGAATGGACATGCAGATGGTCGCATGGGGCTGCTGTGGCTAGGCTGACGCGTTTCAGGGGCGAACCCCCTTCCTCAGAGCCAAAAAGAGTGCTGCTGGATCACATGCCAGATGGCCGTAGACTAAATGGGAGCTGGCCCCACCCCTTCCTGCTCCGCCCCTAACCCAAAGGTGGGACAATGAGGGTGAAGGGGGGGAAGGAGAAAGTGGGACACATTGAAAAGAAAGGAAGGCAAGAGGCGGGGATGGCTCCAATGTGAACAGCATGAGGAGGTGGGAGAGCAGTGAGTGGAACCTAACCCCTGCATTCTGTGCATTACACACTCCTGACCCCTGCATTCTGTGCATTACACACTCCTGACTCCTGCATTCTGCGCATTACACATTCCTGACCCGTGCATTCTGTGCATTGCAAACTCATGACCCCTGCATTCTGTGCATTACACACTGCTGACTCCTGCCACCTCAACCGTATACATGGTAAGGGCAAGAGGGGTGGAGTGAGGGACAGAGCCAATGGGCGGCCAAATGAGGTTTTGCCTAGTTAGGATTATTCACTGCACATCAGGCTCCTTCCCAATAACTGATAGTACTAAGCAGGACTATCCTATATAGTCATTCATTTTCATCTTCTCTCTGGAGCTCTTTCTTGGACATGATTGAAAGTGCAGAAGAAGTTACCCCGGCGCTACCTTTAAGTGACACCTTGTCACTTTAAAATATATGCGCCATAGTGTGAATGATTGGAAAAGCAGTGAATAAAATTAAATATAAATAAATAGTGCACATATAAAATTGAATAATCCTTTTGTGAACAAGGATATTTCTTTGTGACCACTGTGAGAAGGTACTCGTGTGCAAGGTTCAAATAAATAAATAAATGAGCTGAAAGGATAGTGATGACATTTTTATTCCAACCAATAAATAGATTAAATGAATTCAGTGCAATAAATAAATAAATTAAATGAATTTAGTGCAATAAAAGACAAATAAATAGTGCCACTGTGAAATTATAATATTGCTTGTAGAAGGTGCCAGTGAAGCAAGTGAAAGGAAGAAAATCCCACTGTGAGAAAAAACAATGAATGAAGGTTGCATACACTAGCGTGGCCACTAGATGTCGCAACTACAATACGACCTGTTTGGTAGTATTTGCTGGATTAGGTGAGCACAGTCATGTGGGTTCCTTCTCCACGGCGAACAGATATTGCCAGTTGATGTCATGTAACATAAGAAAAAGGGAACCCCATTTGTGCAGTAAAATAAGCGGCAGTAGAAAAAAGCATAGACACACTCACGGTGTAGGCTGATAGCGATCAGTTGCGGTCTCCCGGGAAGCTTCCGCGTTCCACGGTCAGATGCTGTTGAAACCGGAAGTGACGTATGACGCAATGGACCCGCCCTACGTGTTTCGCCAGAGGACGTCTGCTGGAGCGGCGTCACCATAGCGCACCCCCAGTTCTTAAATAGCCCGCCCATTTCATAGTGACCAATCGGCTGGGCCGCCGCCATATTGGTGCTCGCTATATGATGCCTAACGGAGGCCATCTTATTCCTCCCTGCAATGTTGGCTAATAACATTTAAGGGCGGCTACTATTTCATCATTTCACATCAGCCTCACCGATAGCAAAGAACAAAAACAAAAAACACCAAAAACTTTATTTAATTGTCCATAAAATAGCTTAAAAAGAGTTAAAAAAAAGAGTTAAAAAAAATATTTGTTTTTTCCCTTTTTTTCCTTTTTTTCTTTTTTCCCTTTGGAGCAAGACGTTTTTTCACAAATATTTTTTTTAACTCTTTTTTTAGCGGGAGTGCGCTATGGTGATGCCGCTCCAGCAGACGTCCTCTGACGAAACGCGTAGGGCGGGTCCATTGCGTCATACGTCACTTCCGGTTTCAACAGCATCTGACCGTGGAACACGGAAGCTTCCCGGGAGACCGCAACTGATCGCTATCAGCCTACACCGTGAGTGTGTCTATGCTTTTTTCTACTGCCGCTTATTTTACTGCACAAATGGGGTTCCCTTTTTCTTATGTTACATGACATCAACTGGCAATATCTGTTCGCCGTGGAGAAGGAACCCACATGACTGTGCTCACCTAATCCAGCAAATACTACCAAACAGGTCGTATTGTAGTTGCGACATCTAGTGGCCACGCTAGTGTATGCAACCTTCATTCATTGTTTTTTCTCACAGTGGGATTTTCTTCCTTTCACTTGCCTCACTGGCACCTTCTACAAGCAATATTATAATTTCACACTGGCACACTATCCAGTGGCACTATTTATTTGTCTTTTATTGCACTAAATTCATTTAATTTATTTATTTATTGCACTGAATTCATTTAATCTATTTATTGATTGGAATAAAAATGTCATCACTATCCTTTCAGCTCATTTATTTATTTATTTGAACCTTGCACACGAGCACCTTCTCACAGTGGTCACAAAGAAATATCCTTGTTCACAAAAGGATTATTCAATTTTATATGTGCACTATTTATTTATATTTAATTTTATTCACTGCTTTTCCAATCATTCACACTATGGCACATATATTTTAAAGTGACAAGGTGTCACTTAGAGGTAGCGCCGGGGCAACTTCTTCTGCACTTTCAATTATCTTAACCCCTCGGGGTTTTGTTGCTGGCAGCTTACACCTGTCTATTATATATTATCTACACACTTCCATAGCGCTGGTCACCCTTGTCTTTCTATTATCTACTTTCTTGGACATGTTAAGTAAAAGCTAAATATTACTCGACTACCCACCAAAGTAATCCATCATAAAGTGGCAGCATTTTTATTACTAAACCTGAATTTACTCTACCCAAACTACTTAGGGAATACTTTAGATAAAGTCAGTTCTCCAACTTTAAAATAAATCTAAAGAAGTTTGAAGCTCTAAGTATTTCCACCTTGAACCATTACCTACACACTCCTAAATCTTCCTTTGCTTTTAAATTAGTGGACACCTACATCACTTAACTGGGTGCTAAAATCACCCCTTTCACTCTGTTATAAATAATGGGTGATAATGATATAAGAGTGTTCATAAACCCCCTGCAATGTATCCCATGGTTGGCAAAGGCTCACACCAGTCTCCTAGGTCTGCATCCCACTAATTGATCAACTATATAAAATATAGCCATTCCAAAAAAATTACCATGCCTTGAGTTATTCTTTATATTCCTTAAATATACCATGTTTGGAAGTATATATTGTTGCAGAGTGCGATCACTGGGTGCAGCGGAGTCCATTCAGATCAGACATTGTGGAGTACACAGGAGCTGGCTTCTTTATTGGAACATAACACAGAGATCAAAGGATATCACCTTCTCATGTTGAGAAGAACACAGACAGGAAGAGATAACCAACAAGTACAGTGCAGTGTACAGGAAATTACAACACATCATAGAGAATGCATAGCATATTACTAAGCATTAGCGACATCTAGTGTCCTATTTATGAACTGCAATAGACTAAGCTTAAAGTTGTTGTATCTCCAACACGTCTTCTCAACAGCTAAGGCTTAGTCTATTAAACCATCTTCTTTGTAAGCCTTGAGTGTCTTTCAGCGGTCAGAGGCTTTGTAAGGATATCTGCTGTCATATCCTCAGTTGGGCAATAAAGTAACTCAAGAAGACCTTGCTCTTGAAGATCCCTAAGAAAGTGGAACTTCACGTCAATGTGCTTGGTTCTTGAATTAACTCCTTCCATGCGCGCAAGTGCGAGGCATCCTTGATTGTCCTCATAGATTTCTGTTGGTCCCAACTGTGGTAGACCCAAATTTGTTAATAGCTGTCTCAGCCATATAACTTGGCTTGCCTGCGCTGCAGCAATGTATTCTGCTTCAGTAGAGGACAGTGACACAGAGAGTTGCTTTTTACTAGTCCAACTGATGGCACCTCCTGACAGAAAAAATAAGTAGCCACTGGTAGATTTCCTGTCGCTGGTGTCTCCTGCCCAGTCAGCATCCACATATCCTGTTAAGGTGCTTTCATCACTCGCTGGTAACTTTAACTTGTAGTGCGAAGTCCCTTTAAGATAGCGAATGATTCGCTTTACAGCATTCCAGTCCTTTTGACTTGGCATTGAAACCTTTCTGCATAGGATTTCAACAGTTGCTGCAATGTCCGGCCTTGTAGCAGTGGTAAGATATAGCAATTTCCCTATTGCCTTCCTGTATTGAGTATTAGTAGGTAATGGGTTATCTTGGCAATTCATCTCCTTTAGGTAGTTGGTTTCCATATGAGACTTTACTGGTTTGGCGTCTTCCATTCCAAATGTTTCAATTATTTCTTGTATTTTGTGTCTTTGGTTCAGAAGAAAGCTGCCATCTTCCTCTCTCTCAATCTGGATGCCGAGGTAATTCTTTATGTTGCCAAGATCTTTGGTGTTGAAGTTCTGATTTAGTTTTTCTAGGATTTCTGCTTCATCCCCTTCTTGCTCAAAGCAAATCAGGATATCATCCACATAAATAAGCATATAGACCTATCTGTCTGACAATTTCTTTGTGTATAAGCAGGGGTCTGCTTTACTCCTCAGAAAGTTTTGATGTGTAAGAACTTCATTTATTTTTATATTCCACTCTCTGGCTGCTTGCTTTAGTCCATATATACTCCTGCGAAGTTTGCATACTAGGTCTGGCCTTTGTTCATCTTTGAACCCTGGTGGCTGTTCCATGTAAATCTCTTCTGTTAACTCGCCATGTATAAACGCGGTTTTCACATCAAAATGTTTCACTTGCATTTTCCTTGTCACGGCTACTGTCAGTAAAGTCCGTATTGTAGTGTGCTTGACTACTGGTGCAAATGTCTCGTCATAGTCCTCTCCGTATTTTTGAGAATAGCCCTTGGCTACTAGTCTTGCTTTGTATCGCTCAATTGTGCCATCTGCATTGTATTTCACTTTAAAAGTCCATTTACAGCCTATGGCTTTCCTTCCGGGTGGTAGTTCTGTAAGTGTCCATGTTTTAGTGTCATGCATGGATTTTATCTCTTCATCAGCAGCCTTTATCCATTTACTTGCTTCTTGTTCTGAAAGCTGAGATATTTCTTCCCAGGTTGCAGATTCGTTGATACTGGCAGTACTTGCTTTGTATGAGAGACGTACAGGTGGTTTACCTTTGTTTTCTCTTGTTGAACGTCTCGGTTTTGTGTCTGAGCCTTCTTGTGTCTGCTCTTCAGTACTGGTAGAGTCTGCACTCACTTCAACTGTTTGTTCAGAAGTTACAGAGATGGGCGGGTCAATGTCAGTTTTCCCTTCCATTCTTTCTTCTACTGTAGTCATTACATTGTCTCTTAAATCTTCAACAAAAGTTATGCTTTTGCTAATGGTAACCTTGTCTGTTTTGGGATCAAGGATTCTGTAACCTTTGACATTGTCACTATATCCAACGAAGATACCTTCAAATGCTCTGTTTTGGAGTTTGGTGCGTTTTTCTTCAGGTATGTAGATGAATGCTTTGCATCCAAAAACTCTTAGGTGTTTTTCATTTGGCTTCTCATTGTGCCAAAGTTCATATGGAGTTTTTTCTATTGTTCTGGAAAGAAGTCTGTTCTGCAAATATGTAGCTGTCATAGCTGCTTCACCCCAGTATTTTTGTGGTAGTCCAGAGTCTGTCAGCATACATCTGATCATTTCAGTCAGAGTTCTGTTCTTTCTTTCAGCTACTCCATTTTGTTCTGGTGTATATGGGACTGTCTTTTGATGTTCTATTCCATTCTGTTTTAAGTACTGTTGTATCTTATATCCTGTGAATTCACCTCCATTGTCACTCCGAAGTATTAGAGGCTTCCTCTGAAACTTGTTACTGGTCTTTATTATATAGTCTTGTAATTTGTCAAAAACTTCACTCTTGTTTTGCATTAGGTAAGTGACTGTGTATCTTGAATAGTCGTCTATGAAAGTCACTATGTACCTTTTGCCTCCAGGTGTAGGTGGGTTTAGGGGACCACACACGTCACTGTGAACTAAGTCAAGTGGTCTTGAAGCTCTCTTCTGACTGACATTGGGAAGTGTTGCTCTTGTAGCTTTGGATTTAATGCAACATTCACACATAACAGTAACTTGACAAGGGGATATTGTTAGATCCCTTGTCAGATTCCTCCTCTGTAGTTCCTGTATGCATTCTGGGTGTCTGTGACCTAGACGTCTGTGCCATATATGTATACAGTCATTGTGCTTGTGTGTACATAGTCTCACCTTTTCCTTCACTGTGTCGAGGTGATATAGATGATCATCCAGCTTGGCACTTGCTATTGTCTGTTTGCCGTTTAGGATAGAACACTTGTCACCTTGGAATTTTACAGTGAGTCCTCTGGCTGTCAGACGCTTCACAGATAAGAGTCCTGCTTCTAGATTAGCAACATAAAGCACATCTTTCACTGGTATGGCTAGATTGTGTCCCGCATCATCAGGGCATACGAGGGTTCCATGCCCATATCCTTCTGCATGTATTTGGCTTCCATCTGCAAGATAAATAGTTTCTTTGTTGTTCAGATCAAGTTCTGTGAAAAAACTTCTATCACTTGTCATATGACTGGTTGCCCCTGAATCAATGCACCAGCCTTGACATCTATGGTTGCCTGTCACTTTAAATGTGGCATTCCAGTTTCCTTCCCATGGATCATTAATTGTGGCTTTGGCCTTTTTGTTTAGCATAAGATGGACGCTGTCTTCTTTGCTCTGCTTTCCATATAGTACAGTCTTTCTTTATGTGTCCCTGTTTGTGACATCTGAAACACACTCTGGACTCTTTCCTGTGTAACCTTGCGTCTGTAGCTTTAAGAGCGGTTCTGGTGTCGGTTTCTGTGTAGTAATGCACTAATTCCTTTCTTCTCTGATACTCATCTATGAGCCTGGTTTTTACAAATGCTAGCGTCCAATGCATTGATCAGTGCAGTATATGTATCGGGCAAACTGCATAATAACATGGCTGCAGCGTGGCTGTCTGTTATATTCTCCCCGATTGATCTGAGTTGTGCAATCACTTCCAGCATTGCATTTATATGCGCCTGCATGTCCTGTTCTCTGCTAAGTCTCATTCTGTAAAGTTTCCGCAG
This sequence comes from Pelophylax lessonae, assembly GCF_965119305.1. Lineage (NCBI taxonomy): Eukaryota > Metazoa > Chordata > Amphibia > Anura > Ranidae > Pelophylax > Pelophylax lessonae. Next base: position 406,799,867 of record NC_138771.1, on the reverse strand, counting down.
TGGAAACAGCTTGCTGTTTAAACTGGATCTTTCATGCAGTCTATTTAGAATGTCCCACATGCCTTTCGCTGTGTCCTCATGGCGTATATGAATGAGCTGATCATCCTCCACTAGTAAGCTTATGGTGGCCCGTGCCTGTCTGTTTTTCTTGTCCCAGTCCTGATTATTGTCCTGTGGCCTCTCTGTAGTGGTAACCTCCCACAAGTCGTCTCTAGATAATAGCATTTCCACTTTAAACTTCCATAGCTGATAATTGTCATTGTTCAGCTTGGCCACTGAGAGTTTAAGTTCTGAGTTTCCAGCCATTTTTCCCTCCCTTATATATAAACAGTCTTACTTCTCTATAGGAGATGTCACTGGAAACCTTCCTTATGTCGATCTTTATCCGGATCCTGGGCCCATAACCTGTTGCAGAGTGTGATCACTGGGTGCAGCGGAGTCCATTCAGATCAGACATTGTGGAGTACACAGGAGCTGGCTTCTTTATTGGAACATAACACAGAGATCAAAGGATATCACCTTCTCATGTTGAGAAGAACACAGACAGGAAGAGATAACCAACAAGTACAGTGCAGTGTACAGGAAATGACAACACATCATAGAGAATGCATAGCATATTACTAAGCATTAGCGACATCTAGTGTCCTATTTATGAACTGCAATAGACTAAGCTTAAAGTTGTTCTATCTCCAACATATATAGTATATAACACAGGGGCAAAGGACACTTTGTGTGGTAAGTACTCATGAGGCACTCTATGTAATAGAGTATATAATTATATAATACAGAGGGATAACACATGAGGCACTGCATTAGGAGAGAAAATGAGACACTAAGGCCCCTTTCACACCGTCCGTCCATCGGACAGACTTCGTTTATCTCAGCGGGGGATCGATCCGCCTCTGAGCAGGAGGATGACAGCTGTTCTCCGCGCTGTGTGCGGATACACAGCTGTCAGTTCCCCATGCATCTCTATGGGGGAAATCGGATGGGAACGGACATGTCTCCGCTGACATCCGATGCCCCATAGGGATGTATGGGGGGACCATTCAGATCCGCCAAAAAAACGGACAGGCGGATCTGAACGGTCCGCCTGTGTGAAAGAGCCCTAAGGAAAAGATTTAATTAAACAAGCTGAGGTTAGAAGCTGGTTACTATGCACAGCTGCACCAGATTCTATGTGCACCAGTGTCAGCAAATCTCCCCCTAAATGTAATTTGGAAGGGATATTACACTGAATATAACAGACAGGAATACACTGCTTGCAATAAAGAAGCTTGAGGTTCTACATGTAATGGAGAAGGATTAGGCACCTGAGAACCAGGCCTCTGTGTTAAAGTGATGCCAGACTTTTGTTATGTGCCTGTGGTACCATGTTTTTGTATGAGAAAGTATTCTGTTCACTTTGTTCCCTGTTCCCTGTTCCCTATTGCTTCCTGTATGTGAAATCTCTGCTGTTCCTGCTAGTCCCCTTGCTTTCCTATTAAAAACTGACCACACTAAGCAGGATAACACAGCGTGGTCAGTTCTCTAGCTATGCTTGGAACTCAGTATGCTCTCCTCCAACGATCAGACTTGCCCTGAAACGCCCCCGCTGCACAGCCATTCAGTGGCAAGCTCAGCGTGCTGCTGCTTCTCCTCTCCCCCCCCCCAGCTCTTAGGCAGCTGAGAACAGAGGGGATGTGATCATTTATATAAAGGGTAAAAAGGTAGTTATAATGTTTTTTTATCTATATAAAAATGTTATCCCTTTCATTTCTATTTTAAGCTGAATGGGTTGTTTCACCAGGTGATTGTTTGCAATCACTTTAAGTCCAAACCACAATATAATCTGACACTGTGGAGCAGATTTACTAAAACTGGTGCACACAGAATTTGGTGCAGCTGCGCATACTAACCAATCATTTTTTAACTTCAGCTTGATCAATTCAGCTTTGACAATAAAACCTGGAAGCTGACTGGTTACTATGAACAGCTGCACCAGATTCAGTGTGCTCCAGTTTTAGTAAATCTCCCCTATGACCTAGCTAAATATGCAGCATCTCATTAGTCTCTTTGGTTGCAGGAAGTTCCCACATCACTATCTTACTAGGCTCCTTGTTCCTTAGCCCTCATACCTAATTCCTGGTAATACTTCCTGTGTTATCTGCCCATGTTCAAGTGTGTTAGTTTGATTAGGACCTTGACAGTACTATTTGGTCCCTTGCTGTGAGATTTCTGCATCTGATTCTGTTACTCATTTTTTTTTTCTAGGTAAATAGCTTCAGCACACATGTCCTGTTGCTTCTCTTGTACCACATTATCTGCAACCACCATTGGACTGTCCAGTTATGGAATTATAATAATAATTATGCTTGCACATAATTGGATGATGGAGGTCAGCAGAACTTCACCTATTTCACTAAGCTATCAGATAAATTTTCTGGCAAAGTGCATCTTCCCTTGCAAAATGAACAGTATATTTGTCTTTAGTAAATCAACCCAAATGAATCAAAGAGAAAGGAGGCACTGTTTTCAATAGAGCGGTATGAGGCATTATGTGCAATAAAGATGGCCGCGGGAACTGTTTTCTATCAATCATCATAAAGCACTTTGTGTAATAAAGAGGTATAAGGCACTATAATACTGTAAATAGAGAGGCATAGGACACTTACTGTAATGCAGCTAAATGATGTATATTTAAAGCCTAAGCCACTGTTTGATATGTAGATGTACTGTAGAGTTATAAGACACCATGTTTTATTGAAACACTCTTTGTAATGGAGATGCATAAGGCGTTGAGTATAAGAAAACTTAAACCTTGGGTTTTTACCGATTCGGCCTGATTTACTTAAAGTGGTTGTAAAGCCTAAACATGTTTTACCTAAATGCATTCCTTGCAAAAAGGTAACAAATGTTTAGGTGTCAGCATCCCCCTCACCCCCCTCCCCTTTTACTTACCTGAGCCCTCATTTGATCCAGGTCACGCTGGCTTTGCTAGGGCACCAGGAGCCATTGGCTACCAGTGCTGTCAATCAAAGCCATAATGAGGGAGCAGGGGGCGGGGCCGAGTCCGGCTGTTTGTGCCAATGGACACAGCAGCAGAGCTTGGGTGCAAGCATGCTTCCCATGGGGGCACTGGACAGAGGGGAGGGGCCAGGAGTGCTGGTGGGGGAGCCAAAAAGAGGAGGTTCACTCCCGTTCTGTGTAATTTCTTTGCACAGAGCAGGTAAATATAGCAATGTTTGTTTTTTTATTTGTTGTTTTTTTAATTTTTTTATTTACCTTTAATATCATTTTAACGCTGAGTTTGTAATAAAATGTACAAGACCAGGGAGAAATCACCGTGAAAATATGGGTATTCCTGTATGCTGGGTTTACATGATGCTGCATGATTGTGAACATGTTCATGCACCTACTAAACACAATGAAAGGTATGAAACCATGGAACAGTGCCAATGAACCCTTGCCCCATGTTTTTAGTGCTAATTCATGTTTTCACAAACTTGACCTAATTCTAGCTTGGTGCTTTACGTAAACTGATTCTTTCCACTCTGTGTAATGCATTGTAATTTAGAATGAGAACAGAAACCAATTAACAAAACTGTGAACGTCGTTTTATAGTTTTGCCCTCTGCTAAGTTACATTAAGATCACACGTGACACATGGAGACTAATCTTTGTAAAAAGTTGAGAAAATTCTTGCAAAAACAAAGAGTGAAGATTCACTTAGTAGTAGTAGTAACACTCTTGTAATGAGAAGATTTTTATCAGAAAAAAAGGCTGTGTTCCTAAAGATGTTAAACAGCATTGGATAACCTCCTATCCAATTGTTCAATTGTTCTCAGCATATTCAGTGTCAAATGTCAGAGGTGAAGAGTTAAACGCCAAAGAGATTTTCTGAGGCTTTAGTGCTGGTTCATAGGAGAGGTAAATGCAACTAGTCACCCTAGAAGTGAATATATGCTGTCTTCTATTGCAGTGACCTTCTAGATTTAAAGACATGAGTAAATCGCTTTAAAGATTACACAATGCAAACCTCAGTGTGTTTGGTTATAGATGGGCAGATGGTATAGAGGACTATAAGTTTCTACCAGTTCCTCATATGACTGTCAAGCACCAGATGTCACTGTGACTAATGTTTCTGACTCACAATTTCCAGATTGGAAAACTCTCTTTGACAGCTCCCAGGCTCAGTGTCATCTGTTCCATGCCTCTGATACAACAAATTTTTCTTTAGTGATGCTTAAAGTGGAAGTAAAAGCAAAACCTAACTAACTCTAAACCTACTCCCACCCTCTATTCGAAGCCTAATCTATCAAGCCGCGTAAAGAAAAGATCTCTATACTCAGGGGAGGACTGCGCCAGGGGGCAGGGAGGCAATTGCCCCCTGGGCCGCTCTGATGTCCTGTAAAAAGGCTGCACTGCTTCTGCCACAGACATGCCTAAAGGATTCCTGGTGGAGAGGAGTAAAAAGTCCCCACTACTAACCAACTGAGTGCGGGATGAAGACAAGGACAGAGCGCAGGCCTAGCTCCCCAGCATGGATGGTGTAAACTGTGTCAAAGCAGAGGCTGATTCCATGCTCCACTAGAGACTCTCTTCCCCTGGCCAGCCCCAACCAAGCTGTCCCAGCTCCCCCAAACGCCCCTGCTGGCCAGGTTGGGCACACGGATTCAGCCGGTGAGTAGAGAGTACCTGGAGCAGGGCTTCAGCCTGGAATGGGGGGTCAGGAGGAGGACTGGAAGAGGGAGAGTGGGAGGGGGGCCGAGTCGCAGCACCATGGGCCTCTGGTTTGTACTTGGCCCCCTGGGCCAAAAGTTGCCAGTCTGCCCCTGTCTATACTTACCTATTTTGCAGCCGCTTCAGTTTGAACCCAGGCTGAACTGTCAGCGGTGGATTTAGTGTGTAGGGGAGGCAGCCAACAAGGGAAGACACATAGTAAGTCTATGGGTGACGTCACTTCTGATGCATTTCCCAGCCCTTGTCAGCTTTCACCGGAACAGAGCTGCTTCAAAATAGGTAAGTATAGTGATCTTTTCTTTACAGGGCTAGATAGATTAGGCTTGGAATGTGGGTAAGCATAGATTTACATACCTCCCAACTTTTGAACTTCCGAATGAGGGACTTGAGGCAAGGGACAACCTGCGGTGTGCGCTGTGGCAATGTGGGTGTGGCCGGACTCTTAAACAAAACCCAGGCTTCCTTGTAAAAAATATGCTTTTATTGCTTTGTCTGAGTCTACCTTCAAGAAGAACTTCATTAAAATTTTCAGGGACTGCATAGCAGCCAGCAACTGCTGAGACAATGAAGACTTTGGTGAGAAGTATATAATTTACAGTATTGTGTATATAATGCAGGTGTGTGTAAGGCAGGGCAGAGAAGTCGGGGATGTCCAATGCACAGAGTGCTCCAGTCAGTGATGGGTTTAGGATATATAAAACATAGGCTGCAGGGGTCCAGGGTGTGTGATGCAATGTGTTCAAGGATCAGGAGTTTGTAACCTACAAACTGCTGTAGTCAGTGCTGGGTTTGACACACAGAGAGCAGGTTCCAGGAGTACATAATGCACAGAATTCAAGGGTCAGGAGTGTGTAATGTACAGAATGCAAGGGTCAGGAGTGTGTATTGTACAAAATGCAGGGGTCAGGAGTGTGTAATACACAGAATGCAGGGATCGGAAGTATGTAATTCACCGAATGCAGGGGTTAGGTAGAGGCTTGGTCTCCTAGATGTCATATTCCAGAGCAAGGCTTGGTTTCTATCTCGCTCAGGTGGGCGGTAATGTGTGATGCTCCTCAAACTCATATCGAGGCTTGGAGCGCAAACGATGCGGCCATCTTTGACAATTCAGGAAGTGGAGCTGGTTGACACATTCTGCAACATTTCCAGCTGATTTCCGTAATTGGGGTTTCTTTTACATATACAAATGCAGTGACAGCAATGGTCAGACACCCCAGAAGATGTCTATTCAGACAAAAAGAGTCAGGTCTGCTGTTATATTACCACTGCATCATATTTGATCCTAGGATGTTCCATTTAAAAGTGCTTTTTACTCATCTACATTGTAAATCAGGGGTCCTCAAACTACGGCCTGTGGGCAGCATGCGGCCCGCCAGGGTCCTGAACCCGGCCCGCCGGCCAGGATGTATCATTCATGTTGTTTTTTTTTTTTTCTGAATCACCTAATTAGAGCCAGAGGCTCTAATAGGCTTCAGAAAAGGGTGGACCCGGGGCACAGAGCACTGCGCCCTAGCCCACCCATTTGTGTGACAATGGCGAATGAAAATTCGCTATTGTCACATGGATCCTCCCTCCTGGCCAATCAGGAAGCGGGTCCGAGACCCGCTTCCTAAATGGCCGAAAGGCGAACCCATGCCATTGGCCAAGGAGGAGGCAGGAGGGCTCGAGGAGACACGGGGGACTGAGGAGAAGCTGCCGCTGCAAGTAAGTGCACTGACTGGTCCCTCTGCATTGAAGGGGGCAGGGCACGCTGGTCTCTCTGCATTGAAGGGGGCACACTGTGGTCTCTCTGCATTGAATGGGGGCACGCTGGTCACTCTGCATTGAAGGGGGCACGCTGGTCTCTCTGCATTGAAAGGGGGCACGCTGATCTCTCTACATTGAAAGGGGGTGCGCTGATCTCTCTGCATTGAAGGGGGCACGCTGGTCACTCTGCATTGAAAGGGGGCACGGCAGGCTGGTCACTCTGCATTGAAAAGAGGGCACGCTGGTCACTCTGCATTGAAAGGGGGCACGCTGGTCTCTCTGCATTGGAAGGGGGCACGGCACGCGGGTATCTCTGCATTGAAAGGGGGCACGCTGGTCACTCTGCATTGAAAGGGGGCACGCTGGTCGCTCTGCATTGAAGGGGGAACGCTATGGTCACTCTTTATTGAAGGGGGCACACTGTGGTCACTCTGCATTGAAAGGATGCACGCTGTGGTCACTCTGCATTGAAAGGGGGCACGCTGTGGTCACTCTGCATTGTAAGGGGACACGCTGTGGTCACTCTGCATTGAAAGGGGACACGCTGTGGTCACTCTGCATTAATGGGAGCACGCTGGTCACTCTGCATTGATGGGGGCATGCTGTGGTCACTCTGCATTGATGGGGGCACGCTGTGGTCACTCTGCACTGAAGGGGGCATGCTGTGGTCACTCTGCATTGAAAGGGGGCACGCTGTGGTCACTCTGCATTGATGAGGGCACACTGTGGTCACTCTGCATTGATGGGGGCACGCTGTTGGCACTCTGAATTGATGGGGGCACACTGTGGTCACTCTGCATTGAAGGGGGCACACTATGCTTACTGATTAATGAAGGCCCCTTTCACACTTTTGTGACCTCAAAGTCACACAATTTGTTACAGCGTTTTTTGCCACAAAGCAATGCCTATTACATTTTTTTGCACCCTCCCCCCCCCCCCCCAAAAAAAAAAATTTGAGCACCAGCCACCAATTGGAATTCGTTCATATTTTTTTTCAAACTGTAGTCAGGCCCCCAACAGTGTCTGAGGGACCGTGAACTGGCCCCCTGTTTAAAAAGTTTGAGGACCCCTGTTGTAAATGTTCTGGATTTTAAATAAATAAGATATTTTGTATGGTTTTACACTATGTGGAGCTCTCACTTTTATTGAGTACATGTGGAGAAGAACTTGTGGCCCTAATTTTAACTGGATGGTCCATTATTGGAAATAATCTGTATCTAAGTAGAATAATCCGTTGATTCTGTTGGAGCGGTGGAAGTTTATCCAAATGTCCTTTGGCCTATTATCCATCTAAATATTCTGTTTCTGACTCACTAGGCATAAATCTAATTGAGTCCATTCGATCTGGTAAGTCCCCCTCTGATGTTGGTGGTGGTTCCTGTGCACGAGTTTGAAAATTCACATGAAATAACGATTGAAGATTTTGCTTTTCACATCACACTTTGGACTCACTTTGGACTTTCTTTTAATAATTTTCAGTGACCAATTATTATCAATACTGTATTTTATTGGTTACATCACAACATATGTGTATTGAATTAATGCTCATGTTTGTTATATACAGTGCCTTGTGAAAGTATTCGGCCCCCTTGAACTTTGCGACCTTTTGCTACATTTCAGGCTTCAAACATAAAGATATAAAACTGTAATTTTTTGTGAATCAACAACAAGTGGGACACAATCATGAAGTGTAAACAAAATTTTTTGGATATTTCAAACTTTGTTAACAAATAAAAAACTGAAAAATTGGCCGTGCAAAATTATTCAGCCCCTTTACTTTCAGTGCAGCAAACTTTCTCCAGAAGTTCAGTGAGGGTCTCTGAATGATCCAATGTTGACCTAAATGACTAATGATGATAAATAGAATCCACCTGTGTGTGTAATCAAGTCTCCGTATAAATGCACCTGCACTGTGATAGGCTCAGAGGTCCGTTTAAAGTGCAGAGAGCATCATGAAGAACAAGGAACACACCAGGCAGATCCAAGATACTGTTGTGGAGAGGTTTAAAGCTGGATTTGGATACAAAAAGATTTCCCAAGCTTTAAACATCCCAAGGAGCACTGTGCAAGCGATAATATTGAAATGGAAGGAGTATCAGACCACTGAAAATCTACGAAGACCTGGCCGTCCCTCTAAACTTTCAGCTCATACAAGGAGAAGACTGATCAGAGATGCAGCCAAGAGGCCCATGATCACTCTGGATGAACTGCAGAGATCTACAGCTGAGGTGGGAGACTCTGTCCATAGGACAACAATCAGTCGTATACTGCACAAATCTGGCCTTTATGGAAGAGTGGCAAGAAGAAAGCCATTTCCTAAAGATATCCATAAAAAGTGTAGTTTAAAGTTTGCCACAAGCCACCTGGGAGACACACCAAACATGTGGAAGAAGGTGCTCTGGTCAGATGAAACCAAAATCAAACTTTTTGGCAACAATGCAAAACGTTATGTTGGGCGTAAAAGCAACAGAGCTCATCACCCTGAACACACCATCCCCACTGTCAAACATGGTGGTGGCAGCATCATGGTTTAGGCCTGCTTTTTTTCTTCAGCAGGGACAGGGAAGATGGTTAAAATTGATGGGAAGATGGATGGAGCCAAATACAGGACCATTCTGGAAGAAAACCTGATGGAGTCTGCAAAAGACCTGAGACTGGGACGGAGATTTGTCTTCCAACAAGACAATGATCCAAAACATAAAGCAAAATCTACAATGGAATGGTTCAAAAATAAACATATCCAGGTGTTAGAATGGCCAAGTCAAAGTTCAGACCTGAATCCAATGGAGAATCTGTGGAAAGAACTGAAAACTGCTGTTCACAAACGCTCTCCATCCAACCTCACTGAGCTCGAGCTGTTTTGCAAGGAGGAATGGGCAAAAATTTCAGTCTCTCGATGTGCAAAACTGATAGAGACATACCCCAAGCGACTTACAGCTGTAATCGCAGCAAAAGGTGACGCTACAAAGTATTAACTTAAGGGGGCTGACTAATTTTGCACACCCAATTTTTCAGTTTTTTATTTGTTAAAAAAGTTTGAAATATCCAATAAATTCCGTTCCACTTCATGATTGTGTCCCACTTGTTGTTGATTCTTCACAAAAAATTACAGTTTTATATCTTTATGTTTGAAGCCTGAAATGTGGTAAAAGGTCAAAAAGTTCAAGGGGACCGAATACTTTCGCAAAGCACTGTAGATACAAGTTATCATTGCACTATATACGCACTATATATGCACTTTATTTTGTTTTTTTTTTCTATCAGCGCTGCACTTTATATAATTTTATATAAGGAGTATGTAATGCACAGAATGCAGGGGTCAGGAGTGTGTAATGCACAGAATGCAGGGGTTAGGAGTGTGTGATGCACAAAATTCAGGGGTCAGGAGTGTGTAATGCGCAGATTGCCGGGGGTCAGGAGTGCATAATGCACTGAATGCAGGGGTCAGGAGTGTGTATTGCACAGTATGAAGGGGTCAGTAGAGTGTAATGCGCAGAATGCAGGGGTCTGCATTTTTTTACTACATTCTTTTACTACATAAGGAGTGCAGGGCTGAGGGGTGTGCTACATAAAGAGTGCAGGGTAACAGGGTGTGCTACATAAAGAGTGCAGGGTAGCAGGGTGCACAATGTACAGAGTGCAGGGTTGTGGGGTATGCTACGTACTAAGTGCAGGATTGCTTGGTGCACCATGAACTGAGTGCAGGGTTGAGGGGTGCGCCATGTACTGAGTGCAGGGTTAAAGAATGCGCTACATAAAGAGTGTAGGTTTGAGGGGTGTGCTATGAACTGCATGCAGGGTTGAGGGGTACACTACGTACTGAGAGGGGGAGGAGAAAGGGGGAGGGAAGGGGAGATGAGGGGGGAGGAGGGAGGAGAGGGGGGGAGAGGAGGGGGAGAGGGAAGGGGGGAGGATAGAGGAAGCGGTAAGGGAAGTGAGAGACCCCTAGCCCTGTCTGCAGTCCCTCCTGTTCCCCCATGTCCCAGTCTGCAGTTCCTATTTGTGGGAACATGTGTGTGTGACACAGTACAGTACTTTCCAGCAGTGGGTAGGACCCATTCTCATAGATGGGTGATGACAGGAGGTCATAGAGCTGCTCCTTCCAGAGGATCTGTTTGCTGTCAGATGCAGATGTCCCTGGCTGCCCGTATCTCCCACCCATCCTTGTTCTCTGGCCCCGGTCAGCCTTTTCATCAGTCCTGTGTGATCTTTAGAGCTCTTCTCCCTCCAGGGGAATTGGTCCTGGCCACCCTCGCTGCTCTTCATCCCTGCCACCTTCTGGAGGCGGGTGCTGTCCCGCTCCCTGCACCTGCTGCCACCTGACTCTCCATGCTCTTCGTGTTCGTCCAGGGCAGCACCTGATTGGTCAGTCTGCCCCTGAGCCAGAGAGTGCCAGTGGGGGGAGGTTGAGTCACCAGCAGCGACAGGGAGCTGCAGGAAAAATGTGCAGGGCAGGCTAAAAAAAATGCCTAGCTGGTCTCTGCGCCAGCACACCCCTGCCAGGAAATTCAATAGAGCCAAGTGCTGGAACTTGTTCCACTCTGGGACATTGCTTTGATTGGCCAGGACTTAAATCAAATTCTGGGATGGTCCCAGCGAGTCCGGGGCGGTTGGGAGGTATGGGTTTAGAGTTAGTTAGGTTTTGCCTTTACTTCCACGTTAAAGCAGCTGAAACCATAGTAATATCAAGACCATTTTCAGTGCTGTTCATTTTCATTGCAGGAGCTGAGAGGACCTAGCCAAGCTGCTCCTGGTGCAGGTTAAAGTGTATCTATGGTCAAAATGTAAAACCATATATTTATTTTCATATTCTATTTTTAATTATTTCTAGCCTACTCTGATTAATCAAAATGATCTTGAAGTTTGTAAGCTCACTTTGTGAAGATCCCCACACATTTGCTTCCATGAATTCTATGACACATATTTACTATGCCCTGTGAGTAGGCATGGCTCTGTTACAGTATTCACAGAATCTGCCTTCTGAACGACAGAGGTGCTGAGAGGAGGGGTTTCAGGAGGTGGAGTCAATACAGGAATCACTGCTTGCAAATACCAAGGTACCATAGCATTTGTAGAGATTGAAAGTAAACAGCTGATTAGAATCTGCAAAGCATGCAGGGAATCCAGAAAGTTGTTGAAAGAGATGGCAAGTAGGGATGATCGAACGGTTCGGGTCGACCATCGGTTCGGCCCGAACATTGGGTGTTCGAGGTTCGGCCGAATTTAGAACTTTTTGCCCAAAAAGTTCGGAATTCGGCAACCAGAACCGCCCAAAATGCAATGCTTCAGGAAATGGGCTTTAAAAGCCCGTGATTGGACCAGAACCATTAGCAAAAGCCAATTGAGGGGGCAGGAGAATGCTAGAAATGTGATTGGAGTGACTAGGGGGTCCCTAGACCAATCATTAGTGAATACGCCCCCCAGTATATAAGATCGCCCCCGCCATATTCCTAGCATTGTTATACTGGACATGGAAGAGAGTGGAAGCAGTTCTGTTAATTTTACTTTAAAAGTGTCATTTAGCTATTTTTAGTGTGAAGAAAGGGATATCTAGTGTAGTTAGAGTGCTCCTTTACACTTAAGTTAGCTTCAAAAATTGAGTTTCTGTAGGGAAAGTGTTAAGTGTAAGGGGACCGTAGTGTAGTGTAGGGTTAACTGGCAGTGACTGCTATGGCAGGGTGACAAAAGATAATTTTTCTGAATAGCTTCGGCACACCCATATGGCTTCTCACCAGCCAAGCATTTTTTATGCTGCAGGGGCTGCCACTGCCAGTGCTTTTTTGAGGACATGTTTGATGTCAGACATGACATCTGAACATGTGTATAGGGGGTATATATAGACATATATGTCTGAATATATACCCCTAGACATATATAGGTGTGATAGTAGCAGAAATAAATGCTTGCGCTAATGAAATCATTTACAGTAATATATTTCTGCTACTATCACACCTATATATGTCTAGGGGTATATATTCAGACATATATGTGTATATATACCCCCTATACACATGTTCAGATGTTTTGCCTGCCTCAAAAGAACCCAAAAAAATGCCAAAAAAACGCTAGCGTCAAAAAAAAATGCCCAGGTGTGTTTTTGCTGGCATTTTTTGGGGGGTTTTGGAGGCAGGCAAAACATCTGAACATGTGTATAGGGGTATATATAGACATATATGTCTGAATATATACCCCTAGACATATATAGGTGTGATAGTAGCAGAAATAAATGCTTGCGCTAATGAAATCATTTACAGTAATATATTTCTGCTACTATCACACCTATATATGTCTAGGGCTATATATTCAGACATATATGTGTATATATACCCCCTATACACATGTTCAGATGTTTTGCCTGCCTCAAAAGAACCCAAAAAAATGCCAAAAAAACGCTAGCGTCAAAAAAAAAAAGCCCAGGTGTGTTTTTGCTGGCATTTTTTGGGGGGTTTTGGAGGCAGGCAAAACATCTGAACTTGTGCACAGTACCACTATACACAAGTTCAGATGTTTTTCCTGACTGCAAAGATCCCAAAAAAATGCCTTCTATTAAACCGGCAAGGTGTTACAGGAGCGGAGCCAACCCCCTGTCAGAAAGTTTTCTAATACAAACAATCCTTTTTTTTTCTGGTTCTGGACATGCTACAGAGCTGAAACTTCACAAGTACACCTTTTAGACCCCCCAGACACAAAATCACACAAAAAAAGTTCTCAAAAATTGTCATTTTTGATAAAAAAGCCAATTATTGAAAAAATAAAAAAAAAAAGAGATTTTTTGATTTTTACTTTGGATTTCAGATCTTGGGGGTCTAAAAACCCCCAAAAAATGCCAGCAAAAACACACCTGGGCATTTTTTTTTTGACGCTAGCGTTTTTTTGGCATTTTTTGGGGTTCTTTTGAGGCAGGCAAAACATCTGAACTTGTGTATAGTGGTATATATACACACATACATATATTTATATACACACCTAGACATATATAGGTATGATAGTAGCAGAAATATATTACTGTAAATGATTTCATTAGCGCAAGCATATATTTCTGCTACTATCACACCTATATATGTCTAGGTGTGTATATAAATATATGGATGTGTGTATATACACCACTATACACAAGTTCAGATGTTTTGCCTGCCTCAAAAGAACCCCAAAAAATGCCAAAAAAACGCTAGCGTAAAAAAAAAATGCCCAGGTGTGTTTTTGCTTGCATTTTTTGGGGGGTTTTGGAGGCAGGCAAAACATCTGAACATGTGTATAGGGGGTATATATAGACATATATGTCTGAATATATACCCCTAGACATATATAGGTGTGATAGTAGCAGAAATAAATGCTTGCGCTAATGAAATCATTTACAGTAATATATTTCTGCTACTATCACACCTATATATGTCTAGGGCTATATATTCAGACATATATGTGTATATATACCCCCTATACACATGTTCAGATGTTTTGCCTGCCTCAAAAGAACCCAAAAAAATGCCAAAAAAACGCTAGCGTCAAAAAAAAAAAAAGCCCAGGTGTGTTTTTGCTGGCATTTTTTGGGGGGTTTTGGAGGCAGGCAAAACATCTGAACTTGTGCACAGTACCACTATACACAAGTTCAGATGTTTTTCCTGACTGCAAAGATCCCAAAAAAATGCCTTCTATTAAACCGGCAAGGTGTTACAGGAGCGGAGCCAACCCCCTGTCAGAAAGTTTTCTAATACAAACAATCCTTTTTTTTTCTGGTTCTGGACATGCTACAGAGCTGAAACTTCACAAGTACACCTTTTAGACCCCCCAGACACAAAATCACACAAAAAAAGTTCTCAAAAATTGTCATTTTTGATAAAAAAGCCAATTATTGAAAAAATTAAAAAAAAAAGAGATTTTTTGATTTTTACTTTGGATTTCAGATCTGGGGGTCTAAAAACCCCCAAAAAATGCCAGCAAAAACACACCTGGGCATTTTTTTTTTTGACGCTAGCGTTTTTTTGGCATTTTTTGGGGTTCTTTTGAGGCAGGCAAAACATCTGAACTTGTGTATAGTGGTATATATACACACATACATATATTTATATACACACCTAGACATATATAGGTGTGATAGTAGCAGAAATATATTACTGTAAATGATTTCATTAGCGCAAGCATATATTTCTGCTACTATCACACCTATATATGTCTAGGTGTGTATATAAATATATGGATGTGTGTATATACACCACTATACACAAGTTCAGATGTTTTGCCTGCCTCAAAAGAACCCCAAAAAATGCCAAAAAAATGCTAGCGTAAAAAAAAAATGCCCAGGTGTGTTTTTGCTGGCATTTTTTGGGGGTTTTTGGAGGCAGGCAAAACATCAGAACTTGTGCACAGTACCACTATACACAAGTTCAGATGTTTTTCCTGACTGCAAAGATCCCAAAAAAATGTCTTCTATTAAACCGGCAAGGTGTTACAGGAGCGAAGCAAACCCCCTGTCAGAAAGTTTTCTAATACAAACAATCTTTTTTTTTTATGGTTCTGGACATGCTACAGAGCTGAAACTTCACATGTACACTTTTTAGACCCCCCAGATCTGAAATCCAAAGTAAAAATAAAAAAATCTCTCTTTTTTTTAATTTTTTCAATAATTGGCTTTTTTTATCAAAAATTACAATTTTTAAGAACTTTTTTTGTGTGATTTTGTGTCTGGGGGGTCTAAAAGGTGTACCTGTGAAGTTTTAGCTCTGTAGCATGTCCAGAATCAGAAAAAAAGATCATATAGGTGTTAAAGTTAAAGGAGGGTCCCGACCCACATCCCTGTTCTACTGAAAAATTATCTTTTTTTTTTCCTGGTTCTGGACATGCTACAGAGCTGAAACTTCACATGCACACCTTTTAGACCCCCCAGATACTAAATCAAAAAAATCTCTCTTTTTTTTTTTCAATAATTGGCTTTTTTATCAAAAATGACAATTTTTAAGAACTTTTTTTTGTGTGATTATTAGTTAATGGGGCATGACCCAGAACCCTAGGCACTTTTTAGAGGCATTTATTGGGTTTTAGGGCTTCAAAATTGTGTTTTTTGATTACCGAAGTTCGGGTCCCATTGATTTCAATGGGGTTCTGAAATCCGAACCGAACTTTTGGAAAATTCGGGTGTTCTGGTCGAACCAAACTTTTCAAAAGTTCGATCATCCTTAATGGCAAGCAGACTCACA
Organism: Pelophylax lessonae; assembly: GCF_965119305.1. Lineage (NCBI taxonomy): Eukaryota > Metazoa > Chordata > Amphibia > Anura > Ranidae > Pelophylax > Pelophylax lessonae. The sequence continues at coordinate 406,784,209 of NC_138771.1, read as the reverse complement.
TCATGAAAGGCACATTTTCCAATAAGCCTATATTGGATTGCTATTAGAATGCTGCTGTTATAAAATGAAAATAAAACACTTTTAAGATAAGTATTCTGCAAAAGGGGTAGTTTGGTTTTAGTTTATGGGTTTTCACTAATTAGAATTAGGGTCAGGGGTAACGGGGGTTTAAATGAACTAGATTTATTCATTTTATTGTTTTAGGGAATTAAAATATATATAAAACTTAAAAAACTTCCAATTTCAGATCTGTCCTGTTTAATGTGGTGCGACTGCAGACCACCCCCCCCCTTCTTCTCTAGCGACAACTTTGCCACCCCAAAAAGTAAGTATGTTACTTCAGGATCACCAAATGATAATAATTAGAAATAATGCTAGAAAAATAAAACACATTCAGTCACTACATGTATGACTGGTAAGCTGCAATGTATCACATGTTAAATGTACTTCAAACCATGGGCATTGGAACTTTTCATGTGTATTTCAATAAGATTCACGCATCAAACAATTCCTTAAAAAAGTACAAAGCCTCCTTAAATTTAACATACAGGTAATTCATAGAAAAACACATCTTAAAAAATCTGTGCATGTTCTGGTACTCAGTCTTAGTTTCCTTTTCTTAACATACATTGTTGCCCTAATAAACCCCACCGGTCAGCTAATTTAAATTGTATACTATAAAAAAAAAATTTTCAGGCTCTAAAACCTTTATCATCAGATAGGCTAAGTGCAAGATTTGACATGTTTTGCAGAGCACATATACTTTTCCTCCTGGAAATGTTCATATATACAGTATATACTTGAGTATAAGCCGAGATTTTCAGCATGTTTTTCATGCTGAAAATGTCCCCCTCGGCTTATACTCGAGTCACTGTCTTTTTAAAAATGGCGCCACCCGGCGTCGCTGTGTCACCGCGCATGTGCCACATGCCCGGGAATAGCCGAACGTGTACGGGCTTTCCTGAGCATCAGTGGCGCATTCGCGGTGACGTATTGGCGCCGTGCAGCGTGATTTTTAAATCGAAGGCGCCTCACCGAAAGGTAAGTGAGACTCCTCCGCAGCCCCTGCATTTCCTCATGCAGTGCTGCGGACATGGTACAGGACATTCTCCTGTACCATGCCCGCAGCACTGCATCTCCTGTGCCATGCCTGTACATACTGTGCCATGCCTGTACATACTGTGCCATGCCTGTACCTACTGTGCCATGCCTATACCATCACCTGTGCTATGCCTATACCATCTCCTGTACCATGACCTGTGCCATGCCTGTACCATGACCTGTGCCATGCCTATACCATCACCTGTGCCATGCCTATACCATCACCTGTGCCATGCTTGTACCATGCCTGTACCATGACCTGTGTCATGCCTGTACCATGACCTGTGCCATGACCTGTGCCATGCCCTTACCATGACCTGTGCCATGCCTATACCATGACCTGCGCCATCTCCTGTACCATGCCCGAAGCCCCTGTTTTGTGTCCTCTGGTGGTCCAGTTGGGTCTGGTAGCTGCTGCATTTCCCACCCTAGGCTTATACTCGAGTCAATACGTTTTCCCACTTTTTTGTGGTAAAATTAGGGGCCTCGGCTTATATTCGGGTCGACTTATACTCGAGTATATACGGTACATTGATTTGTATTGTACATATTTCCAAATCTATCATCAGCATTTCCTAATGAAGCTGTATACTAATTGTGTACTGCAGAATGTGTAAAAATCACACAGCCTGTGTTTCTGCCTTTCTCATCTAGGAGAGAATGATGTCCCTAGCTGTTCAAAGCTTCCTTGGATACTTTACTTAGGCCATGTATCCTTCCTAGGGATCCTTCAGGGCAATCTATAACTCACTGCACATGCACAGCCACACATAGTTAGGGGGTTGGCTTCAAGAACCAGAAAGGGACAACTGTCTCCCTGATGACGTAAGTGAAAAAGATGGTGGCACAGGATCTGGCTTCCCCCAGACTGCATCAGTACTCACTGAATGTGTGAGTATGTGTTTTGAGGATAACCTAAGTAACCAGGTAAGAGGCAAATAAAGAAATAAAAAATAACAAAGGTGGTGAAAGCTTTATTTTTGCAGATTACATTGAGTGTAAAGGGATAAGTTACAAGGAGTAATGTTGTTCAGAGGCATTTAGGTACATTTAGGAAAAGTTTTTGGATGCCAAAAAGCTTACAGCAAAATTCTCTCACCTCTAAAAAATGTTAAAATTATGTGTTGATTAAAAATTGCATAGCACATACTGTAGATAGCCCATGATTAGCCATAAGCTTTCATTGTTCAGATTGTTCCTAACCTATAAAGGAGGAATGTGGTTGCTACACATCATTATTAGTTGCAAATCAATAAGAAAACCACAATCTAGGTAGCACATGCAACCAGGAAAAGAATGTATAACTACATTTCTTTGTTTCCATTGAGGGACACAGATATTCTGGAAATTCGGAAACAGTCATGTTATATGCTGCAGAAGGTTGGGACTGTTCATATAATCCGGCCTCAATCCATCATACCTCAGTATTTTGCTACTGTCCTAGGAGCTTGGACTCTTTTCCCTCAGCTCTGCTGAGAAAAAATTCTCACTGTATTTTTGTAAGTCGTTTTATTATTACATAGGGCCGGATTTAAAGAAACTGCAGCTTCAGACATCCATGACGTGTTTCAGTTTCGCCGCTTTGAAATCAATTAACTGGCGCTGCGGCGAATTGGCTAGTGAAACAGCAATAATGAATCCCGCCGTCAGCGGTATTCACTTACGATCGCGGCTTCGCAAATTCGCAAACTTATGTCTTCGTGCTTATAGCAGTTTCACATAGCGATGTGGGCTAGTGGATTAGTGCACACATCACGTCTGTAATTCATCTCCCTCTGCTGTAGGTTCGAGGCTTACCATCTCCACCTAACTTTTTTATTTTCTTTTTTTGTTTATATTTCAAAAATGTAACGGATTACATCATATATATTGCTAAATAATGTTACACTCAGAAGCGCTTGCAAACTTACAGCATTTTAAGTGGTTTTATGATCTTGTCTGTGTGTCGAATCGATCTTATGATTGAAAATAGCAAAGGCAAGTGACCAAACCCCTACACTACTTCAGGTCAAGATGAAACCTCACAATTTTACCATGGTCTTTTTCCCAGATTCCATACAATGTTTAGTACTTTAGCTATATGTGCTTTTTAGCCTTAACACACTCCTTTTTTTCCTCCGTACAGCTTTATTCTGCACAATAGCTAAGTGCTTTGCAACTTCACTGCAGTTAACAACGTCATGGGTTCAAATTCCAACAATCACTACACTTGGGATCTCTTTTCACTCTCATTTTTTTTACAGTTTTTTTAAATTATCTTGAATTTGGGGGGGGGGGGTGGAGGGGGGGGTGTCCTACCCAAATTTCAAGCACATGAATGGAACCAACACAATTTTGATTTTATGAGTGTGGTCCTAGTTTTCTTGAGATGCAATTCTTTACATATTTACCATGGTTCTTGCAATTTCTTGACCAATAAACATTGGTGTCTGATATTGGATATTTCAACAACACAGACCCTCATAGTCCAACACTACATTTGCCTCACACCTCAACACAACACTGTCACATCCCTACTCTACATTACAACCCCTCACATCACCAGTACAAGCAGCATGCAAAGTGCAAAGCTCTGGCCTTGGCAGCTTAATGGGCCATACACTAAGAATTTTTCAAGACTTTTTCCTGTAGACTTAACCAAACCATATAATATGAGGTCAAACCTCAACACTTTCAATTTGTATGCAATCAGGCAGGCCCTTGCACTACATAGAAAATGTCAATATGAAGGATAAAGTCTTCTCTAAATCTTACAGTGTGTATGGCCCTTTTGTCTGTAGGCACCCACACAAAACAACAAACACATGTTCAATTCTAAAGTCTTTATTTATTATAGAATGACAGCATAAGGCAGCAAGATAATATTGTCACTCTCCAGTCCGTGTGCCTTTACAGCGCCAGCCCACGATCTTTGCTCCATGGCTACGGGATTCTGATGTCTTCCACAACTTCAGGCAGAGTTCAGAATCCATTCTGCACCTCTACCAGCTCATAGGGGACAGGCATGGCCAGGTTGCTGGTCAGCTTCCAAGCCACTTTGGAAGTTCCAGGGTGTTCATGTTGGTCATCAATGCTGCTTTTGGCCATGTGCCTTACCAAATATCCACTGACCACAAAAGAAGATGAGTGGAGTCCATCAAGGTGGGTTTCTACCACCTACAACCGCAAGCAGTACCACTCCTGGAAAAATAAAACAAAGGATAACACATTTCATTATGAAAATCACATCTTAATGCCTTTTTGCTTTATTCTGAACTTCATTTAATTTCGACATCATGAGTGAAATAACACATTTTCTGCCAACTTACACAAACCAGAAATCATTAATGTAAACATTTGAATACACACCTGTGACGCCAGACAGCCCATCACCACAGGCTTCTCATGGTACGTGCCATGATTCCAAGATGTTCACGTTCTGGAAAATTAGAACACCATAAGATACCAAGCAGCCGTTCATGTTATCAATAACTACACAGGTGGCATAGACACAAATAAACACCTGCCAGCTCTTCTCAGCCCTTTCCACTATTCACAATACCAACATGTTTATGGTTAGAGGTGCATGTTTTTCCTCCAGTAACACAATTTTACCAATGTTGACTACACTTTATCTACAATGGCAAGTGTCATTGGCAGATGATAATTACCCTCTGTCTCCCTGTGAGTGGCACCTCTGCTAACTAGCAAATTAATACACATGCCCTATCTTGACCGGTTACAGTACTTACATGTAAAGTGGCTAGCAACCAATGTATTCCGGGTGGCCATACCTGCAGCGGTGCTCCGCCGCCTGGGGGCCGCCGGCTGACGGACTCCTGGCTCCCTCTCCTCCGTCAGCTCCCAAGATTCATCCCGGGCAACGCACATGTTGTGCAACACGCAGCACGCCAGGATGATCTTGGAAGCCTTTGTAGGAGAGTACAGGAGTTCCCCCCCAGGCCGGGCCAAGCAGAGAAACTGGAATTTGAGAAGACCTATGGTCAACTCGATGATACTCCGGCTTCTCCGCAAGGCCCTGTTGTAATTCATTTCTGCTCGGCCCTGGGGGTACCTGATTGGAGCCATCAGCCACGTCAGCTGCGGGTAACCAGCATCCCCTGAAAAATAAGAAAAATATAAATTAGTTCTTCATATCATGTGACTTTAGATGATGCTTAAATCAGGGTGTACACCGATGTAGCTTATTCCTATGTCTATGTAATCTTACAGTTTATGTTGTTAAGACAAAATACTTTACCAATAAGCCACCTTTGGGGCATTTGGCCACTTTCAAACGCTTCGTACAGAGTACTTAATCTTAACATACTGGAATCATGGCACGACCCTGGGTGACCAGTGTTGACACTCATGATGCGCTGTTTGGCGTCACAAACTAATTGGACGTTCACGGAGTGGTACTGCTTGCGGTTGCGGTACTCCACTTCGTGGCTCCTTGGTGGCCTAATGGCTATGTGGGTGCCATCGATTGCCCCTAGGATTTGCGGCATGTGTGCCCGCAGGTAGAAACCCAACTTGACGTCATTCCACTCATTTTCATTCTGTGGCCAGTGGATAAAATTGGGCAGTATATCGACTAGGGCATTAATGACCAACATGAACACCCTTGAAACTGTGGGCTGGCTAATGCCCATGATACTTCCCGAAGTGGCTTGGAAGCTGCCACGCCCTAAAATATACAAAGTGGCCAGCAATCTGGCCATGCCGGGCACCGCATGGCCGCGCTGTGTGTCCGGGTCAATTTTGTCTGCTATGAGCTGGTAGAGGTGGAGAATAGTTCCTCGCTCGAGCCGGAATTTCCTCCTGACATCAGAATCCCGCAGCTTGTCCAAATAGATCCTTGGAGCAAAAATGCGTGGCTGGCGAGGTAAGGGCACACGGACTGGAGGTGCTGCTGGAGGTGGTGCTGCTGGAGGTGCTGCTGCTGCTGCTGGAGGTGCTGCTGCTGCTGCTGCTTCCCCACCTTCTGCTGCCTCCTGTGCTAGGGCCTCCTCAAATAAGGCACCCATGAAAGCCAACATTGCACCATCTAATGCGTCTGGGATATCGTCCTCCATTTTGAACGCGCAAATTCGCGAATGCGCAGATATATATAGAAACGGCCGCTAATTATCACACCTGTGAGCCAGCTATAAAAGGAGCACATGGCCAATATGGCTGCTGGATGTTATAGATCGATGTTTCTTATGTGCTAGCAAGACCCTGCGACCCACAACGTACATTATCTGGAGGTAAGACAATTGTATCTCTCTCTCACAAAAAAAAACAAAAAAATGTCTCTCTCTCTCTCTCTCTCTCTCTCTCTATATATATATATATATATATATATATATATATATATATATATATATATATATATATATATAGATATATATATATATATATAGATATAGATATATATATATAGATATATATATATATCTAGATCTGTCTGTTTGTGTGTTCTTGCTCACCTTTATTGTTTACTGAAGGAGAGAATTTGTACTTATCTTGGGTGTGCTTAAGTTGTCTATGGTGAATCCCCTCCAACCCACAATAGCTTGAGAACCCCTCAAGTGTCTTTTAATCATTGGCAGTTGGTCCCATATGCATGTGGTTTTGACATGTGTTTTCTCATGTTTGTTAAAGGTGTGCAGTCTAGATTTGGCATCTAAACCTGCCCCCTTACCTTCCCAGCTTCCAAATACACCATTTTTGCTTTCCTGATAACTGTAATTTATTATGTGCACGTATGTAGGTCATACGATTTCTCATGTATGTTTAATGTTTGCAGCCTCCTTTGGCCTATAAAATATTACACCACCACCCCCACCAAGTCTGTTTGTGCCATTAGGTAAGTGTTTGGAGGGCCTCGTGTGATTTGTGCCCATATGCGTTTTCTGATGTGTTTTTTCCCATTTCTTTGCAGCCTCTTCTGCTTTTTGTGCCACCACCACCACCACCTCCACCACCACCAAGTCTGTTTGTGCCATTAGGTAATCGTTTGGAGGGCCTCGTGTGATTTGTGCCCATATGCGTTTTCTGATGTGTTTTTTCCCATTTCTTTGCAGCCTCTTCTGCTTTTTGTGCCACCACCACCACCACCACCACCTCCACCAAGTCTGTTTGTGCCATTAGGTAAGTGTTTGGAGGGCCTCGTGTGATTTGTGCCCATATGCGTTTTCTGATGTGTTTTTTCCCATTTCTTTGCAGCCTCTTCTGCTTTTTGTGCCACCACCACCACCACCACCTCCACCACCACCAAGTCTGTTTGTGCCATTAGGTAAGTGTTTGGAGGGCCTTGTGTGATTTGTGCCCATATGCGTTTTCTGATGTGTTTTTTCCCATTTCTTTGCAGCCTCTTCTGCTTTTTGTGCCACCACCACCACCACCTCCACCACCACCAAGTCTGTTTGTGCCATTAGGTAAGTGTTTGGAGGGCCTCGTGTGATTTGTGCCCATATGCGTTTTCTGATGTGTTTTTTCCCATTTCTTTGCAGCCTCTTCTGCTTTTTGTGCCACCACCACCAAGTCTGTTTGTGCCATTAGGTAAGTGTGTTCTGTAACTGTTCACTAATTATACTGTATATGAAGAGCAATCTGCAAATCATGTTCTTTTCTGTTTTCTCTTTTGTTATTTCAGATTTAGGAGTTTGGGGCTCTTTGCTGCTGCTGGACAGCCAGATTCTCTGCCCACCTCGTGATCCCATGGCCCCACCCACTGGAAGGCTGAGGAGAAGGGGCAGGGTGGCCAGGGTGGCCAGGGGGGGCAGGGTGGCCAGGGGGGGCAGGGTGGGCAGATCGTCTGGCTCTGGTGTGAGGGAGGCTCCAGCTGTATCCATGAGGGAGTCCACCATCCCCATCCCGGAGGAGGAAGCCGGGGGAGGTGGTAACACACCAAGTGGACAAGCTGGCTCTTCTGACAGTAGTCCTGGAGAGGGTCCGTCCACCAGAGTCAGCTTGTCCACATTATCCCGGCTTCCCCGTTTCACCCACAATCAGTGCTGTGCCCTGGTCCACGCCTATATGGCCAGATATCAGGCGATACATGGGACCAGGGCCGCGGCTCACTCGGTAACAGATAAGCACAGATTGTGGGATGAAATCCGGGATGCTGTAAATGCACTGGGTGAAGCACCTCGCCACCGTGACAGTGTGCGGAAGAAGGTCAGCGACATCTGTGTGTCCGTTCGGAGGAAGCTAATTGCATGGGCTGCGGAGGGTCTTTATGACCGACAAGGTCGGCTGGATGAACGTGCACGAAGTTCTCTCTGGGATTATCAATTACCTTTCTTGCAGATCATAGGACCCGATACCATCTTTCCCAGAGAGGACTTAGATTCGGATGCTTTGCACCGAGGTAGGATATTATCTTGGATGTCAATTGTGTGAGTTGTTTTGAAAAGATGAACTACTATCCTATGTGTGACATGAATAGAATTTGATACTTGCCCTTCCAATTGTCCTTTTTTGGTTTTCCCCAACCTGCAATTTGTTCATCTGTAGCACGGATCTCAGTCCCTCCACAGCCCATGCAGCTTGGCGACCCAGACGGACTCACAGGTGTTGACATCAGTGCTGACCCTCCTCCTGGTAGGTCCCATATCATACTGTGCCAAACAATGTAGGTGTATATTTTATTATTTACAAGATAGCTCATATTGCTATGTCCTTTACAGAAGATCCGCAACAGGGAACACACCCAGTGCAGCAAGGCCTGGAGGAAGGTGTTGGTATGTCTAGCAAAATAATGTTTTTTGGAATCTTATTAACCCCATTAACACACATGTTTTTTCTTATGAAAGAGTGTTGCCTTTTAGATGTTTACCCTGCAAAACACCGTTGACAGCATTAATGGGTGCCGTCATTAGTAGGCAGACCAAGCCTTCTTAACCTTTGGGAGGGTTTAGCAAGTGTCCTATGAGCCCAGGAAAGCACTTTTGAATGTTTGGCCTCAATGCTTCATTCCTGAAGCTAGGAGGGCAATCTGGCCATAATCATTACTGCCTAAGGTTATGTACTAAACATGTTTTTTTTTTTTTTTTTCAAAGAACATCAGGCCCCTCTTGACGAAGCAGCTGGAGTTGGATCAGGAGCTGGCGACGATTCTGCATCCAGTGCTGTGGTATGTGATATAAGGGAACAAGGTGCACATGTAACATTTCAATGGTAGTAATGATTTTGGGCTAGATGTGGCTTACATTGTGTGTGTTAAATTAGTGCTATGACATTCTGGCGATGCACCAGCACAACAAGAGTTCTATCTTGACCATCAGGGAATTATGTTATAATTTGGTGTGCCACTAATGTTCCAAAAACATCCAGGACCTTTAAAGTCCGGCCAGTCTTTGATTTTCCAGGTCCAAATTCATGTGTATCGTTTGGTTGGGTTGTCCTGTAGCCGATTGATGGCAAGATTTTAGACAACATACGTAGATGTAGAAAGTCATTGGTGTAGTAACAGATTTACCAAAAGCATAAACAACCTACCACACCAGGGTTAATTGGGAACACCTTCATGTCGAAACTTTTGTGCCTTTGTCATATTAGTCCTACCAATATAATATGTACCCATTATCAGAAGTGTTGCTAGCTTGGATAATATTACAATGAACAAGTACTTATTAGAAGCACATCAAACTTTTCAGCGTTCTGCTTGGGGTGTTAAGTTGTCAAACTAATCTGAAATATTTAGTCATGATGTTTGATAATGATTTGGTCTATTTATTCTGCTTTCAGGTAGCCTTCGATGCAGAGGGATTGTCACCTACCCAACCTCGTCCATCTATGCTGGATGTAGCCGAGAGGCTGCTTGATGAGTATCAGATCCAAAATGAGTTAAGGAGGCGTGCTCAGCAATCTACTGAGGTAGTACGTCTGCTCGGGCTCATACAGGAATCTGTAGCAACAATGGAACAGGTTCAACAGGATATGCGTAACAGCTTGGTAAGTTTAGCAGACCAGCATCAACGGGATCGGCAAAGTGTTGACACTCAGGTGCTGGCCACACGCCAATGCCTGTTTGGATCTGAAGATGCCCCATTGGCAGAGCCCTCCCAAACATCTCACTCACCTGCCACTGCAGGTTGTGGTAGTGGGAGGGTAATGCCAGTGTTGGCCACTTGTCAGGCAGCTGGGGATGGGACAATTCCTCCTGTAGCCACTCCTAGCACTTCACACTCCATTCGGACTCCCACACCCCTCAATGAGCAATCCTCCAGCACAACCTCAATGCGCACTGGTTCCACAATACCCCTTCCACCAGACTACATTCCCTACACACCTTTATCACTTCACTCCTCCCCAGGCCGTCCTCCTTTTTTCTCACCAATGCGACATGTCGTTTCCCCCCGCACCGTGGACCACAACAACCAATCAACCACCACTCCCCACACATCTTCACAACCCTTGCACCACCAGCAGCATCAAATAGCCTCGGGGCAGCAACTAACAAATTTGATGCTAATGGCACACGTTCCCCAAATTCTTAGGCTGAGCACAGAGCAGATGGGACTATTGGCACAAGATCTTCAGTCTGGGACATTTCCAGGGTTCAACACCCTGCATCAGCAGCAGCCTCATACACAAGATCTGATCCTAATGGGCCACTATACCACAACTCTAAGGCTAACCCCAGAGCAGATGGGACTATTGGCCCACCATTTGATGGCAGGAACCTTTCCAGTGTTCACCACACTGCTTCAGTCACCACCACCACCACCAACTTAATTTTATATTTTTTTATTTATTTGTGTTAGTTTTGTTAATGATTGTTACATTGGCCAATTTGTGGGGCCATTTTTTTGTTTAATTTGAGGGTGGCACAATATGATTTATTATAGTGTTTTTTTTGGTGAGGAAATTAAATTTTATGCAAAATGATTAGTTTGTGTTTGATCTTTGGTTTTTTAGGAGTGTTGGTGGCCAAGTAATGGCCCTGGTTAATGTAGGCATTTATACACACGTGCTTCTCTATCTCCAAACATATGATTTCATGTAAATTTGGAAAACACAATGTTCACATAATGACCCAAGAAAAGGTCTCCCTTCAAATGTAGCTTCAAAACAAGTCTCAAGGCTAACATAAACCAAAGCCAACATACTAACAATTACAGACCACACCACTCGACTAAACAAATACAACACAAAAGACATTCGATGTGTACACCAAAAAGAAAACTTTGGTAATAAAAGAAACTCTTTTTAATAACACATGTAGGTGTCTACCAACTGTAGCGTACAAAAAATATATTAAAATATATAATAGAATGAACTAAGTTTCCAATGTAACATTTGTGTTGCAACGAGCAACATACTTTTTTTTTTTTATTTTTATTATAAATTTTTTTTGTTTTACAATTTTTTTTAGTTTTTCCCAAAAAAAAGGGTTTATTTTTTGTTTTTTTGTTTTTTTGTTCCCAAAAAAAGTTTTTTTTGTAAACATTTTTTGATTTTTTTGTTCCCAAAAAAAAGGGTTTATTGTAAACATTTTTTGTTTTTTTTGTTCCCAAAAAAAGGGTTTTTTGTAAACATTTTTTGATTTTTTTGTTCCAAAAAAAGGGTTTATTGTAAACATTTTTTGTTTTTTTTGTTCCCAAAAAAAAAGGGTTTTTTGTAAACATTTTTTGTTTTTTTTTGTTCCCAAAAAAAGGGTTTTTTGTAAACATTTTTTGATTTTTTTGTTCCCAAAAAAAAGGGTTTTTTTGAACTTTTTTTGTTCCCAAAAAAAGGGGTTTTTTTGAACTTTTTTTGTTTTTTTGTTCCCAAAAAAAAGGGTTTTTTTTAACTTTTTTTGTTTTTTTTTGTTCCCAAAAAAAAGGGTTTTTTTTTTTACTTCTTTTGTTTTTTTTGTTCCCAAAAAAAAGGGATTTTTTTGAACTTTTTTTGTTTTTTTTGTTCCCAAAAAAAAGGGATTTTTTTAAACTTTTTTAGATTTTTTTGTTCCCAAAAAAAAGGGTTTTTTTTTAAACTTTTTTTGATTTTTTTGTTCCCAACAAAAAGGGTTTTTTTTTAAACTTTTTTTGTTTTTTTTGTTCCCAAAAAATAACGGAAAATTGTTATCAAATACTTACCGTAATTTTCCTTTCCTGATGGACTCCATGGCAGCTTACGTGTGGGTTAGTCCCGCCTCCTCCTACCTCATAGGACCCTACTCCCATAAATTTTTACTCCGTGCCAGAGGCCGTGTTCCATAAATAGCCTACTCCAGCAGATGGGAGGGGACTCCAGCTGCCATGGAGTCCATCAGGAAAGGAAAATTGATAACAATTTTCCGTTTTCCTGACAGACTCCATGGCAGCTTACGTGTGGGAAATAACTAGCCAAACACACAAGGGTGGGAAACTGCTGGCCAAAAGAAATTTAATTTGCACCATCAACAGACAGTACTTGCAAACCAAAGTTAACAGAAGACAATGAAGCTGGCTCAATACAATAATGAGTCATGAAAGTGTTAATGGAAGACCATGATGCCGCCTTGCATATTACTTCAGGGGCCACATGACAAGAAGCCGCCCAGGATGTGGACACCCCTCTTGTCGAATGCGCGGTCACCGCTTCTGGAGGAGCCAAGCCCTTAGCCTTATATGCCCATTGGATGGTCTGAACAATCCATGCCGCTATGGATCTTGAAGAGGCCCGCAAGCCCTTGTTCTTTCCATGGAGGAGAACAAATAGATAATCTGAACACCTGAAGGAAGCTGTTGCATCCAGGTACAGTCTCAGAATTGCACCCACATCTAATGGATGTGTATTCGGATCATCTGACGATTTGAATGTTGGAAGGACAATCTCCTGGTTCTCGTGGAAAACAGAGACCACCTTGGGGTGTGATCCCAACATGGGGATAAGAACCACACGATCTGGGAAGAAGGTCAGGAATGGTTCTTTGCAACCCAGAGAACTAATCTCGGAGACTCTTTTAGCCGAGGTGACGGCAACCAAGAAGGCCAATATCAGAGACAGATCTTTAATGGAGAGTTGCTCTGTGTGACTTCTTATGACGTCAGAAAGGAAGTTCAAGACGAGTGGAAGATCCCATTTAAGGAACCTTGGCTTCCTCTGTGGCCTGAGTCTGGAAGCTCCCCGAAAGAATTGACGAACAAGGGGATGAGACGCCCAAGAAGTTCCTGTGAAGGCCGAAATAGCAGAAACTTGCACACGTAGTGAGCTAACGGATAATGGTAGGTCCAGTCCCGACTGCAGGAAACCAAGAATATGCTGGATATTCAGGTCATTGCATGACCCCCCTTTCTTGGTAACAAAATCCATGAACTTGGACCAGATCCTTCCGTAGACCTTGTTAGTGCCCGCTCTTCTGGCACTTAAGAGAGTAGAAATTGCCCCACTCAGGCAACCTAACGCCTCCAGCCTTTCCCTCTCAAAAACCATGCCTTCAGGTGCAGATGAGCCGCGCATGGGTGCAGAGTTGCTCCCTGGGACAGAAGGTCCGGCCTGATGGGTAGAGGAACTGGATCCCGAAAACTGAGGAGCATCAGCAGTGGAAACCATGGCCTGTTCGGCCAGTATGGGGCTATTGTTAGCACTTCCACATCTTCCATCCTGAGTCTCGCCAGGAACCGGAGAATGACAGGAACAGGGGGAAAGGCATATGCCCTGTGGAATCTCCAATGGTCTGTCAGAGCATCCGTCCCAAAGGCTTGGGGACAACGAAACCTCACATAATACTTCGGAAGCTTGTGATTGCATGGAGATGCAAATAGATCCACTTCTGGGTGAAATTCCAGAGAAGTGAGCCACTGGAAGACATCGTTGTGAAGGCTCCATTCGTTGTTGTCCAAGCGGACTCTTGAGAGGAAGTCCGTTTGAACATTCTGTACCCCTGGAAGAAACACTGCAGTGAGGTTGACCAGGTGTTTCTGGGCCCAATATAAAATTGGATCTACCTTCTTCAACAGGGAGTGCCTCCTTGTCGCTTCACATAGGAGACCGCGGTCATATTGTCCATCCTCAGGATCACAGAAGTCCCTTCTATTAGGTGACGGAATGCTTTCAGAGCGCAGAACGCGGCTCGCATTTCTAGAGTATTTGACACTACCCTGTGAGCTTGGAAATCCCAGCTGCCCTGGGCTATCTCTGTCAGACAGAGGGCACCCCATCCGGTGTTGCTGGCATCCGTGGTAACTGTGATCCAAGAGATGGGCATGATGGAATGGCAATTGAGGAGATTTTTGCTCTGCAGCCACCATGGAAGGCTCTCCCGCATTGATGATGTTATGCGAATGAGGTGATTTTGATCTCCTGGACGCCACTGATGGAGAAACCCCACTTGGAAAGGCTGCATATTCCACTGTGCCCACTTCACCATTGGAGTCGTGGCTACCATGGTCCCAACCAATCTTAGACACTGAGATGCTCGAAGGTGAGTGGCCGTCATAGCTAGGCGTACCCTGTCCCTGACTACCGGGATCTTCTCGAGGGGCAAAGAAATTGTGCCTCGACTTGTGTCGAACTGAGCTCCCAGAAATATTAACGACTGGGTAGGCTCCAGATGGCTCTTCCCCATGTTCAGTAACCAGCCGAACTCGCGAAGAGTGGCTATTACCTGAGACCTGTGTACCAGAAGTTGTTCTCGGTCTTGTGACAGCAGGAGCAGGTCGTCCAGATAATGGTGTAGACGGACGCCTTTGGTCCTGATCAAAGCCACCACTGCTAGTAAGACCTTTAAGAATACCCGCGGCGATGTAGTAAGCCCAAACGGGAGACAGACAAACTGTAGATGATTCTGATCTACTGCGAATCGTAGGAACTTCTGGTAATCTGCTGCCACTGGCACATGGAAATAGGCGTCCTTGAGGTCGATTGACACAAGCCAGTCTGCCGGTTGTATTGCTTGACGGATGGTGAATAGCGTCTCCATCTTGAATTTCTCCTTCTTGATAAAAGAGTTCAGGTGCGTGAGGTCTATGACCGGTCTCCAAGCACCGCTCTTTTTCTGAACCAAGAAGAGAGGGGAGTATAGACCCTGGAACTTCTCGTTGGTTGGAACTGGAACCACTGCGCCTTGAGCCACCAACAGATCTACGTAAGACAGAAGGCCTTGTCTTTTCTCTTCTGACTGTGGCAATGAGGTCGGAATGAACCTCAGTCTGGGCGGACTGCAGAATTTCCAGGAATGGCCTGTTGATACTGTCTTGACGACCCAGAAGTCGTTTATCGAGGTTGCCCAGACGTGTTGGAAGCATAGTAGCCGAGCCCCGACTTGCTCCGCCTGGGTAGGCACAACGTCAAAAAGACTTCGTGGCCTCCCGACCACCAGAAGACCCTCCTCTGGGTGCTTTCTGTCCTGAAGGCTGCGGTCTTCTCCAGTTCTTTCGGAATTGACGGCCAGGCTTATATAGGCGAGCATCCCTTGATCGATCAGCCCCTTGCCTGGGCTGAGACCTCTTCTGGTCCAGCAAGCACCTATCCTGGGGAAGGAACCGCGACTTACCACCTGTGGCATGGGAAACGGCGCTTTCTAACTTTTTGCTGAATAGTAAGGACCCCTCAAATGGAATTCGGCACCAGGCCTGTTTTGACGCAGGATCGGCCAACCAAGGACGTAACCAAAGAGCCCGTTTTGCAGTAACCGATGAAAGCATTACCCGTGCCGCAAGGCGGACCATGTCTAGGGAGGCCTCCCCCAAAAAAGCAGCCGCCAGCCTCAGCTCATGTATTGGCGAATTTCTTGCGACTTCTTCCGACACGCTTCTGAGTGTTGTGTCCACACTGTCTGTCCACACCTCCATTGCTTTAGACAGGGCTGAGAGAGCCAATGCTGGCTTGCATGCCATTCCTGCTGACACATAGATGCGCTTGACGTCTGAATCAATGCGTCTCTCAAGGCCATCCTTAAAGGTCACTGTGTCTTCAAGCGGAAGGTTGACATGACGCACCAGACGCATCAGTGCTGCATCCACCAGAGGTGCAGATTCCAGGTGTTTAACCTCTTCCGTTTTAAATGGGTACATTTTGTTCACTTTGGAGAGTAGAGAGTTTTTTCTCTCTGTGCAGCCCCATTCGTCTGTAAGGATTTTGCCGACCTCCCCTAACAGGGGAAAGAAAGGGCGTTCCTTCTAGAGGTGCTTAAAATACCTCTTCTGTTTAGAGGGTGACTCTACCGGCTCATCCCACTTCAGGGCTTCCTTCACAGCTTTGACCAAGGAGGGAACCATGGCAAAGTCAAAACCCGCACCAGGGTCGTCGGCTTCAAGCTCACCCTCAGAGTAGTCAGATGAGGAGTGGCTGTGCTGGGAAGGCCCAGGGATATCAATATTTTCACCAGCCGGAGTACTCGCCATCCTGGGGGAGGAAGTTCCAGCACGAGCAGGATCCGAGGTTTTTAAGGACTCCATAACTATTCGCCTGACCAGCGACTCCATCTGCTGGTTGCTGTCTTCCCTTTTGTTTGCAGCATGTGCAAAACAGGGCTCACAGAGCGACTTTCCATCAGGATCTTTTGTCAGAGTGGTGGTGTCCTGAAGTAGCTCCAGACTCTTCACCATGTTGCCTAGAGGACGACCGATGATGATTGATGATGAATGCCGCGTTTGCGACCTGGGAGGATCTTTATCTTCACGGGCTGAGTGACGTCTTTCAGACCTAGAAGGGCTTTAGGAAAGAAAATAAAGACTCAACAGAACAGCAGAAAAAAACCCCCCCAAACATTACAGGGAGAGGAATAAAACCAATCTTACCTGTAATGTAAGGGCTGTCCACCAGGGGGCGGTGAGACATCCATATCACTTTAGGAAACTTCAAGAGATTATGAATGAGTGACATGCAGAAAGCAGGCAGGAAGCCTATTCAGCATAATCACAGCCATCTCTCACCTTTAAAGATTCCTGCAGAGCACGGGGAAGCCGCTGGAAACATTGCTGAACAAACCCACAGATAGCTGAAACTAACAGCTATTTGAATTTGCTACTGGAATGATGTCACCGCCCCCATCCCCCCCACCTGTGCAAACCAAGCCTCGATTCAGATCGAGCCTGGAAGGCACCGCCCCCCCACCTGTGTGAACCAAGCCTCGATTCAGATCGAGCCTGGAAGACACCAGGAAGCAGTGGAGTGGAGGGGAAGGACGTGGAATGGAACGCCATGCATCCCACAGCCAAACTAGAACCCAGGGAGAGATAAGTAACAAACAACAGGAGAATATACAAAAACAAACTGCTGCCATAGAATGTAAAGCAGGATACATCACCACTTCCACGACCAGGCCCTGGACCATACGGACACCACGGCTGCACACATGATGGGGCGTATTAATGGGCCTCCCGCTAATAGCTGGGACGATTGGCCAAATGTCGCTTTGCCTGCCATTGGCCAGGTTTGTAAGCTCTTCCGGCAACTGACTCCACGCCCGTGTCCTACCCCGCTAATAGCTAGGGCGTGCTGGACATGAAGGGGACACCACTCGATCCAACGTGCAGACCGCCAGGCCTGAATCGGGAATCTTCATGAGGTAAGATTTGACTATAATCCTTTCAGGAGGAGGACAAAAAAGGAACACGGCCTCTGGCACGGAGTAAAAATTTATGGGAGTAGGGTCCTATGAGGTAGGAGGAGGCGGGACTAACCCACACGTAAGCTGCCATGGAGTCTGTCAGGAAAGGGATTTTTTTAAACTTTTTTTGATTTTTTTGGTCCCAAAAAAAAGGGATTTTTTTTAAACTTTTTTTGATTTTTTTGGTCCCAAAAAAAAGGGATTTTTTTTAAAACTTTTTTTGATTTTTTTGTTAGATTTTTGTTTATAATGGGCAACAATTAGAAATGTGACATTTCTTTGTGTTGCAATGTGCAACATAAGTAAACAAACAAATAAAAAAAAAAATACTAGGATTTTTTTAAAGGTGTCACATTCCTAACGAATGGCTCCTTAGGGTCTGGATCCACGCCACAAAGGTGTTCCAAATATAGAATTCGGTCTCCGCACCACCTCATAATATCCAGGAGGACCTCATAGGTGAGGTGGGTGTGCCCTGGGTAGAAAAAAACATGATAATTAGTTTTATGCAAAATGATCCAAACAAGGATTGTAATTAATGTGCCTCAACAAATATGCTTAGGAGTCTATTGGTTGGCTTTTATCAACACTCTGAAGCAAATATGCTAAATTGCTGTTGTAAACCTTAAACTCAAACTTTCACAGCAAATTGTTCAAAAGGTTACATAAGATGGCTTGGAATGTTAGTAGCAGTTCCACCAAAGCTAAGTAAAATGCTTTTCTGCATGTAAACACAAGCAATCATTTTGAAGAATGTAAGGTGTTTTGGGTTCAATTGGTCAACACGATACATGTGCACACATTTATCTCTATCACCATTGGAATCTGTGGAGCGTTCTCTCTCCCTCTTACTGTCTATAGATTGAACCTGACACATAGTAGAGACTCACCCTTAGGAATTTTGAGGGCCAGTTCTGGACGGAGCAGATGTGTCTGCTCCCCTGATCTCCTTTCCGCCATCCCAGCTGTGTTAAGAGAGAAGAAAAAGTTTATCAACAAATGGACTCACGCTAACTGTAGGTTACGCAGTCATGAAAACGCTCTAACACCCACTCATTACCCCTCCACATTTCCCTGAAAGTTTTATTTAGACATTGATATGGTGGTGATGCAGATTTGTACAGTGCAAGCGTCATTCTTCTGGGTGAAGCTTGTAGCGTTAAGGATACGTACTCCCTGCTTTTGTGCTGATTGTGTTTTTCTGATGTTTTTGGTGCCTCAGCCCTGCCTGTTCTAAGTGTTGGAAACATATCATTTTTGGAGGGCTGCGGAAAACTAATCAGGTTAGACTTACACTCTCTAGGTTTTTGGGGACGAGAGAAATAACAATCCTCCTTTTTACATGGCCCCTGTACACACCTCTAGGCACCTCCCTCCTGTTGGTTGACCCCACAGCAGGCAGCTTGCTATGGAGGCACATGAGATGAAGCCAAGCACCCTGTGCCTGTTCAGGCACTAGGCTGTGAGCCAGCCTTGCCCCCCTCCCTTCCGATGGTCTCAATGATTAGGAGTGACAGCATCAGGAGGCAATATTGGCATGCTGTAACCTCAGTTAAGGAGGAGGGGGAGTCTGTTCCAGACAAGTATTTGTGCAAAATTTTAGACAGTAAGAAAATGGTCCCAGTAAGTCTTAGGGGGAATATGCACACCTATCACTTGGAATACTAATGCATAGAATGCATTCACATAAAGAACCTGCTGCCTGTAGAACAACTTGAAGCCTGATCGGGGACATACATAGTTAGCATTTCTCCACTTACTAAGTAGACACATTACTGCAAAAGCACACAACTTACCATCATCACGTTTTTTTTGGGCCCCCGAACAGGATGGGCTTGCTGGCTCAGGAGAAACTGCACAAAAAGAACACAAATTGTGAACTGGAATGTGGTACATTACCGAGGAAGAGTATTTATGAAAGATTGATAAGCACACATTTTCAGTGTTGACTAAATCAGGACATGATTAAATTACAATGTCCCCCAAAAATTTACAAGTACAAAGCACACCATTTCCAATGTAGAGAAACTAACACCAATTTAGAATAGGGTGGCTTGAGATAACTTACAAAATATAACATGTCCTGTAATGCTCCCCAAAACCACCTTTCAAACATGAAGGTTAAGCAAGAGTGTTTCATGACCAACCTTCCTGTCACATATAGCAAAACTACACTTGCTTTGACTCCAACTTAGATTATCCTAGATACACATCATCCTAGCACACACAATTCATGTGAGAATCTAATTTTAGGTACTTACAGACTAGTTCAGGGGAGCCTGGAGTGGGGGAGGATGGGGGAGACCCTTCATGGGGGGATGGTGTCCCTTCATGTGAGGATGGTGTCCCTTCATGGGGGGATGGTGTCGTATCTCCTAGAAACACAAAGACACGGATACAATCCTTGAACAAAAGCTATTTGATAAAGGCACACAGAAAGTAGTCTGGAAACATTGAAGGTAGTAGTTACAGTGGACTGGGTAAGCAGTGGCCCCTCTTCCCCAGTCCTCCACAACAAACATCCTCAATGTCAGCTGCTACAAAACCCCAATGTCAAAATATATATATTACAGCCCTTCTATTTCCCAGGACACATTGAACACACAAACACATGTAGAATACTTACTTCCCATTTGAGGAGAGCCCAGGTCCTCATCTGAGTCAGACCAATTGGCCTCTTCTTGGCCAACAGTTTGTTCCTGGCCCGGATCCAGGCGACTTGGCCCTGCCTGAGGCTCCTCTCTTGCTGAAGTTACATCAACCACAAAAGAAAACAAAACAAACAATCATTCCTCCAAGTTCGACCTAATACACAACACAACAGCACATCCACATTACTTACACTGGGCCTGAGAATTCTGAGGCTCAAGATCCTCATCACTGGTTTCTACAAAAATAAACCAAAAAATAAACAACAAAAATAATACATTATATATTATTTATGGACACAAATAGGCAGTAACCTCTCATCATGCTAGCACCATACTCAATGCCCCTACAATTCAGAACATAGAAGTGCACTTACACCAATGAGATGCATTGAGCATGTTTTAAAACAGGAGGGCACCATGCAAATTAAACGGTCGCCTAAGGGCTTGCACCTACAGGGGCCTTGCAGCCAGTGGCGGAGCACCAACATTTCGAAGGGCACAGTCAGGGAAATTGCCCAAGTCAAAGATTGCTTTCAATCCTTGGATCTAAAAGTTGCAGCAGTGTGCTGCAGTCCCTTCACTGCGTCTGCCAGGTGTCTGTTGTCCACTGACGCTTACTCCTCCTTCTCTGACTGGGGATTGGCCGTCTGATCATGTTATCCTAAGATGTTGAGGAATCGGTAGGTGTGTACCTGCACCAGTAGGAAGTTACTGCCTGGTCAACTCACTCTGCTATCATCGGTTGTTGCTCTGGGAGGAGAGTTCCGCCCTGGACCCGTAACATACAGGTAACCAGGCCCAGACTTGATATTTTTCAGGCTGCTCATAGAAACAATTGAAACACACCTTTTGGGATTTGGGAAGTGAGATTGTGACGATTGAACAGATATGTAAGCCAACAATCTGACTCATCATTTATGAACATCCCTAATTTTGGCGTGGCAATTATATCAGGCGTTCTTATGGGCGTTTTTGCTGGCGTTTTCACAGGCGTTTTGACCTGCATTTTTTGGGCAGGCATTGTTATATGAAATAACCTAAAAATGCCCCAAAAACAGACCACAAACACCTACATGTGAACGTAGCCCGTTTGGGGGCGTTTGAGGGGGATTTGTACAGCTCAAGGATCAACTCCCAAAACAGCCAAAAAATCCAATCCTATTCAGTTCAATGGCCCCTGTTCCCATGTGAGCAATTTGACGGCATGAGGAAAACACCCAACGCTCACTGAGAAATAGCACAATGATTAGGGAGTCTGCCTTCCTGCTGTAGGTTTGTAAGTTCGAATCCAGAAGGAGCCCTCTGTATGGGCAACACTTTGATATCTCCAATCCTCCAAATGTTGACATCATTAATTTTGTTCATGTTTGAAAAAGGCATGTGTATCAGCAAACTTTTAAACTAAAGACATGAACAAAATACAAAAGATGCCACATAAAGTCAATATGTAGCAATATTGTGAGCTAAAGCTATATTTGTTTGTTGGGCATACTTTGCTAATTAGCCAAGTATAAGGGATATATATATATATATACCTTCAGTTTAATGTGTAGTAAAATGGTAACACTTGGCCATACCCATATGGAAGAAAAGGTAGTATTTGCAATATATTTCGAAAAAAATTATTTTGAAACACAAAATATTGTCAAAATTGTGACATTTCCTTGATATGTGTGAAATGCTAATAATATTTCTTTGAAATATGTTTTACATCTATTTTTGTTCTATCTGACGACCCGTTCCCCAATGTAATATTTTGTGGGTTTTTTCAGATAATGCGGAGGTTCTATATAAACACTGTAGATTTCACTGTTATGATTTCTGAGTTAGCAGGAAAGGTGTATGGAATGTGATGGTGTTTACTAAGGGATCCCTTGTTGGAAGTGTGCATGTTTTTCCAATTCCGCCGGTTTTTGCCATTTTCTATGGGCGAGACAGCGGATTTCCAATCGGTATTCAAAAAAAAATTTGCCCAAAATCGCGCTGGCGGAATTTTTTGAGCTTATTTGGCGTTGCGCATGCGCACATTCGCGCGTTCGCAGCTCGGGGCTGGAGGAGCTGTTTAACTTTTCTACACTTTCACAGATATCTCTCTTTCTAAGTCAGTTTTTGACATTTTTTAAAAGCAAGTCATCTCCAAATTGTCTTCCACACCTTCCACAGTGATTTGGGATTTTTGGGGGTACAGGGGAAAATTTGGCAAAACTTTAGTCGAGCTTTTAGCTGGCGTGTTTTTAAGTCGCGCTCTGACCTTATTGCATCTTAATGAATCTCACACTAGGTGCTATTTTCCGCCCGCCGTTCTTTGAATACCAATTTCAGACTTAAAAATTCGCCGGTTCGCAAAATCCCGCCGAAACGCCAATTCGCCGTACTATGAATCAGGCCCATAGTTACATAAGTTAGTCTGGTTGAAAAAAGACAAGTCCATCTAGGTTTTTTTTCCATTTTAAGTTTTTTTTTTTTTTCCCCTCAAGATATTTAGTACACCACAAATCATTTTTTTTCTTACCTAGTCACATATTTAGAAGGTTGAATAAAGACACTAGTAAATCCAGTTCAACCTGTATGGGTGTGTGTGTGTGTATTCGTATTGATAATCGTTTCACATATCCCTGTTTATTGTGTTCTCTAAGATGCATGTCCAAGAGTCTTTTAAGACTATCAATACTTCCTGCTGACACCACGATTGTAGAAGAGAGTTCCATGTCCTTATTGCCCAGACAGTGAAAACCCCCCTAGGCAGCTTAGGGTTAAAACGCTTGTCTTCCAGTCTCTTTGTGTGGCCCTGTATCGTCTTATACTCCCTGGGACTGAATAGTTTCCTACCTATCACCATTGAGATATTTGGATATTGCTATCATATCTCCTCTCAAGCGTCTCTTCTGCAGGGAGAATACGTTTAGTGCTTGTAGTCATTCCTCGTAATTGAGGTCCTCCAGTACCCCTATTCATTTTTCTTGCCCTTCTCTTGAGTCTCTCCAGTTCCAGCACATTCTTCCGGAGGATTGGTGACCAGAACTGGATGTAATTTTCCAGATGTGACCAAACCAGACTTTTATAAAGTGGCAGGATTATAGTTTTATCTCCTTTTTAATGCATGCTCATAGTCTGCTGGCTTTGCTTTCTGACACTTGACATTGCATGCTATTGCTCAGTCTGTCTTCTACTAGGACCACCAGATCCTTTTCTATCCTGGTTTCCTCCAGAGGTTCTCCCCCTAGTGAGTAACTTGCATTTATTTTTTTTAACCCCAAGTGCATTACTTTACATTTTTCAATTTTAAACCCCATTTGTCATGTAGTTGCCCACTCCATAACATTTTTCAGGTCCTTTTGTAAATTTTTTATACCCTGCTGTGATGTTATTTCCCTATTTATTTTTGCATCATCAGCGAACACTAAGATTGAGTTATTTATCCCATCCTATATATCATTTATAAATAAACTATATAGGTTTGGTCCCAGGATACAGTCTTGGGATACCTCTCTCCTACCACTCCAGACCATTCTCAGTACACGTTATTTGTTACCACTCTTTGGACACCCCCCCCCCCTCCTAGTCAGTTTTCTATCCAAGAACAAACCCTATGGTCTATGCAGTTTGTAGATTAAGGGATTGTGGGGGACTGTATCAAATGCTTTTCCAAAATCTAGATACACCACATCCACAGGCCTTCCCCTATCTAGATGGCAGCTTACTTCCTCGTAGAATGTTAATACGTTGATTTAGCAAGAATGGCCTTTCGTAAACCCATACTCATTACTACTAATGATACTGTTTTCATCAGCAAATTCTTGGATATAGTCCCTTATCCCCTCAAATTGTTTACATACTATTGATGTTAGACTGACTGGTCTGTAGTTTCCCGGAATATATCTCTGCCCTTTTTTTAATATTGGTACTACGAGGGCTTTTCGCTAATCAGCTGGTACCATTCCTGCCAGTATGCTGTCCATAAAGATTAGGAATAGTGGTCTGGCTATTGCCTGATTGAGTTATTTGAGGACTCTCTACTTCCTACCTAGTTACTTCTTCAGTAACATCAATCAAGACTTTTCTCAAAAAATTCTCCTTCAGCTAGTCTTCACAGAGCCGTTATCCATACTGGCATATCTTCAGCAACAGATCTGGAAGGCCATATATGAATCCTGCAGGACCGAAAGTTTGCAGGGCTAGTCCATAATGTGATGTTTGTGCACTAGAATCTGCATTGTGGTGATTTCTAGACCTTTATGTATTGCTGTGGTAGTCACAGAGCATTCTCCATTTCCAGAAGCATGGGGCAGGTTCTGGTGTAATCCAGTCTCTGAAGATTCACATAGTGAGTAAACCTTATGATGTAGCCTGAAATGTGACCCTTGGGGGCCGGGCTCTGCATTGTGGCACTTTCCAGACCTTTGAGTACTCTATTAGTTGGATTTACCAATGCACTGAGGTGCTGAGTGCTTTCTTTCTTGCAGCTTTCTGGTGGTGGTTTCTTTGGATATTAAATGTTATCATTAATCCAATCTACTACACTATAAGAATTTATTTTGTTTATGTTTGAATCCAAATATCCTGCTCCCTTCTTATCGAGTGGACTTACTGATGTCTGGATTATCCAAGAGACCATTACTTATTTGATGACAGGCTCTATGCTTTCTTTCATCTGGTAAGCTGTTTGAATCGCACTTTATTGCAGAAGCTGATCGATTATTTTATCATCTCAAGCGCCGTATATGAATTTTTCTCATATTTTTTACCGATTGTCAATTTTGGATTCTGCTGGCAGCTTCACTTGAGATTAATTTGCATTTCTTTTAGCGTGGATTTTTCCTCATTTTATCAAAAATATTACTGTAGTCGGGGCTTTCTGGTGTGTTGATTTGAGTTTCCCTCTTCTCCCGTTGCACCCTCTCTGGTGTGTTTTCTTTTGGAGGGTCTAGTTTGGGGGAGGCTGGGTCCTAAAAAAGACTGATTCTTCACCCGCAAAGATTCTTTTGCATTGTTGGCATGTACCAGTGTCGGAAACCCTTTGTGCCTCACATGCAATTTTGTCCATCATAGACAAAAATAATTCACAGTCAAAGGGAAAACATACAAAATACAAGAGTTCTATACGTGCTCCACCAACTACATGGTCTACTGCTTATCCTGCCCCTGTGGCCTATACTATGTGGGCAGAACAATACTTGCCCTACCTAAGTTTTTCGGGGGAATAACGCAGGCTCATCGAAGCCGGCAAAGACCAATACAGTGTCCCCCGACATTTTGCAGAATATTAATAAATGTTTTGCGAAGGCGCCTAGCCCTTTAAAAAAGATGTTAAGACCTGCTGCCCTTTTAATTGTTTTAAAACAATAAATAGGTGTATATAATTGGTAAAAAGGCGCTGGTAATCTTTTATAGTGCTAAATACAAATACTAAATTATTTTCATAAAAATCCAATAAAATTATATAATCAATATTATAGTAAAAGTGCACGTGCTGTACTATACTTGGTGCAAAAAATTATTGCAAATCAAAGTGCTTACTAGAGCATCAACTTAGTAAATTAAGGTGCAAGTGCTAACCTTTACTTGTGCAAAGATTATTGCAAATCAGGAAAAGTGCTTCATAGTGCATCCACAAATAAAATTAAATCACAAGTGATATCTTTAAATTATATCAACATTAGATTTACAGTGCTCTAAAAAATGTGATTAAAGTTTCTTTAATAGGGATGATCGAACGGTTCGGGTCGACCATCGGTTCGACCCGAACATTGGATGTTCGATATTCGGCCGAATACCGAACTTTTTGTGGTAAAAGTTCGGTATTCGGCCACCAGAACCGCCCAAAATGCACTGGGACAGGAACTGGGCTTTAAAAGCCCGTGATTGGCCCAGAAACGTCTGCAAAAGCCAATGAGGGGGCAGGAGTCTCCTAGGAACGTGATTGGAGTGACTACGGGGACCAGAGGCCAATCAGGAGTGAATACGCCCCACACTATATAAGATAGCCCCGCCTAACCCCTAGCACAGTGATCCAGAGCCTGTTGAAGAGAGTTGAAGCAGTTCTCTGACTCCTGCTTTGCTACACTACATTTTCTACATATAGAGCGGTTCTAAAGCTCCATATAGCAGAATTGTATTTAGCTTACAGCCAGTGTAGTTAGATACAGCGATTGTGCTGGTTCTTAGAGTTACAAAAAAAAAACAAAAAAAAACTTAAGGGACAGTGTCAGTCTTCTGCTGTATGGAGCTTTCTATTTAGTGGAAAGGGATATCTAGTGTAGTTAGGGAACTTTGTACTAAATTAGTTATATTTAATAATTGAGTTTCTGTAGGGAAAGTGAAAGTGTGAGGGTTCTGTTTAGTGAGCACGTTGCACAGTGCTGCTGTATCACAGCAGGTATACGTGCTTGCTAGGCAGCAAAATACAGTGACAACTTAACGCCTGTTGTTCAAAGCGTTAGGTGCACTGTACAAAAGCCTTTGCAACTGTGCGTGACACGCATCTGCTGTGCTGTATCCAGCGACAACTGTGGGTCGCATAGCAGTGTGCGTTTTTCACCGCACACAGTTGCCAACGCATCAGTGACAACCGAACGCCTGTTGTTCAAAGCGTTAGGTCCACTGTGCAAAAGGCTTTGCAACTGTGCGTGACAAGCATCTGCTGTGCTGTATCCAGCGACAACTGTGGGTCGCATAGCAGTGTGCGTTTTTCACTGCACACAGTTGCCAACGCATCAGTGACAACTTAACGCCTGTTGTTCAAAGCGTTAGGTCCACTGTGCAAAAGGCTTTGCTACTGTGCGTGACACGCATCTGCTGTGCTGTATCCAGTGACAACTGTGGGTCGCATAGCAGTGTGCGTTTTTCACCGCACACAGTTGCCAACGCATTAGTGACAACTTAACGCCTGTTGTTCAAAGCGTTAGGTCCACTGTGCAAAAGGCTTTGCTACTGTGCGTGACACATCTGCTGTGCTGTATCCAGCGACAACTGTGGGTCGCATAGCAGTGTGCGTTTTTCACCGCACACAGTTGCCAACGCATCAGTGACAAATATGCCTGGTAGACCAAGAAAAGGCATACGTGGCCCTGCTGTGGAAAGGGGCACAGCTTCTAGGGTGTCTAGAGGCAGGAGTGGACGTGGTGGTCAGTCCTCAGCCAGGCCACCATTTGGATTGTTCTCCGGCAGTGGCCAAGATATACGTCCACAGTATGTACAGGAGGTGGTGGACTATATGACCAAACCCTCATCATCGGCATCATCTGCAACTACAGTGACCCAGGCAGAGAAAAGTGGTCAGTCTTCTGCAGTTGGCAGAACAAATACAGATGAGTCCATGTCCACCTCACGTCCTCCCTTAGACCCAACTTCAGACATGACAGAGGAGTCAGCTGAGCTGTTTGACCACAGTGTCGGCCATCTACTCCAGCTTGATGCTCAGTCCTTTATGGAGTCTGATGTTGGGTCTGAGTTTGAGGAGGAGGCAGAGCAAACAAGAGGGGAGAGCAGACGGCCCGCTCCATCTAAGGCCGCACCTGTTGTCTCCCGGGCCAGGCCTGATGCTCAGTCTTTGATGGAGTTAGATGTTGGGTCTGAGGTTGAGGAGGAGGCAGAGCAAGCAAGAGGGGAGAGCAGACGGTCCGCTCCATCTAAGGCCGCACCTGTTGTCTCCCAGGCCAGGCCTGATGCTCAGTCTTTGATGGAGTCAGATGTTGGGTCTGAGGTTGAGGAGGAGGCAGAGCAAGCAAGAGGGGAGAGCAGACGGCCCACTCCATCTAAGGCCGCACCTGTTGTCTCCCGGACCACTATACACACCTCATCTTGCTGGGCCTTTTTTGAGACATCCCATGCAGACAAAACAGTTGCGATCTGCAAGATTTGTGAGAAGGGTATAAAACGTGGCAAAAATGTCAACCACCTGGGTACAAGCTGCCTAAACAGGCATTTGACAACCCACCACTCGGCCTGTTGGCAGGAGCATTTAAAGAACCCACAAAAGGGCCAAAGATCGGTCAGTCGGCCTCCTAGTCCTCCTCGCGCTCCTCCTCATGCTCCACCTGCTCCACCTGCTCCACCTGCACATCAGTCTGTTCCTGGCCCTGCTATAGTCACTCGTCACCTGTTGGCAGCCTCCACTGACAGGGATGATGATATAGCAGGCAGTGTCGCATCTACCTCCAGCACACCACCAGCTGTAACATCTAGACGCCAAATTTCGATTCCACACATGCTGGAATGAAAAAAAATGTATACTCCCCGCCACCCACATGCCCAGCGTCTAAACAGTAGTTTGGCTAAACTACTGGCTCTGCAACTATTACCATTTAACCTGGTAGAGTCTGCACCCTTCCGTGACTTCGCAAAATGTGCAGTTCCACAGTGGCAGGTGCCAAGTCGGCATTACTTTGCCCGTAAGGCCCTGCCATCCCTATACCAACATGTGGAAGGCAATGTAGTGTCATCCCTGGCCAAGTCAGTCAGCCGTAAGATACACTTGACGGCTGACACTTGGTCAAGCAAACATGGGCAGGGACGGTACATTTCTGTCACTGCTCACTGGGTGACACTGCTTGCCAGCGGAAGGGATTGTAGCCAGGGCTCGGTGCTGCAGCCAGTGTTGCCCCCACGTCTGCAAACAGCTGGTGGTGTCGCTGATCCGGGTAGATCGATCACTTCTACCCCCTCCTACTCCTCCTCCTCTACCTCCTCCATGCCCTCCTCTGCAGAATGGTCCTTTGAATATGATGAGGTACCACGTAAACGTTCAAAGGGCTATTCTATGTCTCAGGCCAAAAGGTGTCACGCAGTGCTGCAGCTTGTGTGTCTAGGGGACAGGCAGCACACTGCCCCTCAGATTCTTGGGGCTCTGCATGCACAGGCCCAGAGGTGGTTGACACCATGCCAGCTGCAGCGAGGGATGGTGGTTACTGATAATGGGTCAAACCTCCTGGCCGCCCTTCGTCAGGGAAAGTTAACCCATGTGCCATGCCTGGCGCATGTCCTGAATCTCGTGGTACAGTGGTTTTTGAACTCGTACCCGGGAATGCAGGATGTGCTAAGGATGGCAA
Organism: Pelophylax lessonae; assembly: GCF_965119305.1. Taxonomy (NCBI): domain Eukaryota; kingdom Metazoa; phylum Chordata; class Amphibia; order Anura; family Ranidae; genus Pelophylax; species Pelophylax lessonae. Next base: position 406,754,921 of record NC_138771.1, on the reverse strand, counting down.
GAAGGGTGTGCAGTCACTTCAGGCGGTCGTACAGTGCCACTGCACGTTTGGCCGAAGTGCAGCGCGAGTTTCACCTGCCGGTACACCGCCTCATCTGTGACATGCCCACCCGCTGGAACTCCACCTTGGCTATGCTGCAGCGCCTGTACACGCAGCAGAGGGCCCTCAATGAATACCTATGCGAGTACGGCACCAGCACTGGCTCTGCGCGCCTGGGCTTCTTTTCACCACGGCAGTGGCTTTTGATTAAGGATGCATGCGCTGTCCTCTCGCCATTTGAGGAGGCCACAAGGATGGTCAGCCAGGACAGCGCATGCATCAGTGACACCCTACCGGTACTGTTTTTGTTGGAGCACACTCTGCGTGGCATTATGGACAGGGCACTGGAGGCAGAGCAGCAGGAGGAAGAGGAGGACTTCCTTGCCTCTCAAGGCCCCCTTTATCCTGAGAATCCTGACCCCATTATGCCTAGCTCCCAGAGGCCCGAGCAGGATCCAGGGGTGGAAGAGGAGGAGGAGGAGGAGGACGATTCTGCGGGAACTTTTGCAGGGTTTGAGGAGGAGGAAGACATGCGGCAATCTGCAAGGCCTAGTTTGACTCCCTCGGGACACTTTGGAGTAGTGCGTGGCTGGGAGGAGGAGGAGCCCGTTCAAGATAATGTCGTTTTGAGTGACCCCGAGGAGTCAGCTTCTCAGGCCTTCGCTAATTTGCGACGCATGGGAAACATCATGCTTCAGAGCCTGCGAAAGGACCCCAGAATCAAGGCCATTAAACAGACTGACCACTATTGGTTAGCCACCCTACTTGACCCCCGGTACAAGTCTAAAGTCTCTGAGCTTTTCCCATCCACCCAGAGAGTCCACAGGATCAAATCCCTTGAGGACAGTCTCAAGAGGATTCTGGTGAACATGTTCCCCGACTCCCGTAGGGTGCAGGGGCGGGGACAACCTACCATGGATTCTACTGGTGGTCACGAGAGGAGCGTTGGAGAAGGCGTGCGGTTGACGGATGCCTTTCGGTCTTTTTTTAGTCCTCACTGCCCAGGCCTCTCAGCTGCCACATCGCATCGACAGCATCTGCATCACATGGTGGACGATTACGTGAGGGCACAAAGTGACACAGAGGGCTTTTCATGTGACGATGCCGATCCACTGGCATACTGGGTCTTACGATTAGACCACTGGCCAGAACTGGCCCAGTATGCCATGGAGTTGTTGGCCTACCCTGCTTCCAGTGTCCTATCAGAACGGGCATTCAGCGCAGCAGGAGGATTCATCACAGACCATCGAACGAGACTCTCCACCGACTCAGTCGACCGTTTGACATTCATTAAAATGAATCAGTTGTGGATATCAAGCTTTGATGCACCTGATGCAGACCTTGTAGACTAGGCTATCGTTGTGATGTGGCAGCTTGTAACGCTCCGGCGTTTGTTTAGTGAATTGGATTTGCAGCTGCAGAATTTCCACTCAGTAGTCGTGTAGAGATGTGTTGAATCACCATATCCAACTCTCCAGACTCATCATTGTGGCCCAGCCTTCCTCAGCATGCAAATATACAGACACTCAGATAAGATGTTCCTGGAGTGATAGGTTGTATACGATAGTATAGAGGTGATGTGCTGAAAGGACAGGCGTGAGTAGTGATAGCAATGATAGGTACTCAATAGTAATGTTCAGGAGTGTTAGCAGATGGTGATAGATAGTATGCAGATAGGTTAGCAATCATGTACAAGTAACAGGTGGTAGGGGACAGCAGATGAAGTGTACAGGAATTGCTAACTTAGTGCAAGGATATAGATGGTAGTAGACTCAAGAGCTAGCAATCTATGTAACAGTGCAGATGATAGAAATAGTAATGCATAGATAGCAACAGTCTTTAGTATGCAAGAGTAGATAGTGTAAGTTGATAGGAAGGAATCCCCTGTGGGGTACTTATCACTAGTTGGTTTAGAGAGATGAGGGGTCCGGTAATGAGGTAAGGATCAGGTAGCGAGATACAGGATCAGTAGCGAGATACAGGAAATAGCTGGAGGCTTCGGCAGCGTCAGACAAGGCTGTATAACAAGCAGTTTGCACGAACACTTTTTGAGTGAAAGCCGGCGATTGAAATAGCCGCTCAGAGCGGCGCCTAGTGATGACGTCATGAGAATTAAAGGGACAGGTAGCTATATGCGTTCCACCTACCTAAATGGTGGAACGCAACGCGGAAGAAATGAGCTGGAAGGGTACCGAAGGTACCAGAATCTTACAGTACCCCCCCCTTAAGGCCGACTCCGGAAGGCCTATAGCACTGGTCTCTCCGGGTATTTGGAGTGGAACCTTCGTATAAGCCTGGGAGCGTGAACGTCAGAAGTATCCAACCAGGTGTCGTCTTGGGGTCCATAGTTTTTCCATCTTATGAGATATTGGAGTTTCCCTCTGTGGATACGAGAATCCAAAATCTCCTTAATCTCAAATTCTTCTCCGCCCTCAACTTGTACTGGGAGGTGGAGGCGAGATGGTAGGTCTTATTCCTTGGTTGGGAACATGTGGTTTCAGTAGCGACACGTGAAAGATGGGGTGTATTTTAAGATCTGCCGGTAAGGTGAGTTGAACTGCAGCTCTCCCAATGAGCTTCTCAATTGGGAAAGGTCCTAGAAACAAAGGCCCAAGCTTTTTACTGGGGATCTTTAACCTTAAGTTTTTCGTAGATAGCCAAACGAGATCCCCAATAGCATATTGAGGAGAAGGTCTTCTACGGAGGTCGTAGTACCTTTTTGGTTGGCTATGAGCATGTGATATGGTGGTGTTAAGTAAATCCAGAGAGTCTTTTATTTGGGTGAGATAGTCAGAGGCTACTGGATTACTTGATGGTAGGATGCGTGGTGGAAGAAGTGTGGGATGAAACCCATAGTTTAGGTAGAACGGACTTTGCTTAGTAGTACTGTGGGTTGCATTGTTATAAGCAAACTCCGCCAAAGGGAGGAGGTCCACCCAATCATCCTGTAGGTATGAGGTGTAGCAACGCAAATATTGTTCAATACACTGGTTTACTCTTTCAGTTTGTCCGTTGGTCTGTGGGTGATAAGGGGAAGTAAGCTTCCGCTCAATACGCAGTATGCGACATAGAGCTTGCCAAAACTTAGAGATGAACTGTGATCCCCGGTCAGATAGGAGAGTCTTTGGAATTCCATGTAGTTTGAACACATGTTTCACCAGTAATTCCGCTGTTTCCTTAGATGAAGGTAGTCTGCAAATAGGAATGAAATGTGCCATCTTTGTCAGATGGTCCACTGACACTAAGATGGTAGTAAATCCTTTGGAAGGTGGTAACTCTACTATGAAGTCTAGAGACACAACTTCCCATGGAACTTTGGGTATTGGTAGACTGCAAAGTAGACCAAATGGTTTTGTAGTGTCAATTTTGGACCTTGCACAGATGTCACATGAGGAAACAAATTTCTGTACAGACGTCTTCATTCCAGGCCACCAAAATTGCCTGGTGAGTAAATTAAATGTCTTAGTCATATCCATATTTCCTGCCATAGGTACGTCATGTGATAGTTCTAAAATTTAAGTATGCATACCAGGAGGTATGTAGAGTTTGTTGTCAAAGTAGAGGAAGCCTTCTGCATCAGCACTTAGTTGTGGTGGTGGTGAATCCAGTCCTAGACTGTGCAGAATCTCTTCCTTTAAGGAACGAACAACACCAATAACACGATCATGGGGTATTATAGGAAGTGAAGGGATTTGAGAAAGTTCATCCTGAGATAGAGGATAAACATGTCCGAAAGGTAGTTTACTGTTAGGGAGTAGATCTATACAACAATCATAGTCCCTATGGGGAGGCAATACTTGAGCTTTTTTCTCAAGGAAGACTTCAGACAAGTCCTGATAGCATGGTGGTGGTGTGATTTCATCCGAGACCATGGACAGGATTTTTTTGTAAGATTGGAGGTTACACGTGGTCTCGCAATAGTGAGAGGGGAAGGTTAGTGTCCGTGTTTTCCAATCAATGTTTGGTTGATGTATGTGTAACCAGGGAAGCCCCAAAATAATGGGAAAATGTGGTGAAGGTAATACATCAAAGGTGGTGGTCTCAACATGAGACTCGTTAGTAGTAACAAGAAGTGCTTGTGTTTGATTGGTAATTGGACCAGAAGATAACGGAATACCGTTAATTGAACTGACAGAGACAGGGATAGGTTTTGAAATAATAGGTATTTTATTCAAGGCAACAAAACTAGTGTCAATGTAGTTCCCACAAGATCCTGTGTCGATCATAGCCTTGGTAGTGATTCTATTTTGGTCCCACTGTAAGATCAAATTAATGAAAAGATAGGGATTAGAAAAAGAAGTCGTTAATCCCCCCAGTAATGCATGTGAACGCTCACCCTCTTTTTTGAGGACAAGGGGACAGACGCTTATCAGATGATCAGCGGATGCACAGTACATGCAGAGATTTTGAGATTTTCTCCTAGCTCGTTCAACAGACGACAATGGTGGATGTATAATTCCTACCTCCATAGGAGTAGGGTCGGAGGACGAAAATCGAAAAGGATTGGGTAATGGTACTCCCATTTTCTCAGCTGAAAATCGAGAAGGATTGGGTAATGGTAATCCCATTTTCTCAGCCTTCCTTTCTCGTAACCGTCTGTCGATATTGATGCTGAGTTGTATTAAGGCATCCAAAGTGCCAGGTAAATCCGCTCGGGCGAGCTCGTCTTGTACGGCTTCGGATAACCCGAGCCTGAACTGGGTTCGTAGAGATGCGTCATTCCACCCTGAATCTAGGGTCCATCTCTTGAACTCTGCTACGAAGTCTTCAACAGGTCTCCTTCCCTGTTTTAAAGCCCTCAATTGGGTGTCAGCAGTACTCTGCCTGTTTGGGTCTTCATACAGGCTAGAAAGTTCTGCTAGGAACGCAGGATAGGAGTTGAGAAGAGGGTCGTTTTTCTCAAAGAAGGAGTCTGCCCAAGCCCGTGGATCACCTGACATATATGATATAGTGGTACAGACTTTAATTTGGTCTTTATTGTAAGTACGAGGTTTTAAAATAAAAAGCAATTGACATGCGTTTTTAAATTCACTAAATTTTTTCTGATCACCTGTAAACACTTGTGGAGGGTTTATTTTGGGCTCACGGGGTTGAGCAGCAGTGAGCTGTGATACACGGGCTATCTGCTGTCTCAAAATCTGATTTTCTTTTTGCACTTCGGTAAGAGAAACAAGTAATGCATCTACCTTTTGTGTTAGGTGCATCACATGAGTGGCTAATTCTGCTGAATCCATTTTTTTCAGGTTCGTGCAATCTGTAACGCTTCAGCGTTTGTTTAGTGAATTGGATTTGCAGCTGCAGAATTTCCACTCAGTAGTCGTGTAGAGATGTGCTGAATCACCATATCCAACTCTCCAGACTCATCATTTTGGCCCAGCCTGCCTCAGCATGCATATATACAGACACTCAGATAAGATGTTCCTGGAGTGATAGGTTGTATACGATAGTATAGAGGTGATGTGCTGAAAGGACAGGCGTGAGTAGTGATAGCAATGATAGGCACTCAATAGTAATGTTCAGGAGTGTTAGCAGATGGTGATAGATAGTATGCAGATAGGTTAGCAATCATGTACAAGTAACAGGTGGTAGGGGACAGCAGATGAAGTGTACAGGAATTGCTAACTTAGTGCAAGGATATAGATGGTAGTAGACTCAAGAGCTAGCAATCTATGTAACAGTGCAGATGATAGAAATAGTAATGCATAGATAGCAACAGTCTTTAGTATGCAAGAGTAGATAGTGCAAGTTGATAGGAAGGAATCCCCTGTGGGGTACTTATCACTAGTTGGTTTAGAGAGATGAGGGGTCCGGTAATGAGGTAAGGATCAGGTAGCGAGATACAGGATCAGTAGCGAGATACAGGAAATAGCTGGAGGCTTCGGCAGCGTCAGACAAGGCTGTATAACAAGCGGTTTGCACGAACACTTTGTGAGTGAAAGCCGGCGATTGAAATAGCCGCTCAGAGCGGCGCCTAGTGATGACGTCATGAGAATTAAAGGGACAGGTAGCTATATGCGTTCCACCTACCTAAATGGTGGAACGCAATGCAGAAGAAATGGGCTGGAAGGGTACCGAAGGTACCAGAATCTTACACAGCTGAGCCTCAGTTTAAGCCTGGACCATGGTGCCACCCTCAAACCCTCCTCTCATTCTCTTTACGTTCACAGAACCTCATTTTGGTTATAACAAAAACTACCATGTTTGCGCACCTGTTCCACAGGTGCACACCTTTACAATTTTTGGGCCTCCTTCAACACCAGCTCTTTGGGGTTAAGGTGGGGAGGCTATGCTAAAACAAAAACTACCATGTTTGCGCACCTGTTCCACAGGTGCACACCTTTAGAATTTTTGGGCCTCCTTCAACACCAGCTCTTTGGGGTTACGGTGGGGAGGCTATGCTAAACAAAAACTACCATGTTGGCGAACCTGTTCCACAGGTGCACACCTTTACAATTTTTGGGCCTCCTTCAACACCAGCTCTTTGGGGTTATGGTGGGGAGGCTATGCTAAACAAAAACTACCATGTTTGCGAACCTGTTCCACAGGTGCACACCTTTACAATTTTTGGGCCTCCTTCATCACCAGCTCTTTGGGGTTATGGTGGGGAGGCTATGCTAAACAAAAACTACCATGTTTGCGAACCTGTTCCACAGGTGCACACCTTTACAATTTTTGGGCCTCCTTCACCACCAGCTCTTTGGGGTTAAGGTGGGGAGGCTATGCTAAACAAAAACTACCATGTTTGCGAACCTGTTCCACAGGTGCACACCTTTACAATTTTTGGGCCTCCTTCAACACCAGCTCTTTGGGGTTATGGTGGGGAGGCTATGCTAAACAAAAACTACCATGTTTGCGAACCTGTTCCACAGGTGCACACCTTTACAATTTTTGGGCCTCCTTCAACACCAGCTCTTTGGGGTTATGGTGGGGAGGCTATGCTAAACAAAAACTACCATGTTTGCGAACCTGTTCCACAGGTGCACACCTTTACAATTTTTGGGCCTCCTTCAACACCAGCTCTTTGAGGTTAAGGTGGGGAGGCTATGCTAAACAAAAACTACCATGTTTGCGAACCTGTTCCACAGGTGCACACCTTTACAATTTTTGGGCCTCCTTCAACACCAGCTCTTTGGGGTTATGGTGGGGAGGCTGCACCAACACCAAAACTACCATGTTTGCGCACCTGTTCCACATGTGCACACCTTCATAATTTTTACGCCTTCTTCAACACCAGCTCTTTGGGCTTACAGTGGTATGGCTCCGCCAACACCCAAACTGTAACAATCCTACAGGCTCACCTGAGTCAGAGGACTGCTGGCCGGAGGTATGAGTGGAGCCCAGTGGCAAGGACCGCAGGCTGATAGTAGGTGCAGGGAGTCTGGCAGAGGCTTGGTCAGATAATCCGGGTTGGCTACAGTGGTAGCGGTGCTGGATGCCGGATGGATACCAGGTAGTACTCTGCTGAGGACACGGGTTCACCTGAGGTGCGTAAACTAAGTGATAGCTGGTTTTCACTAGAGCCCCTGATGGTGGGGATAGACTGCGCTGCAAGCTAACACCAGGACGCGGTCCTCAGGATCACCCAGCCAGGCAGAGTGCAGGTTTGGTCCGAAGGCGGAGGAGCAGACAAGGGATAACCAGAGAGAAGTCAGACGAGCCAAAGGTCGGGCCAGGCAGCAGTAAGCATGGTAAGACAATCCGGATCAGCAACAGAGGTAGCAGTTCAGTAGGTAGGGACAAAGCAGAAGAGTAGTCGGTAGTCAATTCCTGGTCAGCGTTGGATTTGTGGTAGTAGATAGAGCAGCAGATGAGGAGAAGCTTGATCAGGGCTCAGGAGCTCAATAATCAGCAAGCTTGAGTGCACGGGGCTGGACTTATATAGGGAAGTACCAGGTGTCAGGAATCAAGGGTGATGAGCAAGGCTTGGCAAGACTAAGGTTGAATAATAGGCTTCAGGGAAGAATGTTCAGGGAAGAATGTTCAGGGAAGAATGTTCAGGGAGGAAAGTGCAGAGAGGATCACTTTTTACTCTCTTGCTCTAAAAAATGTGATTAAAGTGTCTTTAATATATTTGGTAATCCTGAGCAATTCATGCAACAAAGGAGTGCTTGTGAAAACTTGATTGTTTAGATCTATAGTGCTCCAGGTGCTGGGGTGTGCCACACGTTGCCTCTTACCAGATTATGGCAGGTCACAAGGACCCCCAACACCTGTGATCCCTTTAAATGGGTGGATCAGACCTCTCCTCGGCTTCTTATCCAGAATATCCTGCTCCTACATTACTCGTACATGGACAATGCAGTCCGCACATATAAAGATATGGAAGATAGCCACCAATAGTGTAATACTGTTTATTGTATCAAAAATTACACAATAAAGTAACAATTGGCTTCTTACATTTCGTTGTGCCCTCCTGGCACTGGGCAATTTGGCAGTTAATATCGTACGGGTATTAGGAAGACACCGTCCGAGGATCTGCAGTACCCTCCTGTATCTCCTTTCCCCTGTTTTAGTTGCGGCGGTCGGCGTGCAGCGTGCGGCGGGCAGTGGCTGGGACTGCCGCAACTAAAACAGGGGAAAGGAGATACAGGAGGGTACTGCAGATCCTCGGACGGTGTCTTCCTAATACCCGTACGATATTAACTGCCGAATTGCCCAGTGCCAGGAGGGCACAACGAAATGTAAGAAGCCAATTGTTACTTTATTGTGTAATTTTTGATACAATAAACAGTATTACACTATTGGTGGCTATCTTCCATATCTTTATATGTGCGGACTGCATTGTCCATGTACGAGTAATGTAGGAGCAGGATATTCTGGATAAGAAGCCGAGGAGAGGTCTGATCCACCCATTTAAAGGGATCACAGGCGTTGGGGGTCCTTGTGACCTGCCATAATCTGGTAAGAGGCAACGTGTGGCACACCCCAGCACCTGGAGCACTATAGATCTAAACAATCAAGTTTTCACAAGCACTCCTTTGTTGCATGAATTGCTCAGGATTACCAAATATATTAAAGACACTTTAATCACATTTTTTAGAGCAATGTAAATCTAATGTTGATATAATTTAAAGATATCACTTGTGATTTAATTTTATTTGTGGATGCACTATGAAGCACTTTTCCTGATTTGCAATAATCTTTGCACAAGTAAAGGTTAGCACTTGCACCTTAATTTACTAAGTTGATGCACTAGTAAGCACTTTGATTTGCAATAATTTTTTGCACCAAGTATAGTACAGCACGTGCACTTTTACTATAATATTGATTATATAATTTTATTGGATTTTTATGAAAATAATTTAGTATTTGTATTTAGCACTATAAAAGATTACCAGCGCCTTTTTACCAATTATATACACCTATTTTGCAGAATATCATCATAAATCCACCACAGGCCTCAAAGTATGGGTCATTGAATCTATCCCCGCCAGCTTCTCAGAGGCAGAGAAATTCTAACGTCTCTGGCAAAGAGAAACATATTGGATATATGCTTTAGATGTACTCTCACCAGGGGGTATGAATGAAGAACTGAAAATCAACACCAAACTTTAGAATTGGACACCGCCCCATACACTACATCAACCCAGACATAATCCACTCAACCGTCTTCAAATGCACACACACACCATACATCCATTCCGTATTTGCACCATCCTCAACAACCTCATATTTAGTATACCTAAATCTGATCATATTTTGCCCCATACTCCTCTTATATATTATATACTGTATATTGTTTTATTGTTACATAATAAGTCATGGTTGAAAAAAGACACAAGTCCATCTGGCTCAACCAAAAAAAAAAAAAAAAAAACAGTAAAGGAAACACAACCATACAATTCCATATACACAATCCTTTACCCGCAGTTGATCCAGAGGAAGGTGAAAAACCCCAGCAAAGCAATATCCAATTTGCTACAGCAGGGGAAAAATTCCTTTCTGATCCCGAGAGAGGCAATTGGATATTCCCTGGATCAACTTTAGCTATAAATATTAGTACCCAGTTATATTATTTACACCAGTAAAGAATCCAGGCCTTTTTTTTAAAGCAATCTAGTGCGCTGGCCAGAACCACCTCTGGAGGGAGTCTATTCCACATTTTCACAGCTCTTACTGTGTAGAAACCTTCCGTATTTGGAGACAAAATCTCTTTTCCTTTAGATGTAAAGAGTGCCCCCTTGTCCTCTATGATGACTTTAAATTGAGGACCCCTTATGTATTACATGTTGGTCATATCCCGCCTTAATCTCCTCTTCTCAAGAGAGAATAAATTCAGTTCCTCCAATCTTTCCTCATAGCTGAGCTCCTCCATGCCTCTTATTAGTTTGGTTGCCCTTCTCTGCACTTTCTCCAGTTCCTCGACATCCTTTTTGAGAACTGGTGCCCAAAACTGACCTGCATATTCCAGATGAGGTCTTAATAATGATTTGTACAGGGGCAAAATTATATAACTCTCTCTCTGGAGTCCATGCCTCTATGAATACAAGAAAGGGCTTTGCTTGCTTTGGAAACTACAGCTTGGCATTGCATGCTATTATTAAGCTTATGATCTACCAGAACACCCAGATCCTTCTCCGCTATGGATTCACCCAGTTCTACTGCCCCTAGTATGTATGATGCATGCATATTCTTAGCCCCCAAGTGTATAACTTTACATTTATCAACATTAAACCTCATTTGCCACACAGTTGCCCAATGAAACAATGCATTGAGGTCAGCTTGTAAGTTGGAGACATCCTGTAAGGAAATTTTTCCATTGCAAAGCTGGGTGTCACCTGCAAGACTGAAATGGTACTTTTAATCCCACACCCTATATCTTATAAAGATATTAAAGAGTAAGAGTCCCAACACTGAATCTTGGGGTACACCACTGATAACCTTAGACCATTCAGAGTAAGCATCATTAACCACTACTCTCGGAATTCTATCTTTTAGCAAATTTCTATCCATTTACAAACTGATTTTTCCAAGTCTGAAGACTTTACCTTACACACTAGACGTGATTAGCCGTGTGTGGAGAACTGTGTCAAACAATTTTGCAAAATCCAAGTATACTACATCCACAGCCATCCCTCTATCCAAGGTTTTACTTACCTCCTCATAAAAAGAAATCAGGTTTGTTTGACAACTTCTGTCTTTCATGAATCCATGCTGCCTGTTGCTTAAAATATTTTTTTTTTTCAGCAAAAAAACATCTATGTGGTCTTTTATTAAACTCTCCAGTATCTTCCCGGCTATAGAAGTTAAACGAACAGGTCTATAGTTACCTTGCAAAGACTTTGATCCCTTTTTAAATATAGGCACCACATCCGCCCTACCCCAATCCAGTGGTACTAATTCAGTCCTTAACGACTCCTTAAAAATTAGAAACAAAGGCTTTGAAATGACAGAGCTCAATTCTTTTAGGATGCGTAGGTGGATGCCATCTGGTCTAGGTGCTTTGTCCACCATTATTATGTCTAAATATTTCTGAACCATATCACTTTTGAGCCATTGTGGATCATTTTAGGCTGTGTCAATACCATCCTCATGGTCATGAGATCCCCCCATGCTCCTTTGTATACACAGAGCTGAAGAAAGTATTTAATACATTTGCTTTCTCTTTGTCCCCAATGACTCACTCCAGATTACTTTGTAAAGGGCCTATATGCTCAGACCTGAACTTTTTACTAATTACATATTTGAAGAATTTTTGGGGGTTTGTCCTACTATCTTTTGAAATCTGTCGTTCATTTTGAATTTTTGCGTCCTTGATTTCCTTTTTACATATTCTGTTGAATTCTTTATAACAATTAAACAATGATAGTGTTCCTTCATTTTTATATTTTTTAAAAGCTTTTTTCTAATTATTGTTAGCTTTTTAAATTTTCTCCCCTTTTCTCTTATGAGCCCGCTGAACAAACATAGACTTAGGTCTGACGAAGGAGCCATGCATGCTCCAAAAATTTGTTACCGCTTACCGCCTTCACCTGACGCCATATCGGCCACGTGTGTTCCAGCTTGGTTCCAGAACCCGGGCCGCCATCTGCCTCTCTGTTTCCTCATTCCTCCACATCTCCAGGGAATTCAGACAGCTGTAGGACGGCTCTCTCATCCTCCTTCACCCGGCAGACAGAGGACACAGGTAACCAAAAGAGGACAGTTATTACATGCCTGTTATCGCTGCCATCTTGTAAGTGTTTTTAATCCTTTGTACCAAACAATAAATCCCTTTAATACTGCACTTAGAGGTGCCTTTCTTTCCTTATATGGACCTTGTAGAAAGGCCCACTCATCCTATTGTTTTCTGGTGTTGTGGCACAATATGGCATGTATGTCTACCCACTCCTTCCTGTTTTGGTGGGGGGGCACTTCTTGCACCATTTTATCCCCTTTGTTTGACAGACACTTGGTTGTCTCCAACTCTTTAGGGTTGGGTTTTTGCTAGATAGTTCTCAATCCTGTATATTTCGTATGGTATTAGATGGCTTTCATAGACTTTCTATCTCCTTCTTGGATCTGTTTTTCCTTGATGTCTAGGGTTGAACGTTTAATGCTTTTGTCAACCTTAGACTGGATGGCCCCTGGTTCTTTCTTAGATCCAGCAGTTGCTGTTTCCCATTCCTTAGTCCAACTGGTTTTAGACATCCTGTTTCAGTATTCCTGAATTTATGTGTTCCTCAATGGAGGATAAGGGAAATAAGATTTTTGTAAATGACGGAAACATTTTTCTTGAAGTCCATTTAGAAATGCAGGTCTCGCTCTCTTTTTTATTGGCCTTAAGCACTGCTTGCATAAAACTGATGCATGATGGGTAGAGGCAGCTAGAGACAGGGTTTTACAGGAGCTGGCCTTCAATATATATTAACAGCGTTCAAACCTCCTGTAGCCACTAGCTTAAAACCCGACTGTTTCAGAATTTCTAAATTCCGGTATCCCTCATTGTACTTCAAGATAAAGATTCTACAGTAAGTACAAAAATCTAATTTTATTGCCTACGGAAACTTTATTTTATGAAAGCCTACCTTGAAAAAGATAATGGAAGGACATAATGCTTGCAGTAAATTTTGGACAATAAATACAAACTATACAAGCTCAAAAACTGGAAAGTCACATGTTGTACAACTTTTGATTTTATGGGATTCTAAATAAAACATTTCTCGCACAATTCTCCATTACAGGTTCATGTGGCCTTCTGTATATATAAGGGAGCTGCATTATAGGTATGGCAGATGGCAAAGTTGTGTTCGTGCTCAGTTTAAATTGCAAGAAAATAGGCATGCAATTAAAGGGGAAAATGTTTGAGTAAGCAAACATGGATTGTAATTGAACCCACATGCATCACGGAAAGACAAAAATACATTCATGAATAACACAGCTCCATTATGTTTTATATTTTATACTTCTGGGAATTCCACAATAAAGTTATGGCTAGATTTAGAAAAGTTATTTAGTTATTTTGTATTGATGAAAACAAGAAGACCAAATTTGAATGTTTACATGCATACTATTAGTCACTATGGCCACACAAATCAACATTAAATAAAAAATACAATTTTTAAGTACCACCAGTTAAATCTAGTTACACCTCAGCAGACACCACCGACTGACCGGTCATTGGGAAAAGGCCTATGTCTAATGCTTACATAGAAAATCAAATTTTTGTCCTGGCATCTACCTTTTGCACCTGGCTGTCCTAAATGTTCAGTCTTCACAAATGCTTATATATTAAGGCTGCATTCTTCCCAGAATCCCTGGATGAATGAAAAAAGTATTAACTTACATTTAGTGGATTTGAGCCTGAATGGTGAATCTCCAGACCTGAACACTATCACCAAATGAAGAGGACAACATAATCAACCCGGACCCAACTCCATCCAAAAACAGAGCTTACACAGGTGTTAAATCCTAAGGCAACTGTGGTGGAGAAGAGTGGGAAAAGCGAGTATAGGTTGGTTGAGGGTGGGATAAGAAAAGATTTGCACTTTTCTGTCAATGTCCAATATAAAAGCATTCTCCTGGAAGGTGTATGTCTAATATTAACCAAAATTTTGGCACGGTTAAGCAGGCTGGAGACATGCAAAGACCACCTGTTCTTAACTGGTCACTAAATCCATGCTGCCATTGTCAAATGAACAAAAGTGTAAAATCAAAGGTTTTAGTTTCCTATGTTCTGCTGCAAATAGCCATGTGGCCAAGAGCGAAGGGTTCTTAATGGTTCTTTTTGCATGGAAACTAAAAAAAAAAATGCCATTCAGAGAGAAGTTTGTATATTGTTTCAACATATTGAATATCCAGACACACAGATTCATAGGAAACATGTTTATTTATTTTTTTAATTTACCATTAACAATAATTAATTTGCTAAAGCACTGCATATCATACACAAAATGTGTTTTTTTTTTCCCAAAAAATAGAGTTTGTTACCCACTGCTTCTTATCCACTATATTCTTATCTCTTTCAGTCTTTTCAGTCACTTACTGTTTTCATGCACATTGCTCAGGATTGGCTCCCGGGAGTGCATATGACAACTTGACAGCATAGGAATGCAGCAGTGTGCAGATGGTAAAAATATATATAGATACCCTGCACATAATTTTTTAAGCTCTGGTCAATAAAAATACAATGAAAAAAATGTTTGTTTAGCCAGGTAAATATAAATATTATACAGTATATTTATAGCCTTTTAAAAAAAATGTTTGCAGGCACTGTAGGTGCAATTTAGATACACAGGTGAATGTGGATGACTCATTCCATTGGCTCTGCTGAGTTGCCTAGCTAATCCATAGAGCTCTAAGGATCATACATAAAGCATACAAGGTAAAGATTTGAGGCACTTTAGCATCTTTGACTTGGGTGCAGAAGGCTTTGCCTAAAAACTGCTTGTAATGTCCTAAGACATGATGGGGTAGTTTTTGAACGCACTGGTGGAAGGAGAATGACTGAGCCCCTAGCGTTAAAGCGGGGCTCCATAGGACAGTTTAAAGGGCTCCTGTTCTCTCTCCCCTTCCCTCTTCTGTTACAGGTTACCAAGGGAAACAGCAGAGTGCTAGAGGGCTTAGCAACAGTGCCCTCATTGGCTAAATCGGGCAGGCTAATGCCACACAGAGGCTATAAGAGCAGCGGTATTCCCACTCTTTCAGCCGCCTGAGGAGAGCCATTTGGGAGGACAGAGAGCAGCTGTTGCTGAGAAGACACCAACCTGACATGGAGGAGCTTCTTCACCACCTTATCCAGAAAGCAGAGAGCTGCAGAGGTGCCGAGTGGCTGAGGCAGTGAACAATGCAGCCATCACATCTATGAATGGGTAAGCTGCAATATATTTAATGATTGCTTTTGGGTTATATACTGCTTTATAGCAGGCGGTGAGAAGGCAACAGAACACCTCCTCACCACTAGTCAAATGCCCTCTGAAAACAATCCACACTTCAAGAGAGGGAGTAAGAGGTTTTGTGCTAGGATGGGGAATTTGGGGGGGATTGTGCTGCTGAATGAAAAATGGCTCTGTGTGGCAGGCCTTACTGACTCCTGCACTATATACACTATTTTATACAGTACATACCTCTGGTCAAAGTGTTCATTGTCTCAGAGTTGCTGGTTGCTAATCAGTCCTTGACTATTTTAATGAAGGTCTTCTTTAAAGAGGAGTTCTGCCCCCCCCTCCATTAAAATCAGCAGCTACAAATACTGTAGCTGCTGACTTTTAAATATTAGAACTTACCTGTCCAGGGTCCCCGCAATGTCGACACCGGAAGCCGATTTTCCTATCGGCTCTCGGATGCTGCTGCCGCCATTCTGGCTAAGTAACCGGGCAGTGAAGCCTTTTGGCTTCACAGCTAGCTCCCTGCTGCGCATGCGCGAAGCGCACTGCACTTTCTAATTGGACCAGCGGAGGAGGAAGAAGGAGGGGGGGGGTCGAAACTTCAGAGGGACAACGCCGCAGCACTGTCTCCCGGAAAAAAACAGGCACCCGTTCCCCCCCTCCCCCTGAAAGGTGCCAAATGTGGCACCAGAGGGGGGAGGAAGCATATAAGCGGAAATTCCACTTTGGGTGTAACTCCGCTTTAAGGTAGGCTCAGACAAAGAGTTAACTGTCTGTTTATTTTCAGTGCACACAAATTCATATGTAATGGTAGCGTTTCCTTTTTCTAAAACAATAGGGCTGATGTGTATGCATATATGTGAGCCTTTTGTGGTATAGAAATCAAAGCAGATGTTATAGGCCCATTATTTATTATTTACCCATACGCCCTTTTTTTTTCCAGGTCTGCAAGTGTGCAGATGGCACGCCGCATTAGCTCCCCCAAATATTCTCCCAGCATCAGTACAGCACCCCCAAAAACATGTCTGGAGTAGTGTTGAGCGAACACGGACTGTATTATTCGTGTTCGTACCGAATAATTGGATTTTTGTTACCCGAACACGAACACGGACACTTTACTGTATATTCGGGTAAAAATCCGTGTTCGGTCGTTTTATTTCCGGGTTTTGCATGCTTTGGCGCTCTTTTCATGGCGGGCTTTCAACAGCCGATCAACAATCGTTTAACTGGTGTGCCTTAAGCCATCCCAGCCATGCCTGCAAATGTCTCAGTAGCTGTGATTGGCCGTCTGAAGCATGTGACCAAGTCTTTATAAGTTTGAGGCAGCCGCAGCGGCGTCATTATGCTGCTTAGATCAGGGACAGAGCACACATCAACGTGCTGGCTGCTGATTAGGGAAAGATAGGCAGGAAAAAACCATTTGTGTCCGGATAGAATTGAGGGACAGGTCGGAGTGTTTAGGCAGGGCGAGTTGTAGGCATTTTAGGGATAGAGTCTGCTGAATTATAGGGTCAGTGTCTTCTGCAAACTACAATCGATATTGCTGTGTGGGGGGTGGGGTCTGCACTCAATCCTGATCTACGATCTCTTCTCAATCCTGTTAGGGAGAGGCTGCTGCTGAATTTTAGGGTCAGAGTGTTCTACAAACTACAATCGATATTGCTGTGTGGGGTGGGGTCTGCACTTAGTTCTCCTGATCTACGATCTCTTCTCAATCCTGTTAGGGACAGAGTCTGCTGAATTTTAGGGAAACTGTGTTCTACAAACTACAATCGATATTGCTGTGTGGTGTGGGATAGGAGATAGGCAGGTGTCAGTGATCCACATCCATTTTTCTGTGTGTGGGCTGCAGTGAACACAATCTTTTTGGGGTGCAGTGAACACAATCTTTTTGGAGTGCAGTGAACAAAATCTTTGTGGGGTGCAGTGAACAAAACCTTTGTGGGGGTACAGTGAACACAATCTTTGTGGGGTGCAGTGAAGACAATCCTTGTGGGGTGCAGTGAAGACAATCCTTGTGGGGTGCAGTGAACAAAATCTTTGGGGGGTACAGTGAACACAATCTTTGTGGGGTGCAGAGAAGACAATCCTTGTGGGGTGCAGTGAACAAAATCTTTGGGGGGGTACAGTGAACACAATCTTTGTGGGGTGCAGTGAACAAAACCTTTGTGGGGTGCAGTGAACACAATCTTTGTGGGGTGCAGTGAAGACAATCCTTGTGGGGTGCAGTGAAGACAATCCTTGTGGGGTGCAGTGAACAAAATCTTTGGGGGGTACAGTGAACACAATCTTTGTGGGATGCAGTGAACAAAACCTTTGTGGGGTACAGTGAACACAATCTTTGTGGGGTGCAGTGAACAAAACCTTTGTGGGGTACAGTGAACACAATCTTTGTGGGGTGCAGTGAAGACAATCCTTTTGGAGTGCAGTGAACACAATCTTTGTGGGGTACAGTGAACACAATCTTTGTGGGGTGCAGTGAACAAAACCTTTGTGGGGTACAGTGAACACAATCTTTGTGGGGTGCAGTGAACACAATCTTTGTGGGGTGCAGTGAACAAAACCTTTGTGGGGTGCAGTGAACACAACCTTTGTGGGGTACAGTGAACACAATCTTTGTGGGGTGCAGTGAACAAAACCTTTGTGGGGTACAGTGAACACAATCTTTGTGGGGTACAGTGAACACAATCTTTGTGGGGTGCAGTGAACAAAACCTTTGTGGGGTACAGTGAACACAATCTTTGTGGGGTGCAGTGAACACAATCTTTGTGGGGTGCAGTGAACAAAACCTTTGTGGGGTGCAGTGAACACAACCTTTGTGGGGTACAGTGAACACAATCTTTGTGGGGTGCAGTGAACAAAACCTTTGTGGGGTACAGTGAACACAATCTTTGTGGGGTACAGTGAACACAATCTTTGTGGGGTGCAGTGAACAAAACCTTTGTGGGGTACAGTGAACACAATCTTTGTGGGGTGCAGTGAACAAAACCTTTGTGGGGTACAGTGAACACAATCTTTGTGGGGTGCAGTGAAGACAATCCTTTTGGAGTGCAGTGAACAAAATCTTTGTGGGGTACAGTGAACACAATCTTTGTGGGGTGCAGTGAACAAAATCTTTGTGGGGTACAGTGAACACAATCTTTGTGGGGTGCAGTGAAGACAATCCTTGTGGGGTGCAGTGAAGACAATCCTTGTGGGGTGCAGTGAACAAAACCTTTGTGGGGTACAGTGAACACAATCTTTGTGGGGTACAGTGAACACAATCTTTGTGGGGTGCAGTGAACAAAACCTTTGTGGGGTACAGTGAACACAATCTTTGTGGGGTGCAGTGAACAAAACCTTTATGGGGTACAGTGAAGACAATCTTTGTGGGGTGCAGTGAAGACAATCCTTTTGGAGTGCAGTGAACAAAATCTTTGTGGGGTACAGTGAACACAATCTTTGTGGGGTGCAGTGAACAAAATCTTTGTGGGGTACAGTGAACACAATCTTTGTGGGGTGCAGTGAAGACAATCCTTGTGGGGTGCAGTGAAGACAATCCTTGTGGGGTGCAGTGAACAAAATCTTTGGGGGGTACAGTGAACACAATCTTTGTGGGGTGCAGTGAACAAAACCTTTGTGGGGTACAGTGAACACAATCTTTGTGGGGTGCAGTGAACAAAACCTTTGTGGGGTACAGTGAACAAAACCTTTGTGGGGTGCAGTGAACAAAACCTTTGTGGGGTACAGTGAACACAATCTTTGTGGGGTACAGTGAACAAAACCTTTGTGGGGTACAGTGAACACAATCTTTGTGGGGTACAGTGAACACAATCTTTGTGGGGTGCAGTGAACAAAACCTTTGTGGGGTACAGTGAACACAATCTTTGTGGGGTGCAGTGAACAAAACCTTTGTGGGGTACAGTGAACACAATCTTTGTGGGGTGCAGTGAAGACAATCCTTTTGGAGTGCAGTGAACAAAATCTTTGTGGGGTACAGTGAACACAATCTTTGTGGGTTGCAGTGAACAAAATCTTTGTGGGGTACAGTGAACACAATCTTTGTGGGGTGCAGTGAAGACAATCCTTTTGGAGTGCAGTGAACACAATCTTTGTGGGGTACAGTGAACACAATCTTTGTGGGGTGCAGTGAACAAAACCTTTTTGGGGTACAGTGAACACAATCTTTGTGGGGTGCAGTGAACACAATCTTTGTGGGGTGCAGTGAACAAAACCTTTGTGGGGTGCAGTGAACACAACCTTTGTGGGGTACAGTGAACACAATCTTTGTGGGGTGCAGTGAACAAAACCTTTGTGGGGTACAGTGAACACAATCTTTGTGGGGTACAGTGAACACAATCTTTGTGGGGTGCAGTGAACAAAACCTTTGTGGGGTGCAGTGAACACAATCTTTGTGGGGTGCAGTGAACAAAACCTTTGTGGGGTGCAGTGAACACAACCTTTGTGGGGTACAGTGAACACAATCTTTGTGAGGTGCAGTGAAGACAATCCTTGTGGGGTGCAGTGAAGACAATCCTTGTGGGGTGCAGTGAAGACAATCCTTGTGGGGTGCAGTGAACAAAATCTTTGGGGGGTACAGTGAACACAATTTTTGTGGGGTGCAGTGAACAAAACCTTTGTGGGGTACAGTGAACACAATCTTTGTGGGGTGCAGTGAACAAAACCTTTGTGGGGTACAGTGAACACAATCTTTGTGGGGTGCAGTGAAGACAATCCTTTTGGAGTGCAGTGAACAAAATCTTTGTGGGGTACAGTGAACACAATCTTTGTGGGGTGCAGTGAAGACAATCCTTGTGGAGTGCAGTGAAGACAATCCTTGTGGGGTGCAGTGAACAAAATCTTTGGGGGGTACAGTGAACACAATCTTTGTGGGGTGCAGTGAACAAAACCTTTGTGGGGTACAGTGAACACAATCTTTGTGGGGTGCAGTGAACAAAACCTTTGTGGGGTACAGTGAACACAATCTTTGTGGGGTGCAGTGAAGACAATCCTTTTGGAGTGCAGTGAACACAATCTTTGTGGGGTGCAGTGAACAAAACCTTTGTGGGGTACAGTGAACACAATCTTTGTGGGGTACAGTGAACACAATCTTTGTGGGGTACAGTGAATACAATCTCATACTTCTGAAGCTTTGAGGGTGCTGCCTGTTCTATACTCCTCCTCCTCCTCCTCCTCCTCATCCATCCTTTTAGGTGTACAAACAATAGTAATTGGGGCCTAGTGTGCTTCTGTACGTGTGAAAAACATACACTTTTTTTTGATCATATTTCCTATTCCGCTATTCTATAAAAACCTTTGGGGCTCAATTAAATTGCGGAATAGTCTGTGTCGGTACGTGTGAGATCCACCTTTCCAAGTTTTTGGGGTTCATCTCATACTTCTGAAGCTTTGAGGGTGCTGCCTGTTCTATACTCCTCCTCCTCCTCCTCCTCATCCATACTTTTAGGTGTACAAACAATAGTAATTGGGGCCTAGTGTGCTTCTGTACGTGTGAAAAACATACACTTTTTTTTTATCATATTTCCTATTCCGCTATTCAATAAAAACCTTTGGGGCTCAATTAAATTGCGGAATAGTCTGTGTCGGTACGTGTGAGATCCACCTTTCCAAGTTTTTGGGGTTCATCTCATACTTCTGAAGCTTTGAGGGTGCTGCCTGTTCTATACTCCTCCTCCTCCTCCTCCTCATCCATCCTTTTAGGTGTACAAACAATAGTAATTGGGGCCTAGTGTGCTTCTGTACGTGTGAAAAACATACACTTTTTTTTGATCATATTTCCTATTCCGCTATTCAATAAAAACCTTTGGGGCTCAATTAAATTGCGGAATAGTCTGTGTCGGTACGTGTGAGATCCACCTTTCCAAGTTTTTGGGGTTCATCTCATACTTCTGAAGCTTTGAGGGTGCTGCCTGTTCTATACTCCTCCTCCTCCTCTTCCTCATCCATCCTTTTAGGTGTACAAACAATAGTAATTGGGGCCTAGTGTGCTTCTGTACGTGTGAAAAACATACACTTTTTTTTGTTAATATTTCCTATTCCACTATTCCAAGTTTTTGGGGTTCATCTCATACTTCTGAAGATTTGAGGGTGCTGCCTGTTCCATACTCCTCTTCCTCATCCTCCCTTTAGGGTAGGAAAAAATTTAATCGGGCCTAGTCTGTGTTTGTACGTGTGAGATACACAGTTTTTTATCCTATTCCGCTATTCAATACACACCCTTTTGGTGTAAAAAACATTAAATTGCGGCATAGTTTGCATATTTTACATTTGCATATATTGTGCCTTGTTGCGCTGTTTTGAGTACTTCACCAACATGGCCAGTGGCAATGACGCCGTTCTCAGCTTAACTATCCCACTTCTATGCCTCCTTGAAAAAACAATTCGGGCGATGATGGAAGAGGATGTGGCACAGGATGAGGAGGAGGAGGAGGAGGATGAAGAGGTAACATTTCAAAGGCTTTCAGGGCAGTCATTCGCAAGGGGCTCCGAGGGTGGGTTCCTGCACACACAAACGCCAGGGACACAATTGTCCAGCAGGGGCACAGTTCTGGAGGATGAGGAGGATGAGGAGAAGGAGGAGCTGGAGGAGGAGATGGAACCATGTTCACAGCAGGGTGGCACCCAGGCCAGCTCATGGCCATCACTGGTGCGTGGCTGGGGGGATACAGAGGACACGGACGATACACCTCCCACAGAGGACAGCCTTTCGTCGCCTCTGGGCAGCCTGGCACACATGAGCGATTACATGCTGCAGTGTCTCCACAACGACCGCCGAGTTGCCCACATTCTAACTTGTGCTGATTACTGGGTGGCCACGCTGCTGGATCCCCGTTACAAGGACAACGTACCGTCCTTAATTCACTCACTGGAGCGCGATCGCAAGATGCGCGAGTACAAGCGCACGCTGGTAGACGCGATGCTGCTGGCATTCCCATCTGACAGCGGGGCCACAGTGGAAGCACAAGGCAGAGGAGGAGGAGGAGGAGGTCGCCAACTCAACCAGGGCACCGCCAGCACCTCAGAAGGCAGGGTTAGCATGGCCGAAATGTGGAAAAGCTTTGTCAGCACGCCACAACAAACAGCAGCACCAGCAGCTCATATGGAACGTCTTAGCAGGAGGCAGCATTTTACCAACATGGTGGAGCAGTATGTGTGCACACGCCTACATGTAGTGAATGAGGGGTCTGCCCCCTTCAACTTCTGGGTCTCCAAATTGGGCACATTGCCTGAGCTTGCCCTTTACGCCTTGGAGGTGCTGGCGTGCCCTGCAGCCAGTGTATTATCTGAACGGGTATTTAGCACGGCTGGGGGTGTTATAACAGACAAGCGCAGCCGCCTGTCCAGAGACAATGTGGACAAGCTCACGTTCATTAAAATGAACCAGGCATGGATCCCACGGGACTTTTCTGTACCTTGTGCAGAATAGCAATGGATACCGACCTTACCCAGCCATTGTTCCATTTTTGCTCTTTCTCACTCTTTTGGGGTGTACCCTCATTTAAAATTTGTGAAAAGAAGCAGTGTTGGCTACCTTGTCCTCCTCCTCAGGGCCAGATTAACGTAGGGGCTATTGGAGCTGCAGCTCCATGCAGGCCCCTACCTTTTATATAGGCCCCGGGTTGGCCATATTCACTGTGACCGCTCTTCTGTCACTTGTAAACACAGAAGTCTGGCTTCTATGCTCGCTTCCCTAGGCAGCACCCTCAGAACCTCCCCACACAGCGCGAAGGCCGGACAAGGAGGGACAGTTGCCGATGCATGGATGTGTTTATGGGCTTCAGAGACAGCATCCTATGTTGAATTAGGCATGCATGGCTGCACCCTTCCTCCTCTGGGTGCATGCCAAGGCACGGCCCTTAAGGCCCTTCAAAATCCTCAGCACCAAGACCATGATGCTCTTAATCCGGCCCTGGTCCTCCTCCACCGCCGCTTCCACCTACACCGCCCATAGGTGTGCGCAGCCTATTGCATTAGGGTGTGCACCCCAAAGTTGAAATACACATGCATGTGTTTGCCTACATGTACATGGCCCCGATACATTACTCTCCCTGCTGGCAAAGAGAAATAGAGCAGAGCAGGTGCGAGGGAGATCTTTCCCATCTCCTCACTGGCAAACAGAGCGATAATGCTATGTGCCCTAGGTGATTAGGGTGTGCCCAGGTACACCAGGCACACCCTGTGCGCACGCCTATGACACCGCCACATCCACCACCACCTCAACCTCCCTCCTACTCCATATGGGCCTCGTCCTTCAGAGATGAAGAACATTGTTTTTTTGTTGTTTTAAGTTATTTCCCTATCCACATTTGTTTGCAGAGCACTTGCCATGCTCTTAACTACGTTTTGCTGCCATTTGCAGCACTCTAGCCCTTTCCATTGGTGTTTTAGAGCCATTTTAGTGCCTTAAAGTTCGGGTCCCCATTGACTTCAATGGGGTTCGGTGTCCGGGAAAAGTTCGGTAAAAGTCCGGGACACGGACCCAGACTTTTTTTTTAAAGTTCGGCCGAACCCGTCGAACACGGACATCTAGGTGTCCGCTCAACCCTAGTCTGGAGCCGCCCCTGAGTATGTGTGATACCACGTGTTTGGGCATGTCTCCATCCAGCCTACTCACAGGAATTCCCTGTTATACAGATCATTAACTGAAAGCTTTGATTTTTCTTGAGAGCAACAACACTGAATAAACAGAGGTCCCAGAACCAGCACAGCAAATATACTGTACATCCAAGTTTGAGGAAGTAATGCAATCAACTGGCCCAAAGAAAGATGGCATTTGTCCCATGACATGAGAATCTTTCCTGGAAAAGTTTTGGAGTGGAATTGGGCAAATGGAACCACTGTGAAGGTGAATATCATAAATTCCAGCACTCTCAAGCTCCACAGGCAAGACCTACATTGGACTGAATTTGCTGAACCTGATTTTGCAATTTCATCAAAAGCTCCCAGGGCAATAAGACCTTGGACTTAAATGTATCTGGGAGAAGGCCCAAGTACTCCAAGGATGTGACAGAACCAAACATAACTTTTTAATGTGGAGTATCCAACTGAAGTCCTCTAAGGTCAGCATTAAGAATGAGCTAGTTTCAGTCCGAACTTGGTTTGAATCCAGTTCAGAAGAAGCTGTGCTGTGCTTTGGGAAGCTGTGATGCCAAGATCCCAACTCTACCTTCCACAAACAGCAGCAGCTAGGGCATTCCTCACCCTGCAGTTACACGCACAAAGAGCATGGGGATGTTTGTGACCTCACTGACCTAATACGGCTATGTGTCCTAATACAGGGCTTACCCTATAAGCCATGTATTAGCCTAATATTGTATAGTTAAACAAGAAAGGTGATATACAAAGGATTTACCTCTAAACTGCTGATTTTATATCAAATAAGCTCTGTAGAAACTATTTTGACAAACCCCTTTGGTACTATCTTGTCCCAAAGACCTGAACCATTCTAGAAGAATAGCAATATACCAAACCAATTTTGCAATCCTTTGGTGCAGGTGCATGAAATACTACATGTGAACTTGTGAATTAAAATACAAAATTATACTATGATGTGGATTGATCAGACTGTTAACTTTATTTTCTTCTAAAATACCATTAAAATGACTTGAAGTATAGTATCAGCCACAGATGTTAGACATCTGATTTAAAATTATTAACAATCCATTTAATTTATATGCAATCATAAAGACTTTTTAATAATACATATATTTAAAAGCTAAGTTCACCTTTGGAGCATATTACACCCATATTTAGAGTGTAACATGCTCCAGCACCACCCCCCTCAACCCTCATTTACCCCTGGGACAGTGGGTGTAGGTTCTTCTCCTACGCACCCACTGTCATGTTCAAAGTCACAGCAGACAGCTTGTAATTCTTAATGGACAGCAAGGGTGGTGATGAGCGCCTTTCATAGTCCACTGACACTTCCTCCAGCTTTCAGACAGAATGCACATAAAGAGGGAAGGGCAAAAAGCTGGAGGATGTGTCTGCAGGAGCCTGACATTACATCCGAGATCCACTGATCATATTGCAATGCTTTGCATGCTTCTGGGGGAAAAAATAATGAATGTACATTTTCTTCAGCAAAAATGCAGTATGTGCATTTATTATTTTTTCCCAAAAGGTGAACGTATCCATTAGTTGTTATTGTGCAATGAAATTGTAACCAGTGTGTTCAAATAAATACTGCATGTTATCCAAACCCACCAACTGTTTTTCTTGCCTACCTGAACCCATTACATGATGTTGTCCAATAGTTTACTGTAGATGAGCAGTTCCGTAGATATCACAACAATCAATGAGCTATGAGATCACACACATTTTGCTACACAGAGGTTCCTTTGGTTAGCCTTGCCCCTCCCAGGCAGGTCGGATTTCTCTAGTAAGGATGGAGTAATGGATTTTACATTCATGTGCTATTTCCCTCAGTGCTCATTCTAGCAGGAAGGCAAGGTGAGAACCTTTTTTGAGATGCCCTTAGGTTTTGCTCTCTAAAATAAAATTCTATTTTTATGGTAGACACAGCCCTAATTTCTTGAACAGTCGTAGCATATTCACTTATGAAGACAAATGCTTTAAGGTTAAAACGGTGAACATGTCTTTGTTTATATACAGAAGATTGCCATAAAATGAGATCAGATTCAGATAATGTTCTGTAATAACAATATTAAAATAAAAATAGTAAGTAAAGAAAAAACGAAGTGAAGCTGTGCTAACATTAAAGCATAAACTTTGTTATATATTTTCCTATTTAGTGTATATGTATTTTTATTGATAGTTTCCTTTACGGTAATTCTACTTGACTCGACAATATGCTTTCATGTTCATTAGCTAATATTTACCATAGCACATTGGACCAAATTGAATATATTCTTGAAATACATAGTAGTTAGTTATGTGCTTTTAGACTGTCATAACTATATCGTATACAGCACAGACAACTTTCTGTAAATCAAATTAACAAAACACGCTTGAACAAAACAATGGTGTTAGCTCACCTCCTGTTGAAAGTTTTAGGAAGTAATTAAGAGGTGTTTTATAAGAACATGTTCCTGCTGTTCAACAGACCAGTAAAAGCTAACTTTCGTTTTCTGATCAAGGTGAATAGGAATGGTTAATGCAGGTGGTCAGATAAGTGTGCTAAGTTATTACCTGTTGAATGCTTTCACTGTAAATATTCCATCTCATTTTTAGTGTCACTGGAGCTTTTGTTTGCTATTTTTCAAAATTCTTTAGGCATTGGAGCATGCAATGCACTCATTTAGCATGGCATGAAGGCGGCAGGTGTCCTACATAATTTAATAGCGGAACATTAGCTAATAAAGGAACTTAGTGGCTTTCCAATACATTATTTAACATACACTTTGCTTGACTGCTTGTAAACTTAAATGATTACAATTTTTAGGAACTATATTTAACTTATTTAATGCAGGAGCCTGCGGTTCGTCGTGCTGAGGCCAGCAAGGAGACACGGCGGCCATTTTATTGGTTGGAAACAAAGGTTCTGAGAGTATAGCTCCGAGACATGCTGTGATTTCTTCATGCAAACGTGAGTTGCCACTCTGCTTTTACTGAATAAACCTGTGAACGTACTTCACTATTGGAGTTGTCCCTCTTTTCCTTATGTTCACTTGTTCCGGTTGGAGCTGCTGAGGGAATACTGGGAATCGATACATGTCGATCTGGGCACTGATTTGATCACACAGGCTGTCTTTGATCCTTGTAATGGGGGTCATTGCAATTTGGTAAGAGGCCATTTATTATCTTGGTGGCGGTTCCTGCACTCGGGGCTTTTTTCAAGTTTGAAGTGGTGGACAGTTTCCCTTCTTTATTGGAGCACTCTCTGATGAACTTTTGTTTACTGCACTTTTGTATTTGATCCATTTGAACATTTGTATGGACTGTGGATTCAATTGTGTTAGCGCTGCACCAATCCCATTCTATATTGCTATTTCGATCTGGTATTTCTGATTCTAGATCAGGTGCTGGCTGCTTTCATTTGGTCTGTTGACTTTTTATTCATGTATGTTTTTATCTTTACATTTTAGCGCAGCAATATCCCCATTTTTATATTTAACTTCTGATCATTTAAGGACACAATAAGGGAATTGAGATGTTCCCAATTGGGCCACCAGCAATTAAGCATAGTATGTTAAAGTGTTACTACACCCTGGACCCTGCATTCACTATATCTGGTCTCCCACAGTACACATAAAATGAAAGGGAGGGAGGAGGGGGAGGCGGACCTCATTTTACAGATAGGATTGGCAGCAAGGATGGGAAATGTCATTATAATGGGGGACTATAATTATCCAGATATAGACTGGGCAGAAGGAACCACACACTCAGCCAAGGCTAGGCAGTTCCTAAATGTTTTGCAGGACAATGGGTCAGATGGTGAATGCACCGACGAGAAAAAATGCGGTACTTGACCTACTGATTACCAACAATACAGACCTTCTCACGGACATAGAAATGCGGGACACCTTAGGAAACAGTGACCATAGGTCAATAAGTTTCAGTATTAATTACAGTTATAGGAAGCAGAGGGGTAATATAAGGACACTGAATTTCAAAGAGCCAATTTCCCAAAACTGCGCTCGCTGCTAGAAAATATCAATTGGGATAGAACCCTGGGAACAAAGAACACGGAGGAAAAATGGGAGTGCTTCAAGAGCATACTTAACAAGGGGATTGACCAGTGCATTCCAAAGGGAAATAAATTTAAAAGAGCAAAATTAAACCCTGGGTGGCTAAACTCCAACATAAAAATGCATATTAGTGCTAAAGAAAAGGCCTTCAAAAAATACAAGACTGAGGGGTCATTGGCAGCATTTAAGCATTACAAAGAGTGTAATAAGAAATGTAAAGACGAAATCAGGGCGGCTAAAATAGAACACGAGAGACATATAGCAGAGGAGAGTAAAAAGAACCCCAAGAAGTTCTTTAAGTATATAAACAGTAAGAAAGCGAGGCCAGAACACATTGGCCCCATAAAAGATGACAAAGGAAATATGGCCACTGAGGACAGAGAAAAGGCGGAAGTGTTAAATAATTTCTTCTCTTCAGTCTTCACAAAAGAATCGGAGGGCTACACGAACCTAGCTTGTAAGGCCAAACTAAATAATACACCTCAGGAAATGCCGCCATGGCTAACAGAAGATAGACTTAGAACTAAACTAGAGAAACTTAACATAAATAAATCACCGGGACCGGATGGCTTGCACCCGAGGGTTCTTAAAGAGCTCAGCCAGGTGATTGCCAGACCATTATTCTTGATCTTTAAGGATAGTTTACAGACGGGTATGGTGCCAGCTGATTGGAAAAAAGCCAACGTGGTACCAATATTTAAAAAGGGGCCGAGGTGTATCCCGGGGAACTATAGGCTGGTCAGCCTAAGATCTGTAGTCTGCAAGATTTTGGAGGGGATGTTAAGGGACCACATACAAGACTTTAGTAATGAAAACTGTATTATTAGTAGCAATCAGCATGGATTTATGAAAAATCGTTCTTGCCAAACCAATCTATTAACCTTCTACGATGAAGTGAGCTGCCACCTAGATAAAGGAAAGCCTGTGGATGTGGTGTATCTGGACTTTGCAAAGGCCTTTGACACCGTTCCCCACAAACGCTTACTGTACAAACTAAGGAAGGTAGGTATGGACCATAAGGTGAGTACCTGGATAGAGAACTGGCTCCAGGGGAGAGTTCAGAGGGTGGTGATTAATGGGCAGTACTCGGATTGGGCGGGTGTGGAAAGTGGGGTCCCCCAGGGTTCTGTCCTGGGACCAATCCTGTTTAATTTATTCATAAATGATCTAGAGGAGGGGATATCTAGTACAATCTCAGTATTTGCAGATGATACTAAACTAAGCATGCCATTATCTTCTAAGCAGGATGTGGAAACCTTACAAGCGGACCTGAACAAAATAACGGGGTGGGCAACTACATGGCAGATGAGGTTTAATGTTGAAAAATGTAAAGTAATGCACTTGGGGGCCAAAAACCAGAAAGCAAGCTACTCACTGGGGGGGAGCCTCTGGGTGAGTCTAGGATGGAAAAAGACTTGGGGGTACTGGTAGACAACAGGCTTGGCAGTGGCATGCAATGCCAAGCCGCTGCAAGTAAAGCCAACAGAATACTGGGATGTATAAAAAAGGGGATTCACTCCAGAAATAAAGAGATTATTCTCCCACTCTACAAGACTCTGGTTCGGCCACATCTGGAGTATGCTGTCCAGTTCTGGGCACCGGTCCTCAGGAAGGATGTGCTGGAACTGGAAAGAGTCCAGAGAAGGGCAACAAAAATAATTAGGGGAATGGAGGACATCAGCTATGAGGAAAGACTACAAGCACTGAACCTATTCTCTCTGGAGAAGAGACGACTGAGGGGGGATATGATATCAATGTTCAAATACTGTACTGGCAACCCTAGCATAAGGAACAAACTATTCAGAGAAAGGAGATGCAATAAGACACGTGGCCACTCACTAAAACTAGAGGAAAGGCGGTTTAACCTTAAAATTCGTAAGGGGTTCTTCACTGTAAGAGCAGTAAGGATGTGGAATTCTCTTCCACAAGCAGTCGTATCAGCAGGGAGCATTGATAGTTTCAAAAAACTGTTAGATGGGCACCTTAGAGACCACAACATACAGGGGTATACAATGTACGGTTAAAAGCAAACACACACACACATCATAGGTTGAACTGGATGGACTGGTGTCCTTTTTCAACCTCACTAACTATGTAACTAACTATGTAACTATGTTAGTAAATATAAACTGCTAAACACCCTATCTCATCAGCAGTTAGAGCAGTCTTGTAACTTCTATTTATTGTCTGGTTAAAGCTTTAGGAGGAGTTTTCATTCTCCCATGAATGTCCTATAACAGTGGTCCTCAACCCTGGCCTACAGGGCCCACTAACAGGCCAGATTTTCAAGACAACTGAAATACATCCCAGGTGATATCATTTGCTGCTCAGTGATTGCAGTACTCTAGTCTGCATCTCCCCAAGGTAATACCTAAAATCTGGCCTGTTAGTGGGCCCTGTAGGCCAGGGTTGAGGACCACTGTCCTATAAGGATGCAGGACCCATGATCCTCTATCTGAACAGTGCTGATTGGTCCTATGCTGATCACATGCACTCTCCCAAGAAAAAAAAAACTCTTTAGCAAACTGAGCATGTGCAGCTTCCCCCCGAGCTCTGTACTTACCGGAAAACAAAGCCCTCCAGAGATGCGATGTAATCACTGGAGGCAGCCTCCAACTTCTCCTGGCCTTCTTTCAGGGTTCGTGAACTCTGGCTGTGTGACAGGCTGGAGCTGCGATAACATCATTCCTGCACATGCATGGGGGAGCTTTCATTCACAGCAAAGGTATCTGAAGGAATGGTGCAGGTGGCCATTCCTTTAGAGTGCATGCGCCAATGACATCATCTATGTAATGTAAATACATTACGGTATATGTTTAGGAGATATTTACAGTACCTATAGGTAAGCCTTATAAAAACGACTTGTAATAAAATGAAAACATTTATTTGTACAGTTAAAAAACCATGGATGTGCTATTTAAATTAACCATCTATACTGAAATAAAATCCCCATAGGGAAAAGCATGCGGGAAATTAACAAACAGTGGAGCACTATGAGTGTGGGGTCTCCAAATGCCAATGCATTTCGCAGATAGCTTCATCAGGGCTATGAAGACCACATTGTACTCATCTATGGGGAGAGGCAACATTGTTTACAATCATGTACACAACAAATTACAACAGATCAACTATTAAAATTTCTATTGGACACAGACAACGACCACCTCCAGCATCAGCCTCACAAGCACATAACTCTCCCCGGACAGGCGCCGGGACCACAGAAGAGAAACCTCAGAAGCGGGGACAACCAACTTCTAATGTCAATTCAGATATGGTCTAACAAATATATGCCAATACTGACAGAAAAGGGCACTAACTATGTACAGTAATCACATGAATATATTACTGTCCAAGGGAAGTGAGTTGTATAGCTTCCAATTAGACAGAAGAGCTCCTGAGACAATATGGGTTCGCAAAGAAACCTACCTGTACAGTGTTAATAATAAATAAAATTAGCATAGTTGTCATGTATTAGATAATTTATAAATGGAGTTACATATAGTTACATAGTAGGTGAGGTTGAATAAAGACAATAGTCCATCCAATTCAACCTGTGTAGGTGTGTGTGGCTGTAATCATCTCACATAGCCCTTAATGTTCTGATCCTTGAGATGTAAGTCTAAGAGTCTTTTGAAAGCCACCATACTACCCGCAGAAACCACCTCTTGTGGTAGAGAATTCCACAATCTTGTAGCCCTAACAGTAAAGAACCCCCCTCGTTGCCTGAGGTTAAAATGCTTCTCCTCTAATCACATTGTATGTCCTCGAGTCCTCATGCAATCCCTTCGAATGAACAGCTTTTTTTCTAAGCTGGGATCCCCATTAAGATATTTATAAATTGCTATCATGTCCCCCCTCAGACGTCTCTTCTCCAGGGAGAATAAATCGAGCGATTGCAGACGCTCTTCATAGTCAAGGTCCTCCAATCCCCTAATCAGTTTAGTTGCCCTTCTCTGGACTCTCTCCAGCTCCAACACATCCCTCCTGAGGATTGGCGACCAGAACTGGACAGAATACTCCAGATGCGGTCGGACCAGAGTTTTATAAAGTGGAAGGATTATAGTCTTATCTCTGGAATACATCCCTTTTTTTATGCATGCTAATAATCTGCTGGCTTTGGCAGCAGCCGCTTGACATTGCATGCTGTTGCCTAGTCTATCATCAACCAAGACTCCCAGATCCTTCTCCATTTTTGATTCCCCCAAGGGTTCCCCTCCTAACGTGTATTGTGTTTTTATGTTTTTAGTCCCCAAGTGCAAAACCTTACACTTCTCCACCTTAAACCTCATTTGCCATGTCGTTGCCCACTCCGTTATTTTGTCCAGGTCATTCTGTAGGATATCTGCTTCATGCTGTGCAGTTATTGCCCTGGCCAATTTTGTGTCATCTGCAAAAACTGATAACGAACTACTGATCCCGTCCTCAATGCTGTTTATGAATAAATTGAACAAGGTTGATCCCAGGACTGAGCCCTGGGGCACCCCGCTTACTACTACGACCAGTCTGAGTATGCGCTGTTTATTACCACCCTTTGGACACAGCCTTTTAGCCAGTTCCGTATCCAAGAGCAAACCCTGCTGTCGATACCTGCAGACCTTATTTTATAAATTAAGCGCTTATGGGGAACTGTATCAAACGCCTTAGCGAAATCCAAGTATACCACATCCACTGGTCTGCCCCTATCTAGCTCACAGCTCACCTCCTCGTAGAATGCTAAGAGATTGGTTTGACAAGAACGCCCATTTGTAAACCCGTGCTGATTACTGCTGATGATGTTGTTGTCATTAGCAAACTCTACGATATAGTCCCTTATCATCCCCTCCAGTAGTTTACATACTACTGATGTCAAACTGACAGGCCTATAATTTCCCGGGATATGCCTCTGACCCTGTTTGAATATCGGAATCACGTTAGCTTTCTTCCAATCCCCTGGTACATCTCCTGTCCTAATACTGTCAGCAAAGATCAGGAACAGTGGTCTAGATATAACTTTACTGAGTTCCTTAAGTACTCTCGGATGTACGCCATCCGGGCCTGGTGATTTGTTTGTGTTAAGTTTATCCAGCCTTTCCCTGATTTCCCCCTCTGTTAGCCATAGTGGCAAGTGCTGTGTGTTACTACTAACCATACAGTCATGGTCAGTGTACCCCTCCTTTTCCTGAGTAAAGACTGACGAGAAAAAAGCATTCAGCACGGTTGCTGTTTCAGTGTCCTCCGTAACCATCCTCCCAGCATTGTTAATTATGTGTGCAATATGCTCTGCCTTAGTTTTTTTGCTGTTGATATATTTAAAGGGTTTTTGGGTTTTTTTTACTATCCTCCGCTATTTGTCTCTCAAAGTAGATTTTAGCCATCTTGATTTCTTGTTTACTTTTCTTATTTGCCTCCTTGTATTGCTCGAAAGCCGATACTGTGCCCTCTAATTTATATTTCTTGAAGGCCAATTTTTTTCCCCTAATAAGTTTTTTGACGCTACTGTTTAACCAGCCAGGTTTGGCCTTGTCTCTTCTAAATTTATTTCCCATAGGAATGCACTGCAAGATGCATTTGCTTAATATGTTCCTAAAGCATTACAATTTATCTCTGTGGTCAGTGATCCCAGGGTTTGGTCCCAGTTTACCCTTTCCATCAAGGAGTATAATTTTGGAAAGTTTGCCCTTCTGAAATTTAGTGTTCTTATGTTCCCCACTTGCCTTGTTATATTGTTATGAAAAGGAGGGAAAAGAAGTAATTGGCGCTGCTTGGTGGGGTATTGGGAATATAAATTATGGTTGCTGGCCTGTCAAATTATTTATGTAAAAAGCAAATATATTGTGATTGTAAACCAATAAAAAGATAAAACTAGGTCGATCTATATGTGGAATCAATGGTGTATCATGTGTAAATCAAAAAACCTCTAAAACAATCTTAAAATATACAAACAGCCAGCATATACATCCAATGTGTACAATCGGTGAGATTAAAGTGCAACAAAAGGTGCAATGGTGTATACCAAAAGTGGGATGGTGAAATAATAAAATTAATTAAAATCTCCAATCATAAATAAACCAACATATCATCACAATCCATAAATATCACCATAAAATCTTGATACATATAAGTGCCAATAAAGTGCATATATATATATATAGCTGCCAAAAAATATATATACACGTGCAAAAACGTGAAAAAAAGTGATCAAAATGATCTTTACTGCTATACTGCTGTGCAAAAGAAAGAGAAACGGCAGCACAAAAAAATGTTTTAGTGTCCTTATAAATTATAAAGCAAGTAAATTCAAAGCCTAGGTGCAGTCTCAGTGGTTCTGACAGATCCAAAGAAGTCCTAGATGGTATAGTCCATAGTGATTATGGTGCTCTTTTCTCTATGCCCAGGGTGTGGTGAATGGGCAGAAGGAAGAAGTGTTCCCCTGAGCCTGGGGTCCTGCGCTTACCAGATTCCCTTACCCCTACAGGGTCGATAATAAGGCTTCTCCAGATGACGTCAGTGAGACGAAACCGGTAGAGAGCGTGACCACGTCATTTCCGTTTTCAGAACCCGAGGCCTGGAACGCACATCCGGCGGTTGACGCGCACGCCATCCACTAGCGTGCACCGCAAGTGAGGAGGTTGCGGT
Organism: Pelophylax lessonae; assembly: GCF_965119305.1. Taxonomy (NCBI): domain Eukaryota; kingdom Metazoa; phylum Chordata; class Amphibia; order Anura; family Ranidae; genus Pelophylax; species Pelophylax lessonae. The sequence goes on along the minus strand of NC_138771.1, from coordinate 406,720,312 downwards.
TCCTATGCCAGACGGGCATACGATAGGTTATACTTATATGTGAGTACATGTCCTTCTTTTATTAATAAAGTGTTTTTAAAACGATACTACACTATTGGAGGCTCCTTCCCTTTTCTTTCACATACCCTGGTACTGAATTGGAATTTATTATACCTATTGAGCGGACACCTGTAAGGAGAGAGACCAAGATCTTGGGATATCCTGATTGCCAGTGGATGGGAGCGATCCCTTATTATCGACCCGCTGTTTACCCCTGTAGGGGTAAGGGAATCTGGTAAGCGCAGGACCCCAGGCTCAGGGGAACACTTCTTCCTTCTGCCCATTCACCACACCCTGGGCATAGAGAAAAGAGCACCATAATCACTATGGACTATACCATCTAGGACTTCTTTGGATCTGTCAGAACCACTGAGACTGCACCTAGGCTTTGAATTTACTTGCTTTATAATTTATAAGGACACTAAAACATTTTTTTGTGCTGCCGTTTCTCTTTCTTTTGCACAGCAGTATAGCAGTAAAGATCATTTTGATCACTTTTTTTCACGTTTTTGCACGCGTATATATATTTTTTGGCAGCTATATATATATATGCACTTTATTGGCACTTATATGTATCAAGATTTTATGGTGATATTTATGGATTGTGATGATATGTTGGTTTATTTATGATTGGAGATTTTAATTAATTTTATTATTTCACCATCCCACTTTTGGTATACACCATTGCACCTTTTGTTGCACTTTAATCTCACCGATTGTACACATTGGATGTATATGCTGGCTGTTTGTATATTTTAAGATTGTTTTAGAGGTTTTTTGATTTACACATGATACACCATTGATTCCACATATAGATCGACCTAGTTTTATCTTTTTATTGGTTTACAATCACAATATATTTGCTTTTTACATAAATAATTTGACAGGCCGGCAACCATAATTTATATTCCCAATACCCCACCAAGCAGTGCCAATTACTTCTTTTCCCTCCTTTTCATATCCAAATGCCCCCCTTTTAGGGTGACATTTTTGAAGTGGGCAGCAGCTAGGTGTGGTATTATAATTTTTCCTTATATACCCCCCATCCTAAGCGCGGAACCACACAAACCCTTTCTTGTTATATTGTTATTTATACTAAATGTGACCATCCTGTGATCGCTAGAGCCCAGGTTGTCCTGGACTCCTACCTCCGAGATTATGTCTGGGTCATTAGTGATCAATAGATCCAGGATTGCGTTTTCTCTAGTAGGGGAATCCACCAACTGTGACATGTAATTATCCTGTAAGGATTCCGTGAATAGACGGGCCTTCTGTGAGTGTGTAATCCCCTCATCCCAGTCAATGTCGGGATAATTGAAGTCCCCCAATATGATGACTGATCCCAATTTTGCCACTTTACCCATTAGTGCTAAAAATTCCAGCTCTACCTCCTCCCCTTGGTTAGGTGGCCTATAGCAAACCCCCACAATTACTTTCCCCTTTTCTCCTTCCCTATGGAGTTCAACCCACACAGATTCTAAATCCATGCTCATCCCATCTGTAATGTCACTCCTTTCTATCACCTTTATATTCTTCTTGACATAGAGACATACCCCTCCCCCTCTTTTTCCTACCCTGTCCTTCCGGTACACCGAATACCCTTGGATATTGGCCAGCCAGTCATGTGAGGGGTCGAACAAAGTCTCTGTTATTCCCACAAGGTCTATGTCATCCTCATGTACTAACATTTCCAACTCATCCATTTTATTAGCTAGGCTCCTGGCATTAGCATATACCCCTCTTAGTTTTACAGAAGTTAAACGCGATTGGCGGTTATGTTTATTCCTGTTTGGTCTGAGAATTTCCCGCACTGAGGGAAAAGAGATGACTTACTATAAGCCCGTATATGCTGTCTAGGTGCAGCCCTGTACCAAATTTAAGGCCCCAATATACTCACAAAAAGTAGGTCTTAACAAATTACATCCACCAGACCCCAACAAGGGTGCATCGGTAAACTGTCATCAAGTGGTTAATAGATGCATCCAGCTTCAAGTATAAGCCCTCTAGGTAAAAGTCATCATGGAAAAAATGAATAATAATTTCTGAGCTCCATATTGTCTTCAATTCAGATAGCGTGCCAAATAACCTCTTACCTTCTCATTAGGGTCAGAATACCTGGTTGTCCCCAGTCTGGTGTCAAGCCACTGAAGCCTCCCATATATATACAGCATCGCACGAAAGTGAGTACACCGCTCACATTTTTGTAAATATTTTATTATAACTTTTCATGTGACAACACTGAAGAAATTATACTTTGCTACAATGTGAAGTAGTGAGTGTACAGCTTGTATAACAGTTAAAATTTGCTGTCCCCTCAAAATAACTCAACACACAGCCATTAATGTCTAAGCCGCTGGCAACAAAAGTGAGTACAATCCTAAGTGAAAATGTCCAAATTGGGCCAATATTTTGTGTGGCCACTAGTATTTTCCGGCACTGCCTCTTGAGCATGGAGTTCCCCAGAGCTTCACAGGTTGCCACTGGAGTCCTCTTCCACTCCATCATGATGACATCACGATGCTGGTGGATGTTAGAGACCTTGCACTCCTCCACCTTCCATTAAAGGATGACCCACAGATGCTCAATAGGGTTTAGGTCTGGAGATATGCTTGGCCAGTCCATCAACTTTACCCTCAGCTTCTTTAGCAAGGCAGTGATTATCTTGGAGGGGTCGTTATCATGTTGGAATACTGCCCTGCGGCAAAGTCTCCAAAGGGAGGGGATCATGCTTTGCTTCAGCATGTCACAATACATGTTGGCATTCATGGTTCCCTCAATTAAAGCGGAGTTCCGGGCACAGATCTCATTTTTTGATGAACATACCCCCGGGACAGTCAGGGCTAGCACATTCCACAATGGCTAGCCTCTGATCTGTCCCGGTTCGCACTTACCTGCAAGAAGAAATACTTACTTTGAAAATTTCTTCCACAGCGTTTCCATCTCTCTTGTGGGCAGCTGAAGCCGGCGCGGTCCTCTTCGGTGTCTTCTTCCGCATCTTCTTCTCCCAGAATGCGCCGCACCGGCCCCTCTCGTCACTTCCGGTGCGGCGCCGCATTCCTAAACAGCTTCTGGGCATGCCCAGAAGCTGTTTAGCAGGGGAATGCGGCGTCGCCCGGAAGTGACGTGCGGGGCCGGTGCCGTCGCATTGATTCCTGGGAGTGATGACGTTCAGCTCCCAGGAATCATCGCGAGGCAGGAAGTGACGGGGTGAGCCGCGGCGCTGGAGGAGGAAGTACCCTGAGGTGAGTATTTACGATCTTCGATTACAAGGTGAGTGTACAAAAAAAAAAAAAATAACTATCCAATTCCTTTTCAGGTTATGTGTAGCTAGCGGAGGGGCACAAAAAAAAAATACCGATTTTGTGCCCGGAACTCCGCTTTAACTGTAGCTCCCCAGTGCTGGCAGCACTCATGCAGCCCTAGACCATGACACTTCCATCAACATGCTTGACTGTAGGCAAGACACACTTGTCTTTGTTCTCCTCACATGGTTCCTACCACACACGCTTGATGATCATCAGACCCCAGGATATGGTTCCAGTAATCCATGTCCTTGTCTTCAGCAAACTGTTTGCGGGCTTTCTTGTGCATCATCTTTAGGAGAGGCTTCCTTCTGGGATGACAGCCATGCAGACCAATTTGATGCAGTGTGCGGCGTATGTTCTGAGCACTGACAGGCTGACCCCCACCCCTTCAACCTCTGCAGCAATGCTGGCAGCACTCATACGTCTATTTCCCAAAGACAATCTCTGGATATGATGCTGAGCACATGCGCTCAACTGCTTTGGTCAACCATGGCGAGGCCTGTTCTGAGTGGAACCTGTCCTGATAAACCACTGTATGGTCTTGGCCACCATGCTGCAGCTCAGTTTCAGGGTCTTGGCAATCTTCTTATAGCCTAGGCCATCTTTATGTAGAGCAATAATTCTTTTTTTCAAATCCTCAGAGAGTCCTTTGCTATTAGGTGCCATGTTGAATTTCCAGTGACCAGTATGAGAGAGTGAGAATGATAACACCAAATTTAACACACCTGCTCCCCATTCACACCTGAGGCCTTGTAAAACTAATGAGTCACATGACACCAGGGAGGGAAAATGGCTAATTTGGCCCAATTTGGACATTTTCACCTAGGGGTGTACTCACTTTTGTTGCCAGCGGTTTAGACATTAATGGCTGTGTGTTGAGTTATTTTGAGGGGACAGCATATTTACACTGTTATACAAGCTGTACACGTACTACTTTACATTGTAGCAAAGTGTAATTTCTTCAGTGTTGTCACATGAAAAGATATAATAAAATATTTAGAAATATGTGAGGGGTGTACTCACTTTTGTGAGATACTGTATATGAATCAGTTGTTTCCTGAATGACGTGGGCCTAGTTTATAGAAAGGGCTTAAAGCTGAGCATATCGTTACATAGCACGTTTTTTATCCAAATTTCCCCTCTTGGACCTTCAGGGACTGTCCCAAGAACTGCAAATTTAATGAGGGATTCATCAAATTTGTGTTTGCACCCTACGTGCCCAACAATAAGGGTATTGATTTGCCTGTTTCTAATATATGAAATGTGGTCAGAGATTCTTTTCCAAAAAGGCCTAATCATTTTACCCACATAGAATGCCCCACATGGACATACCATTATATATACCACCCCCTCGTTTGACAAGTGCCATGCTTTGTGTTGTGATTAACCTATTTTTGCCATTGGGTAACCTTAAGGATGAACCCTGAAGAATCCAGGGGCAAAAAGCACACCTACCACACTTAAATAAACTCATACGTTCATTATTGTTCGCTTTCAGTCTATTATATTGAATACCGACCATCCGGTCACATAGCGATGTGGATTGTATACAATCTCAGGCGTGTTACCAAGATATTTGTTTAGTATGGGTTCACTCGTAAGAAGACACAATCTCCTGATTTCCTAATTTGTACATGTTGATTAGAGTATGTTGTGATCAAAAAAGCATATACATTGGGGCTAGATTGAAGTGGGGGGATTTAGTGGACTTCCTTTTAGGGAGATAAGTGCTTGATATTGTTTGGAGAGTGGGTACATGTCCAGGTAGGTTACTGGCTAAGGGTGGGGAATACAACATTGCCTCCTCACCAGTATCAAGTTCGAAGTCATCTCTATCTGTACCTTCATTTTCCTCAAGTAATTCCATCAAATCTTTTAGGGCTCGGAAATTACAGACTGTAAAGTCTTTCCAAAGGTCAGACATTTCTTTGTCCTTAGTTTTTTTCTGTCTCTCATTGTCAAATATATATTTATATGTCAATTTACCTGCAAATACATTTAAATCCCTAATAATATCAAAATGTGTTGTATTGGCATTGGGACAAAAACTGTGCACCAAAGACAATACCTCAGCTTCGTATATGATTGGTCTATATGAAGAAAAATTGATGATCTCCATTTTAGATTGTTCTTATTGAGTTTCCTGAATTTCTAGTGTAGCACCCTCCTAGGTAGGTGCTAGGAAAACCATAAGAGAGGCCATGTCTGCTTATCAGGGGGGCCTGAATGTTCAGCTAGGCTGTCATGTGTTTTTCAGGTGTGCCTGTTGAGCTTGGGGAGTCTCCCTACTATGTCCAATGAGGGCTCTTATTGGACAGTGGAGGAAACCTGACCAATAGCACACCAGGACTTGTATCTATCCCAGAGGGCGGAATCTTCTGCAATGCATCCTGGGATGGGGTATAAGTCTTAGGGGGGCACATGACAGGGCATCTTTGCTGGGAAGCAGAGTCCCAGGAGGAGGGTGACAGCTGTCTCTCCTCCTGTCAGCGTGAGGAAGGTGTCCTGGGCCTGGAGGACGGAAGGTTGAGCTGAGCTGAGGGATCCAGTGTACTGTGGACTGAGTAGAGCTGCTGGCCAGAGGTTTCCAGGAAAGCAGTGTCATGAGTACTGTAAACTGCCCAGGTGTCTGCATAGGATAGGGGACCACTCCAGAAGGTCAGAGGGATCCAGGAGCCAGCTAATCAGTAGAGAGGGCTTAGGAAAGTGGGAGTCAGTGTCTAAGCCCTGAAGATAAGTGTGTGAGAGGGGGTGCCAGTGCGGGCCCTGGAGCGTACAAGTGTTCAGCGGTGCAGCGGTGATAAAGTAGCTACCTCAGCAAGGAGTGCCAGAGGGAGCTTCAAAAGGACTTTGAGTCACAAGGAGGTGATCAGAAGTCAGTTCAATGTTAACTGGCATCAAGCCAGCATCAAGTCAGCACCAACAGGCATTTTTCAGTTGTCCCCAGCAAATTGTGCATAGTTGAGCCACAGGAGTATCCCACTCATCCCTTCTCCCATCCAAGTTCTCAATAAACATAAAAATCCAAAAATACTGGACTGGTCATTGTCTCTGTGCTCACACTTGGAGAACATGCTTAAATGTGCTGATGTTGTTAGCAGTAACCCAGGTGGACCCACATCCAGCACAATGGCTGGGAATTCTGCTACACTAGGGTGAATATTGTCATTGACTAGTGTCTCCATGTCTAACATTGGATTTCGAGATAGCCCCAGCAGTACCTGTGGACATCAAACACGTGAAAGTGGAATTTTGAAAGGGTTGTGTATGTGGCTGAGTGCTGTGTGATTCAAATGAAAAATTGCCTCTAGAGGTATTAGAATTCTGTGTGTTACCTGTGTCTGGAGCGTTAAGGTTAGATTGTGACAAAGGTATAGAAGGAGACATAGATCGTGTAGAGGTCCCACCACCAGTATTGGAGTGCTGAGAGGAAATAGTAACCTCCAGCAATCTTTTCTTATCAGTACTACCATGCTCCTCATCTGTTTTAGGCCTTTTCCTCGAGGATCAAGTCCTGAAATGTGCGTGACTAGATATGTGAGAATAATGAGATATTAGGGACATGTTGGAATCAGATTCACTATCGGTATCCTTTCTCTGATTATTGTTGCGTCTTTTATGTCTAGTCCATCTCCTGGTGCCATTCTGGTGCCATATATAAGCATATTTCCCCCCAAAAGCCTTTTATCCCTGGAAAATATGTATTTTTTTTTTTGTATCAAATCCCTATTGAAAGCTTTTTGAGTATATTGGGGCCTGATATTTGATACACGACTGCACCTAGAAAGCATATACGGCTTACAGTAAGTTATCGCTTTTGCTCCAATTATAATGATCTAATCTATGACACCTATGCTAATTTTTATCTATTATTTACTCTGTATAGGTAGGTTTCTTTGTGAACCCATATTGTCTCAGGAGCTCCTCTGTCTAATTGGAAGCTATAAAACTCACTACCCTTGGACAGTAATATAGTCATGTGGCTATATAGTAAGTGCCCTTTTCTGTCATTATTGGCATATATTTTTTAGACCATATCCAAATTAAATAATAATAGGAATACAATAATTTCTTCTCAGAAGTTGGTTGTCCCCACTTCTGAGGTTTCTCTTCTGTGGTCCAGGCGCCCGCCCAGGGAGAGTTATGTGTGTGTGTGTGTGTGTGTGTGTGTGTGTGTGTGTGTGTGTGTGTGTGGGGGGGGGCTGATGCTGGAGGTGGGTGTTGTCTGTGTCCAATGGAAATTTTAATAGTTGATCTGTTTTAATTTGATTTTTACATGATTGTAAACAATGTTGTCTCTCCCCATAGATGAGTACAATGTGGTCTTCATAGCCCTGATGAAGCTATCTGCGAAACGCGTTGGCATTTGAATACCCCACTCTTATAGTGCGCCACTATTGGTTAATTTCTTGCACGCTTTTCCCTATGGGAATTTTATTACAATATAGATGGGTAATTTAAATAGCACATCCATGGATTTTAAACTGTACAAATAAACTTTTTCATTTTTATACAAATCGTGCACGCTCCGATATATTTTTTCCCCCTTTTTGTCTATACATACAATACAGATGATGGCCATTATGTTATAGTGTTTTCTTCCAAGTAATTTTTCTTCATAAACTTTGACCATAATTTATACTGCTGCATTTCTTTGGTAAAAATAACCCAAATCAGTGTATTATTTGGTGTGTGTGATAGAGTCTGCAAGCTATGGTACCAATCATTGAAAATTTAACACACCTGATGAATGCCTATCTTATTTCTTGAGGCCCTAACATGACAAGACAGTACAAATACCCCCCCCCCCCCCAATGACCCCTTTTTGGAAAGTAGACAGTCCAATGTATTTAGTAAGAGGCATGACAAGTTTTTTGAAGTTGTAGTTTTTTTTTCACAACTCTTTGGAAAATTAAGAAATTAATAAAAAAAAAAAAAAAAAAGTCATATTAACAAGTTATTTCCCACGGCATAGGCATAACTACAACTACATCCCAAAACACATTCTGCTACACATGCTGACTATGGCAGTACCACATGTGTAAGACTTTTTCACAGCCTGACCACATAGATAAGCGCAACATCCAAGGAGTACTTCAGGCATTATCCTCTTTAAGAACAGAGAACAAAATGGTATGTTTTGCAAATTTATATGTCACACGGTATTTGCGCAGCAGTTTTTTTAACGCAATTTTACACTAATGCATAAATACATTTTAATGAGTTTCATTGCACACAGAGACAATATAATATCCCCATTTTTGGTAAAATAAAATATTGTATTGTGCTGGGTAAATAGATACCAAACATATAACGCTTTAAAATTGTGCACGCTTGTGAAATGGCGTCAGACTTCGGTACTTAAAAATCTCCATAGGCGACACTTTATAAGCCTTTAATGGTTACCAGTTTAGAGTTACACAGGAGGTCTGGTGCTAGAATTATTGCTCTCGTTCTGATGTTCGCAACGATATTGTACATGTGTGGTGCAATCGCTGGTTATGTATGTGTACGGGACCAATGTGTGCATTTGCCTTTGCACACGAGCACGGGGGCACTTTAAATGTTTTATTTATTTATCAGCATAATGACGTGCAGGCTCCTCCCCGTACGCGTTGCGTCATCGAATTCGTCAGCGGGGTTGAAGTCGATGACGCAACGTGTACGGGAGAGGAGCCTGCACATCATTACGCTGATCCCGGAGGTACCAGGAAGTGTCTGAATGCCGAGATAGCTAGCACTGCTTAAGTGCAATACAATGTAAGTGCGATTTCAGCATATTTAATAAATAGCCCCTTATTGAGACAGAGAGCACTAGATCTCCTTTTTTATGTCTTCACCAATGCCATATACAACCTGAAAGATTGTTTGGAGGCGGTGGCAGGAGGGCTTACCAGGCGACTGTGATTTTACCCTATGCGTGTTTAGACTCTCATGAGTCTTCCTTTGAGGTGAGCTGATAATCTTACCATTGTCACGTGGATCACTTGGAGTGAAGCATGCAGCACTTTAATCACAGATGAAGATTTGTTCATTTATTTAATACTGTTTCACTATCTGTAGCCTCAGGGGGGGAACTCCCCTATAAATAACCTGAGGCTGTGGAGGTAAGAGGGGGCCCAACACTCCATCGGTTTTAAAAATAGGCCAATGGCGGCGTAAGATCTTTTTAACGGAAAAATGTTGGGTCGAATATGAGGCTACAGATAGCCCCCAACATTAGAGACCCTCCCAAAAAGGTCTCGTTTTTTCAACAGGTGGGAGGTTTTTATAGGTGTAGGAGGTGTGCGATCTGCAAATTGAACGTGGAAAAGAAGAGACGTGTTGATACATTTAAATCAGTGACCATGGGTCAAGATTTTACCATCAAACCGTTCATATCTTGTACTACAACCTTGTGAGATGTCCATGTGGCCTTGACTATGTTGGTCGCACTATCCGGGAGCTTCATGTGAGGCTCAAGGAGCATGTGGCCAACATAGTCAAGGGCTTCCCCAAACACAGTCTCTCGAGGCATTACGATGAATGCCATCAGAGAGACCCCAGTGGAACCTTAATTTTGGGCATTGATAGGTTTTCGGGCCACTGGAGGGGGAGCAACCTGACGAGGGGTGTATCAAGGCTCGAGACGAGCTGGAATTACAGGCTGAAGTCCTATACCCCCTTGGGTCTCAATATTGAATGGGACTTGAATGCCCATATTAATAATTCTTAGTTTGGGTCCTCTCATTTTTATGCTGATTATATGATGTTTTTATCAGTGTTTCGTTTATTTGCCATTTAATGTTTTATTGTGTAATTTGTTTGCATCATGCATATGTATTTTTATTTGTATTTTAATGTATGTATTTTAAATGCATTTGTGATTTTGTATGTAGTGTAATTGGGGCCTCCTTGTTCCTTTGGTGTGTTTAGTATGAGCACCGGTAGATGGCGCCGTCTTCCCCACGTTGCGGCTTAATACCTAATTGTGAGTATATTCATCCTTAAGGAATTTGGTGACTTGCTCTATTCGAAGTTATATTCGGTTTAGGACATACGGATTGTGGTCGAAAATCTAGCTATTTAATGTCAATATGGAGGGATCTCGATTTAATTCTTGATCCCCCATATGTGGCTTTTTCTTTTCTTCCCTTCCGGCATATGTGATGGTTCCTGAGTTTGGAGCGCATCTCAGACTTCCGGTTACCAATCATTTCCGCTCTCCTCCGTAGCTTTATAAGGCATGAACGCACCCTGAGGCCACACCCCTTGACGACGTCTTTTTATGACGAAACGTGCATCGGGTGGCGCTCTGGGTGACGCGTGCCGCAGCGTGGAGGAGACGTGGCGGCCATCTTTCAGGTGGTCAACGCTGGGAACACAGAGGAACATCGGGGGAGGTCCCTATATGACAACTTAGAGATGCGAGATTTCATTCTGAGCTCTGTAAGTGTTACTTTTATATGTGGGATTAAAGTATAACAGCAGTCTGCGCTATGTGATTGTTCCTGCCTTTCTTTACATATTACACCATCCTTTGAGCCTGTCAGCCGGAGATCAGAGGGGGAAACTTCCTGTTTTAAAACCTACTATCTGGGCGCATGAGATCTCTGTTATGGGGGTCAACCGCAGCTGGTAAGGAATGGTGGTGTTGGAGTGCTCTCTGGTGGTGGTTCTTCAGCTCTGGAATTGCCTCATTTCTTTTCAAGCGTGGGGACACATCTGCATGGACTGTTTTGTTCTCATTTGTTTGGGACTTTCCTATAGGGTTTAGCGCCACAGTTATTGTTTCATCATGACAGATCTTTGCTGGCAATTTTCTCCAGTGTTTCCTCTTCAAATTCTAGATCTTGTATACTAGTTGTATCCATTGTCTTCAAACTATCCTCACCACTGACATCTATCTGTACAACTGTTGATTATAAAAAATGGCATTAACATACTGTAGTATTCAACATAATTGCAGCAAGGTGAAAGAAATGTGACTGTACACTTTTTATATATCCACTTTTTTTCCTCTCTCTCTCTATTATATATATATATATATATTTATATATATATATATATATATATACTTACATACATACATCTTTTTACATATATGTCAAATATTCAATGTTCATTGGATAAGACACAAATCATACATTATGTGCACCTACCTGTACTGCTCTGAAGGGTGTCTGAGTCCACGTTTTCAATTATTATCGTTGAACACTGCTCCCATTTGTGCTGTTAGCATATCTTTTCCTAGATATTTTCCTTTTAGAAAGGTGCTTCTTGAGTTTTCGTGAAAGGAAGAACCTGTCATGTCAATTCTATATGCTTACAACAGGTGCACAGCAGGTGCACAGTTCAACCACATTGCAAAAAACATAAGATTGAAAAGCCACAATACTTACTTTTCTTTAGGATTTTGTGGATACTTGCAAGCTTCTCAAGTTCTTGATTTTTGAGATCAGAACATCTCTCTCTGACTTTCTCTTTGGATCTTTCAACCCCACATTTCTTTTGCAGAACTTGCAGAATTTTTGTCAGAATCTGGTCCTTCCTGGCATTTGGTTTGAGGTAGTTCTTCAACCTTCCATCATAATCGTATTTTTCGAGCAGGTGCACCATCTCCACCATTTCTTCACTGCTCATGGCTGTTGCCTTGCCTCTCCCTGCTTGGTTGCTGCTCTTGTGGCCTTCTCCGGTGTCCTCCATCTTCCCTGTAGCCCTGTGTCACAGATGGCGTCTGGCAGGCACATACTAACTCCGCGTTATATGCAAGGGCGGAGCCACGCACAGAAAGCATGAGAGGTGAGAGATGTTGGTCACGAACCTTTTATAACCGCTAGCACATCGGAACGTTCGACATTGTTCCAGAAGTTCTCCTGGAAAGTTCCTCTGTACTACAGAAGTTTCTCTGTACTACGGAAGTTTCTTTGTGATACAGATTTTTCCCCATCACCAAAGTTCACCCACCGCAGAATCTTGGCTGTACGAACTAAGGTAAATTAATTTCTTTACGAGAATATTCTTTGTAGTGTATATGCTATTACAAACGATGGTTGACATTCTTTTTGTATGTTGCAGGTGACAGACATGGCAGACAAGTTCACCTCACCTTCTTTCTTGCCCCAATTTATTGAGGAGTATCGTAAGATGCCCTGTTTATGGAAAATAAAAGCCAAGGAATATTCCAACAGGGTTCTGAAAAATGAAGCTTTGGAAAAGCTAAAGGAGCTGTGCAAAACCATAAGTCCTAATGCAGACATAACCTATGTGAGGAATAAAATTTCCAATCTGCGCACAGCGTTCAAAAAGGAATTGAACAAGATTAAAGCGGTAGTATCATGATTTTTTTCACTTTTAACTACAGGTAAGCCTATGACAAGGCTTACCTGTAGGTACAATTAATATCTCTTAAACCGGCACGGTTTAGGAGATATTTGCAGTGCATGCAGCCGCTCGCACGAGCGGCGCATGCGCTCTGAAGGTCCGGCGGACCTTCAGCTTCCCTTGCCGGCAGCTTGCCGGAAAATCGCTCCCGTGCGCATGCGCGGGAGTGACGTCATCGTGGCTCCGGCCAATCACAGCGCCGGAGCCGCCGAACCCGGAAGAGACGCCGTGGGATCATGTCAGCGCCCGCAGCGGTGTCCAGGGGTCCGTGACGGAGCTTCGTTCTAAGGTAAGTAATTCATAATGAGCTAGTATGCGATGCATACTAGCTCATTATGCCTTTGTCTTGCAGGGTTTGTTTTTTTTTCCCTAGGTTTACAACCGCTTTAAGGAGTCAGGAGTAGAGTTGAGCGGACACCTGGATGTCCGTGTTTGGCGGGTTCGGCCGAACTTGAAAAAAAAGTCCGGGTCCGTGTCCCGGACTTTTTCCGAACTTTACCCGGACACCGAACCCCATTGAAGTCAATGGGGACCCGAACTTTCAGGCACTAAAATGGCTCTAAAACACCAATGGAAAGGGCTAGAGTGCTGCAAATGGCAGCAAAATGTAGTTAAGAGCATGGCAAGTGCTCTGCAAACAAATGTGGATAGGGAAATAACTTAAAACAACAAAAAAAAACAGAAAAATAAAACAATTTTCTTCATCTGTGAAGGACGAGGCCCATATGAAATAGGAGGGAGGTTGAGGTGGCGGTGGATGTGGCGGTGTAGGTGGAAGCGGTGGTGGAGGAGGACGAGGTAGCCAACACAGCTTTTTTTCAGTCATTTTAAATTAGGGTACACCCAAAAAGAGTGAGAAAGATCAAAAATATAACAATGGCTGGGTAAGGTCGGTATCCATCTCTATTCTGCACAAGGTACGGAAAAGTCCTATGGGATCCATGACTGGTTCATTTTAATGAACGGAGCTTGTCCACATTGTCTCTGGACAGGCGGCTGCGCTTGTCTGTGATAACGCCCCCAGCCGTGCTAAATACACGTTCAGATAATACACTGGCTGCAGGGCACGCCAGCACCTCCAAGGCGTAAAGGGCAAGCTCAGGCCATGTGCCCAATTTGGAGACCTAGAAGTTGAAGGGTTCTTCTGAGGTGCTGGCGGTGCCCTGGCTGCATTGGCGACCTCTTCCTCCTCCTCCTCCTCTGCCTTGGCCTTGTGCTTCCACTGTGGCCCCACTGTCAGGTGGGAATGCCAGCAGCATCGCATCTACCAGTGTGCGCTTGTACTCGCGCATCTTGCTATCACGCTCCAGTGAGTGAATTAAGGACAGTACGTTGTCCTTGTAATGGGGATCCAGCAGCGTGGCCACCCAGTAATCAGCACAATTTAGAATGTGGGCAACTCGGCGGTCGTTGTGGAGACACTGCAGCATGTAATCGCTCATGTGTGCCAGGCTGCCCAGAGGCAACGAAAGGCTGTCCTCTGTGGGAGATGTATCGTCTGTGTCTTCTGTATCCCCCCCAGCCACGCACCAGTGATGGCCATGAGCTGGCCTGGGTGCCACACTGCTGTGAACATGGTTCCATCTCCTCCTCCATCTCCTCCTCCTCCTCCTCCTCCTCATCATCCTCCAGAACTGTGCCCCTGCTGGACAATTGTGTACCTGGCGTTTGTGGGTGCAGGAACCCACCCTCGGAGCCACTTGTGAATGACTGCCCTAAAAGCCATGGAAATGATCCCTCTTCCTCCTCCTCCTCATCCTCCTCCTCCTGTGCCACATCCTCTTCCATCATCGCCCGATGCGTTTTTTCAAGGAGGCATAGAAGTGGGATAGTTAAGCTGACAACGGCGTCATCGGCACTGGCCATGTTGGTGGAGTACTCAAAACAGCGCAACAAAGCACACAGGTCTCGCATGGAGGCCCAGTTATTGGTGGTGAAGTGGTGCTGTTCCGCAGAGCGACTCACGCATGCGTGCTGCAGCTGAAACTCCTCTATGGCCTGCTGCTGCTCGCACAGTCTGTCCAGCATCTGCAAGGTGGAGTTCCACCTTGTGGGCACATCACATATGAGGCGGTGAGCGGGAAGGCCGAAGTTACACTGCAGCACTGACAGGCGAGCAGCAGCAGGGTGAGAACGCCGAAAGTGCGCACAGACGGCCTGCACTTTCTGCAGCAGCTCTGACATATCGGGGTAATTTTTAAGGAACCTCTCCACCACCAAATTCAGCACATACGCCAGGCAAGGGATGTGCATCAAACCGGCTAGACCCAGAGATTTCGCCCGTTATCGCACACCACCATACGGGGCTTGAGGCTCGCTGGCACCAACAACTCATCGGTCTGCTGTTCCATGCTCCTCCACAACTCATGCACGGTGTGGGAGTTTTCCCCCAAACATGCAAGTTTTAAAACTGCGTGCTGTCGTTTACCCCTGGCTTTGCTGAATTTGGTGGTGAAGGTGTTACGCTGACCAGATGAGGAGGCGGTAGAGGATGAGGAAGCGGAGTAGGAGGAGTTAGGAACAGGATGTAAACTGAAAATCCCCTATTTTCGGAAGATGAGGGTGGGAGTCCACATGAGAACATAGAGTCCCCGATGGGGACTAAACCCTGCTGTTTGCCCATATGGGCAATTGCAGGGCCGAGCATAACATTGATTTGCAATGTCTCCCCGGTTTTTGGGGAGGGTTCGTTTTTTGGGGATTTATATTGTCTGTGTATTATATATTTTTATGTTTATTACTAAAATGGTGTATCCCTGGAATTCTGGAAGTAGATCTCTCCAACTCCATTGACCAAATCCTCAGAGTATGGCCCCCTTGGAAATAATTACCTATATTGTTAGAGGCTTAAATAGCCCTATTATGAGACATCAGATATGCCAGGATCTAAAAGGACTCGCCGACAATAAAGTGATGATACAGGAAACCCATCTTAAATGGTCATCTAAAATCAGCTTAGCCTCAAAATCTTTTCCAATATAGTATAATAAGAGATCAAGTGGAAAAGCAACAGGGATTGACAGGAATACACCATTTGTATTGAAAGCAATAGAGTCAGACCCAGAAGGTCAATACTTATTTATTAAAGAATCCTTATTTATTACTGACTGCACAAAGTAAATGTTTAATAAATGACCTTCCCTTTTCTTGAAGAGAGTTCCTAATAAACTGGAGGACTTCCGAGAAGGGAAGTTAATATTGGCAGGATACTTTAATTGTCTTTGATCCAACACTGGATACTCAGCCCTTATCCTTTACGATCGGAGGGAGGACAACTTAGGGCAATTAAACAGAAGCTACATCAACAACAGTTAGTAGATGCATGGAGAATCTTACACCCCAAAGGAAAATACTTTACATATTATTCACAAGTACACTCCTCATATTCCAGAATAGATTACATTATTTTAGGGCATCAATTTTTAGAAGGGCTGTTAAAGTAGAAAAAAATTGATAACCCTCTCAGCACTGATACTGGTTGTCCTGGATTTGAAGGACATCCCCGGCCAGGCAGAGGACATGGAGATTAGAGAAGTAGCTCTTACACAATCCCAGAATAGCTGGAGACTTAGAAGCTGGCTTGGATCTATTCTTTGAGAAGAATAATATAGAAATATATCCCAGGTTGTGCTCTGGGAGACCCACAAGGCATATATGAGAGGGAGGTTAATAGCAGAAGGGTTTAGGAGGAAGAAAACATGGCATGTTTAGATACAACTCCTCCTACAGAAAATTCAGGTTCTAGAACAGTTAAATAAAGAATCAAACGAATGTCAAACTATGGTAAAATTAGTAGAAAAACGGGAGGCCTTTTAAAAACCTGAGGGACTAAACGGGTATTTAACAGAATGCCTAAACGACATTATGAAAAGGGAAACAAACCAGGGAAACTTTTGGCAGGAACAATACAGCCAAGATTTAAAGCAGGATTTATAGCCAAAATTAAGGATAAGAAAAGGAGAGATGAAGCATTCTATAAGTGATATTATTTTAAACCTTTCAAGAATACTACTGTGGCTGTAGAGCGAGTATAGTTTTGGGTCTTTCTGCCTAGCAGAGATCAGGATCTGTTAATGAGGTCTGCTCATGGTGCTCAGGTGCAGCTCAGCTTGTCTGAAGTGTTTCACACTGGTCGAATAGGGAGGCATTTAGGACAGAGGAAGGAAACCTGACAAATGAGTGTACAGGCATATACTACAGTCCTGGTGATTGGCAGAGGAAAGTGCCTCGGTGCATGCTGGGATACTAGATAAATGCCAAGGGCACATGTGCTCTGGGTCTTTTAGCTGAAGAGCAGGGTCCCGGAGAGAGAGGGTGGCCCATCCTCTGCGGAAGCTGCCATGCAGCCTCAGGTGGTCCACCTGAGGCCTGAGAGTCAGGGAGGAACTGACAGACCATTATTCTTGATCTTTAAGGATAGTTTACAGACGGGTATGGTGCCAGCTGATTGGAAAAAACCAACGTGGTGGGATGTCAAGGGACCACATACAAGACTTTAGTAATGAAAACGGTATTATAAGTAGTAATCAGCATGGATTCATGAAAAATCGTTCTTGCCAAACCTATCTATTAACCTTCTATGATGAAGTGAGCTGCCACCTAGATAAAGGTAAGCCTGTGGATGTGGTGTACCTGGACTTCGCAAAGGCCTTTGACACCGTTCCCCACAAACGCTTACTGTACAAACTAAGGAGGGTAGGTATGGACCATAAGGTGAGTACCTGGATAGAGAACTGGCTCCAGGGGAGGTTGCAAAGGGTGGTGATTAATGGGGAGTACTCAGATTGGGCAGGTGTGGAAAGTGGGGTCCACCAGGGTTCTGTCCTGGGGCCAATCCTGTTTAATTTATTGATAAATTATCTAGAGGCGCGGATATCGAGTAAAATCTCAGTATTTGCAGATGATACTAAACTAAGCATGCCAATATCTTCTGTGCAGGATGTGGAAACCTTACAACAAGGAACAAAATTGAACAAAATTATGGGGTGGACAACTACATGGCAGATGAGGTTCAATGTTGATAAATGTAAAGTAATGCACTTGGGTGCCAGAAAGCAAGCTACTCACTGAGGGGGGAACCTCTGGGTGAGTCTAGGATGGAAAAGGACCTGGGGGTACTGGTAGACAACAGGCTTGGCAGTGGCATGCAATGCCAAGCCGCTGCAAGCAAAGCCAACAGAATACTGCGATGTATAAAAAAGGGGATTCACTCCAGAAATAAAGAGATTATTCTTCCACTCTACAAGACTCTGGTCCGGCCACATCTGGGGTATGCTGTCCAGTTCTGGGCACCGGTCCTCAGGAAGGATGTGCTGGAACTGGAGAAAGTCCAGAGAAGGGCAATAAAAATAATTAGGGGAATGGAGGACATCAGCTATGAGGAAAGACTAAAAGCACTGAACTTATTCTCTCTGGAGAAGAGACGATTGAGGGGGGATATGATATCAATGTACAAATACTGTACTGGAAACCCTAGCATATGGAAAAACCTATTCAGAGAAAGGGAATACAATAAGACGCGTGGCCACTCACTAAAACTAGAGGAAAGGCGGTTTAACCTTAAAATACGCAGGGGGTTCTTCACTGTGATAGCAGTAAGGATGTGGCATTCTCTTCCGCAAACAGTCGTAACTAGAGTTGAGCGGACACCTGGATGTCCGTGTTCGGCGGGTTCGGCCGAACTTGAAAAAAAAGTCTGGGTCCGTGTCCCAGACTTTTTCCGAACTTTACCCGGACACCGAACCCCATTGAGGTCAATGGGGACCCGAACTTTCAGGCACTAAAATGGCTCTAAAACACCAATGGAAAGGGCTAGAGTGCTGCAAATGGCAGCAAAATGTAGTTAAGAGCATGGCAAGTGCTCTTAAAAAAAATTCCCCTTTAAATTATTTTTTTAATAGCAGATTAGAACAGCAATCTGTAGTGAAATATAGCTGAACGCTGCACACAACAGACTGATAAAAATAGATTTTTTTCTCCCTCCTCCTCCTCCTCCTCCTCAGTGGGCTCAAGTGAGGGCAAAAAGATTGTTCACTGCACCACCCCCCACACAACAAAATCGATGTAGACTGTCCCTGCCTAATCTCCAGCCTGGCCCTAATATGCTCAATAAGATCGTTCACTGCACCACCCCCCACACAGCAAAATCGATGTAGACTGACCCTGCCTAATCTCCAGCCTGGCCCTAAAATGCTCTAATAACTTTCCCTGCCTGCACTCTGACCTGTCCCTGCATTCTTTTCGGACACAATTTTTCACAGAATCACTGTCTGTCCCTAATCAGCAGCCAGCATGTATGATGTGTGCTCTGTCCCTAAACTACAGCAGAATGACACGGCGCGCTGGGGCTCTCGAACTTATAAAGACATGGTCACATGCTTCAGATGGCCAATCACAGCTACTAATACGTTAGTAGGCATGGCTGTGATGGCGCACACCAGTTAAACGCTTGTTGATTGGCTGTTGAAAGCCCGCCATTAAAAGCGCGCCATTACATACAAAACAGGAAATAAAATGACCGAACACGGATTTTAAACCCGAACATACAGTAAAGTTTTCGGGTCCGTGTTCGGGTAACAAAAATCCAATTATTCGGTACGAACACGAATAATACAGTCCGTGTTCGCTCAACACTAGTCGTAACAGCAGGGAGCATTGATAGTTTCAAAAAAACTTTTAGATGGGCACCTTAAAGACCGCAACATACAGGGGTATACAATGTGTGGTTAACAGTAGACACACACACACACACATCATAGGTTGAACTGGATGGACTGATGTCTTTTTTCAACCTCACTAACTATGTAACTATGTAACCCAGGATGTCCTGCAGAACTGACTGGAAGGGAGACACTGGAAAGGATCTGAATCTGCATACAGTGAGTACAGATCCGTGTAGTAGGACTTGTCCTGAGAGGGCCACCTCCTTCTCTTAGAAGAGTCAGTGGATGGGTGTCAGCCAAGGGGATGCTAGAGAGTGTCTTAAAGATAATGTGTTGCATTAGGTCTGCTGCTAGAGAGAGCAAGAGGACTTAAATTCTTCCATACAAGTGCCAGTGTCTGCTTCCACAAAAACCTGGGGAGGCCAAGTGAGAGTTTCCCTTATCCATTGTGAACAGTTCAAGTTCAGCTATTCCCTTCTTCCATCCAAGTTCCATAATAAATATAAAAAAACTAATTCCCTGGACTGTGTATTGAGTATCGAGCATCTGGGAGTAAAGATGGATGTGTGACCATCTGCAGGTAATCAGAGGAGACCCAAGAAGTCATCTAAGAAGAATAAAGTAGAGCGATATCTAAAGATTACAAAACTCCCAGGGATACTGTACCGCTGTGATCCTCCCTATTAATCGCTGTGACCAATCATAGAGATCACATGGCCATTAGTAAACATCGGCTGTCATTCATGATCCCATTTCTTACTTCTGTGATTGGTCACAGTCACACATGGTACAGGGACAATCAAAGCAGCCCTGCACCATCTGATAGCTGTGGCCGGTCACAGCTATCACAATAGTAAAACAATGGCTTCATGAGTAGATGTCAAACACAAATTAATGATTGCTTATACAGTGATCATCACTGTATTAACCACTTTAGCCCCGGAGGATTTGGCTGCTCAAAGACCAGCCCCCTTTTGTCAACTTGGCACTGCGTGATTTTAACTGACAATTGCGCGGTCATGCAATGCTCTACTGAAACAAAATTTACATCCTTTTTTTCCCACAAACAGAGCTTTATTTTGGTGCTATTTGATCACCTCTGCACTTTTTTATTCTTTTTGCAATATTAATAAAAAAAGAGCGAAAAGTTTGCGAATAAATGACATTTTCAACTTTGTCTTTTAAAAAATATCCAATATACTCAATTTATGTCATATATTTTGGCCAAAATGTATTTAGATACATGTCTTTGACAAAAAAAAAATCTCAATGAGCATATTCTTATTGGTTTGCGTCTACAAACTATGGTGTAAATACTGGAATTTATGCAGCTGTTACTTTCTTACTGCTTATCTCATTTCATGAAGTGCTAAAATGTCAGGGCAGTACAAATTCCCCCCAAATGACCACTTTTTGGAAAGTAGGCATCCTAAGGAATGTCCTGAGAGGCATTTTGAGCTCATTGTATATTTAATTTTTTTGTCACAGGTGAAAAATGACTAAAAAAAATTATTTGTCATTGAAATGATATATTGCTCACACATGCCATGGGTATATGTGTAATTACACCCCAAAATATATTCTGCTGCTTCTCCAGAGTACAGGGATACCACATGTGTGAGACTTTTTGGGAGCCTAGCTGTGTACGGGACCCCGAAAAACCAATCACCACCTTCAGAATTTCAAAGAGCGTACATTTTTCATTGCATTTTCTCACTACCTATCACGGTTTAGGAGGCCCTGAAATGCAAGATACCACAACCCCCCCCCCCCAAATGACCCCATTTTGCAAAGTAGACACTCCAAGCTATTTTCTGAGAGGCATGGTGAGTCCATGGAATATTTTATATTTTGCCACAAGTTTCTGGAAAATTACATTTTTTTTTGTTTTTTTACCCAAAGTTGTCACTAAATGATATATTGCTCACACATGCCATGGGTATATGTGAAATAACACCCCAAAATACATTCTTCTGCTTCTCCTGAGTATGGGGATACTCCATGTGTGAGACTTTTTTGCAGTCTAGCCGCATACAAGACCCCGAAACCAATCACCACCTTCAGGCTTTCCAATTGCGTAAATTGTTGATTTCACTCCTTGCTACCTATCACAGTTTTGAAGGCCATGAAATGCCAAGATAGCACAAAACCTCCCCAAATGACCCCATTTTGCAAAGTGGACATCCCAAGCTATTTGCTGAGAGACATGTTGAGTGTTTTGCAAATCTCACTTTTTGTCACAAAGTTTTGGAAATTGAAATTTTCCAAAATAAATGAGAGCTGCAAAATACTCACCATGCCTCTCAGCAAATAGCTTGGAGTGTCTACTTTGCAAAATGTGGTAATTTTGGGAGGTTTTGTGCTATTTTGGCATTTCATGGCCTTCAAAACTGTGATAGGTAGTAAGGAGTGAAATCAACAATATACGCCCTTAGAAAGCCTGAAGGTGGTGATTGGTTTTCGGGGTCCCGTACACAGCTAGGCTCACACATGTGGTATCCCTGTACTCAGGAGAAGCAGCAGAATGTATTTTGGGGTGTCATTTCACATATACCCATGGCGTATGTGAGCAATATATCATTTAGTGACAACTTTGTGTAAAAAAAAAAATAATAATTTTCCCAAAACTTGTGGCAAAATATAAAATGTTCCATGCACTCACCATGCCTCTCAGAAAATAGCTTGAAGTGTCTACTTTGCAAAATTGGGTCATTTGGGGGGGGGGGGTTGTCTTTTCAGGGCCTCTGAAACTGTGACAGGTAGTGCGGAGGTGAAATGCACCGGAAGGGGGGGGAGTCCCCTCCCACTGCTTGTAAAAGCAGTCTAGTGGGCAATCATCCGCTAGAATTGCTTTCACATGTTAACCGACCGCTGGCTGTAAAAAACGATACCAAGATGATGCCTAAATCTGCAGGCATCATCCTGGTATAACCACTCAAAGTCCAGCAACGTACCAGTACATTGCTGGTCCTTGTTTGGCATATAGTGACGTTTTTTTTTTTTTTCATGCAGCCTGTGGGCTGAACGAAAAAAAGAGTACCTAACAGAAATCTCCGCAAGAAAATTGTATAGTATAAGCACTGTTAACCGCCCAAACATCCAAACCCACTTCTTAATTGTGGGTATACATGACAAAATTCCCCGTATTCCTAATGGTATTTTAACTGCAGTGGTGAAATCACCTACCACAGCGCTGCCATCAGAGATTTCCATATATGCTGAGCGCAAACGCTGTTTGTGTCAGAATATACAAAAATCAGTGTGGCAGCCGATGAGTGTAACTGCAAAGCAAACTGGTTAACAATAGAATGAAAAACAAACAAAGTACAGTAAAAGTACAGTAGGAAGAGTAGAAGAACGGAAAAATAACTCAAACGACAATTGTTTTTGGCTTTTTTATTTTATATTTTTTTTGTAAATTTTTTTGTAACTTTTTATAATTTTTTTGTAATTTTTTGTAACTTTTTGTAATTTTTTTGTAATTTTTTTTTTACACTTTTTTTTTGTGAACTGCAACTTTCCAGGTTAGGGTCTCTCAAAATGTCAATAGCCATCAAACTTCTTTCGAGACCCTGTGTTAATGAGCCCTACACTGTGTCATGCTGTAGCCTACACTAAAACTCTACTAGTGTGTGGTAGCGACGGAAACAGTCCCCGATAGAGAGACCAGGTTGTTCAGGACAGTCGGGACAATAATAGCGGGTGTCACGCCTAAATCCGCACCTGCTACAGACACGACATCTTCTTTGGGGGTATCTTTGTATAGGGGTACTCGGGAGGACTTGTGGAAAGTGCCTCTCATGCAGCTGGCTCACTGCATCTGGAAGGGGAAGTTGGGCAGGAGCACCTCCTGGATACAGGTAGGCTCCAATGATCTCCTCCTGGAATTCTCGGAAGGATCCAGTTCGTCCTGACGCTTTGTATAGCACAAAGGCGTTTAGCATAGCCAATTGGAATAAATAAACAGAAACTTTTTTGTACCAGCGTCTGGCTTTACGGGCAACTAAGTAGGACGCCAAAAGCTGGTCGTTAAGGTCCGCCCCTCCCATATTAAGGTTATAGTCGTGGACATAGAGGGGTTTCTCCATAACACCAGTTGCCGTAGTAATTTTGACTGTCGTGTCTGCGTGCAGGGAGGGCAGAATGAAATCATTCCGTGTATTCCTCCACTTTACTGCAAGCAATTTGTCCGTTTTCAAACAGGCTCTCTTCCCCCGACTAAGACAGGAATTTACAAGCTGTTGGGGGAAGCCCCGGCGATTAGGTCGCACGGTGCCACATGCGCCAATTTGTAATTCGAGCAGGTGACTAAATAGTGGCATGCTTGAATAAAAATTGTCCACATACAAATGGTACCCCTTTCCGCATAATGGTGACACCAAGTCCCAAACTATCTTGCCGCTGCTCCCTATGTAGTTGTCAGAGACTCAATACCCTGCGCAGGCGCTGTTAGGAATGCTTCCTGAGCACACTGATGTGCTGTCATGAGTCTCCTAAAGGGTTAACCTAGAGCAGACTAATTGCTGTAATTGGCAAACAGGCTGCCTTATTTAAACAGCCCAGCAGCACTGCACTTTGCTGTGTTGTCTTCAGCTCTCCTGTATCCTGTGCCTGTTAAATCTGCTGTTCCTGTTTACCTGACCCGGCTTGTCTTTGGATTCTGATTACCTGCTGCCCGCCCTGATCTTGGCTTGTCCTGACTATCCTCCTGTCTCGTCCTGATCTGTTTACCTGCTACCGGCTATTGGGTTTACCTGACCCGGCTTGTCTTTGGATTCTGATTACCTGCTGCCCGCCCTGATCTTGGCTTGTCCTGACTATCCTCCTGTCTCGTCCTGATCTGTTTACCTGCTACCGGCTATTGGTCCTGGATCTGTTCCTGGCTCTCCCAGGGAATCGGGGGGGCCGCGACCTGGTGTTAGCAAGCAGCCAAATCCATCCCCACCTTCTGGGGCCCTGGTGAAGACCGGCTTACACTTAGACTCCGCGCCTCTGGTGAACCTGTGCCACGCCAGTTACCCGGTAAGCCACTCCTCTTACGTCAGGCTCTGCCACGTTACCCCGTGACAGTACAACACAGCCAAGACTGAGCCTGCTAGAGGAGCCTCTCCTATGGATGACATCTGCCAGCACCTTGCGGCCCTTACCCAAGCCGTTAAGTCCCTGCAAGAGGGCTATACCCAGCTGGAGGGGCGTGTTCAGTCCCTGACCCCCTCCACGGACCCTACAGTTTCTGCTGCTTCCATGGCTCCCTCCGGTCCGACCGTGGTGATGCTGCCTCCTGAGCCAAGGGTCCCTACACCGGAAAGGTTTTCTGGGGATCGGAGCAAGTTTAGAGCCTTCCGCAATGCCTGCGAGCTGTACTTCTCCCTGCAACCCCGAACCTTCTCCTTGGAAGCAACCAAAGTGGGGTTCATCATATCCCTGCTTCAAGGTGAACCTCAGTCCTGGGCTCACCGCCTGCTTGAAGAGCGCAATGACCAGCTGGACTCCATGACGACTTTCTTTAACGCAATGGCGCAGTTATACGAAGACCCGCAGCACACTGCTACCGCAGAAACCGCGCTTACTTCACTTCAACAGGGCCGTAGAGCCGTAGAGGATTACGTCACTGACTTCAGGCATTGGAGTACGGACATTCACTGGAACGACGCAGCCTTGCGACATCAGTTCCGCCTGGGTCTTTCAGAAAACTTGAAAGATGAACTGGCCCGAGTGGGTATACCCGAGACCTTGGAGGCATTAATCACCCTGGCCATACAGATAGACCGCCGGCTCCGTGAACGTAGAGCAGAGAGGTCCACGCAGCAGACCCGCCCAGTCTGGATGTTGCCACAGGTTCCTAATCCCGTCCACACCTTCTCCTCTGGTGCCCGTTCCAGCAACACTGCTCCGCTTATTTCTGAATCGGATACGTCGGAGTCGATGCAACTTGGGCTTATGCGTCCTTCCTTATCAACAGAAGAACGCTCACGACGATGTCAGAACAACCTGTGCCTGTACTGCGGAGAGGCTGGACACTTTGTACGCTCATGCCCAGCAAAGATGCGTAAGCGTCTTTCTATATCCCCCTCAAGTTATCCAGTCTCTGTCAACAATACCACTCACCTGGCTCTCTCTATCTCATTTCAGCTCCCAGAAGGCCCGATCCCGGTCACCGCTATTATTGATTCCGGGGCATGCAGCTGCTTCATTGATCTTACCTTTGCTGCCCATCAACGCATCCCACTTCGACCCAAGTCGCAGGGACTCTCCATCTTCCTAGCAGATGGGTCCCACATCAAGTCTGGGCCAGTTACCCAAGAAACCCCTCCATTGCCTGTGGCCACTCTCGAAGGGCACAAGGAGTTGTTATGCCTGGATGCCATCTCTTCTCCCTTGTTTCCCGTTATTCTGGGGTTACCCTGGTTGCAGGCGCACAACCCGCAGATTAATTGGACTTCTGGAGACGTCAAGTTCCAGTCCCCTTACTGCCAGAATCATTGCCTGCCAGTACGCCATAGTGCTCCTAGCACCCTACTCTGTATGGACGCTGATAAGGAGATACGTTCCTCTGTCCCAGTATCTTATCACGAATACTTGGATGTCTTCAGTAAACAGGGGGCTGAGACCTTACCCCCCCACCGCCCCTATGATTGTCCAATTGAATTGCTTCCGGGGGCCGAGATCCCTTTCGACGTATCTTTCCTTTATCGGAACAAGAATTGGGTACCCTTAAAGACTATGTGACGGAGAATCTAGAGAAGGGATTCATCCGACCCTCTACTTCTCCGGCAGGAGCTGGGATCTTTTTTGTGGAGAAAAAAGACCATTCACTTCGGCCATGTGTGGACTACCGTGAGTTAAATAAAATTACGGTCAAAAACCGGTACCCCCTACCCTTGATTCCTGAACTTTTCCAGAGACTAAGAACCGCCTCTGTATTCACCAAACTGGACCTACGGGGAGCCTACAATTTGGTCCATATTAGGGAGGGGGATGAATGGAAGACAGCATTCCGCACCCGATTCGGGCATTATGAATATTTGGTGATGCCTTTCGGGCTCTGCAATGCCCCGGCCACCTTCCAGCACTTCGTCAACGACATCTTCAGAGACTATCTGGACATCTTTGTTATTGTCTACCTGGACGATATCTTGGTCTTCTCTTCCTCCCTGGCCCAGCACCGAGAACACGTTAAAAAGGTACTCCACCGACTCCGGCTACACAGGCTCTACGCAAAACCCGAGAAATGCGAATTTGAACAGCAGAGTATCCAATTCCTTGGGTTAATAATCTCCTCTGAAGGGGTCAAAATGGACCCTCAGAAGGTCTCCGCCATCCTGGATTGGCCCGCACCGGTGGATAAAAAGGGGATTCAGCGTTTCATAGGATTCGCAAATTTCTACAGGAAATTTATCAAGGGGTTCTCTTCCATCATCGCCCCTATTACCCTGCTCACCAAACAAGGTACCCGCTTCCACTGGTCTCCCGAGGCGCAAGTCGCATTTACAGCCCTGAAGGAGCTGTTTACTTCTGCTCCTATCCTCAGCCACCCGTTTCCCGCCCTGCCTTACATCCTTGAAGTTGACGCCTCGGAAATCGCAGTAGGAGCAGTCATCTCCCAGCGTCAAGGTCTCAAGGACCTGATTCATCCGGTAGCTTTCTTCTCCCGTAAGCTTTCTCCTGCGGAGAGGAACTATGATGTAGGGGATCGGGAGCTCCTTGCCATCAAGACCGCCCTGGAGGAGTGGAGGTATCTATTGGAAGGGGCGGCACATCCCATACTCATCTACACGGATCATAAGAACCTGGAGTATTTGAGGACGGCCAAACGCCTGAGACCTCGCCAAGCAAGGTGGGCACTTTTTTTTTCCAGATTTACGTTCCATATAACGTACCGACCGGGTTCCAAGAATACGAAACCCGATGCTCTCTCTCGAATGTACGACAGTTCTAAAGAAACCATTGTACCTGACACCATCTTAACCCAAGGTAACTTTCTGCTATTACAGTCTGACCTTCTTACCGCTCTGAGACAAGCCACAGTAAATGCTCCCCATCCTGCTGGAACTATACTGGTACCCAGAAATGGACTGCTATGGAGAGGGGTTCAAATTTTCGTTCCAGAAAGTGCTCGTGTGTCCATCCTAGGACTGTGTCATGACCACCCGATGGCTGGTCACTTCGGGATCCAT
Organism: Pelophylax lessonae; assembly: GCF_965119305.1. Taxonomy (NCBI): domain Eukaryota; kingdom Metazoa; phylum Chordata; class Amphibia; order Anura; family Ranidae; genus Pelophylax; species Pelophylax lessonae. The sequence goes on along the minus strand of NC_138771.1, from coordinate 406,692,766 downwards.
AAGACCCTGGATCTTGTGCAGCGCACGTTCTGGTGGCCCGACTTGGAGAAGTGTTGTAAACAATATGTTTCCTCCTGTACTGTTTGCACACGAAGCAAGGCAACCCGAAATAAGGCATGGGGCCTGCTCAGACCACTACCAGTCCCTGACAGACCATGGAAGATGATTGCCATGGATTTCATTGTGGAACTTCCTCCATCAGACGGTTATTCTGCAATCTTCGTGGTAGTAGACCGTCTGTCGAAAATGGCTCACTTCATACCACTAAGAGGTACACCCTCCGCGCTTGAGACGGCACAGGTCTTCATCAGAGAAATTGTAAAACTTCACGGGGTCCCAATGAACATTGTGTCGGATAGAGGTGTCCAATTTACTTCTCGCTTCTGGAGAGCGTTATGTGATTCACTGAAAATCAAGCTGTCAATGTCCTCCGCATACCATCCCCAGACTAACGGGCAGACTGAGAGGACCAACCAGACCCTCGAGCAATATATCCGATGCTTCACCACCTTTGTTCAAGATAACTGGGTCTCGCTACTTCCATCAGCAGAGTTCGCATACAATAACGCCAAACACTCGGCTACAGGTCAGTCCCCATTCTATGCCAACTACGGGTTTCACCCATCTTTCTTGCCATGCTTTATTCCTGAATCTACAGTGCCAGCAGTCCGGGATATCTTGGAGTTCCTTAAGGAGAACAACAAAATCTTACAGGATGCCATGACCAAGGCTCAGACCTCCAATAAAGAGTTCTTTGACAAAAGAAGGAGAGGTGAGTTGGTTCTCCAGCCCGGCAACCTGGTATGGTTAGCCACCACCAATCTCCGATTGGCATGCCCTTCCAAAAAACTGGCACCCAAGTTTATTGGCCCATTCCCTGTGAGGAGAAAATTAAATGAGGTATCTTACGAATTGACGCTTCCCGATTCCCTCAAGATCCATCCAGTCTTCCATGTTTCACTCTTGAAACCTGCAGTACCTGACTCCTTTCCTGGCAGAAGTTCAGAACCACCTGCTCCTGTCACCATCAACGGGGACGAAGAATTTGAGGTGGAGGCCATCCTAGACTGCAGAAGGCGGAGGAACCAGCTACAATACCTGGTTAAGTGGAGGGGCTACGGCCCCGAAGAAAATTCCTGGGAACCGGTACAGAATTTCCATGCCCAGGACTTAATCCGGAATTTCTTCCGCAACCATCCCCACAAAAGGAACCTTTTGGGCACCCGGAGGTTGCCCTTAAGGGGGGGGCAATGTCAGAGACTCAATACCCTGCGCAGGCGCTGTTAGGAATGCTTCCTGAGCACACTGATGTGCTGTCATGAGTCTCCTAAAGGGTTAACCTAGAGCAGACTAATTGCTGTAATTGGCAAACAGGCTGCCTTATTTAAACAGCCCAGCAGCACTGCACTTTGCTGTGTTGTTTTCAGCTCTCCTGTATCCTGTGCCTGTTAAATCTGCTGTTCCTGTTTACCTGACCCGGCTTGTCTTTGGATTCTGATTACCTGCTGCCCGCCCTGATCTTGGCTTGTCCTGACTATCCTCCTGTCTCGTCCTGATCTGTTTACCTGCTACCGGCTATTGGGTTTACCTGACCCGACTTGTCTTTGGATTCTGATTACCTGCTGCCCGCCCTGATCTTGGCTTGTCCTGACTATCCTCCTGTCTCGTCCTGATCTGTTTACCTGCTACCGGCTATTGGTCCTGGATCTGTTCCTGGCTCTCCCAGGGAATCCGGGGGGCCGCGACCTGGTGTTAGCAAGCAGCCAAATCCATCCCCACCTTCTGGGGCCCTGGTGAAGACCGGCTTACACTTAGACTCCGCGCCTCTGGTGAACCTGTGCCACGCCAGTTACCCGGTAAGCCACTCCTCTTACGTCAGGCTCTGCCACGTTACCCCGTGACAGTAGTCTTGGCAGTTAGGGGGCTCCACAGTGCTATCTTTTCCCTCGTAAACCCGGAAACTAGCTATATAGCCTGTGGCCCTGTCACAGAGCTTATACAGCTTGACCCCGTATCTGGCACGCTTGCTGGGGAGATACTGTTTCATAGCAAGGCGGCCAGTAAACTTAATCAGGGACTCATCAATGCAGACAACTTGTTGGGAGGTAAACAAGGCTGCAAACTGCTGATTAAAGTGGTTTATGAGGGGCCAAATTTTGTGGAGCCGATCATATTCAGGGTCTCCCCGAGGACGACAGATTTCATTGTCATTTAAATGCATAAACCGCAGAATTTGCTCGTATCTCGCCCTGGACATAGAAGCAGAGTACACGCGCATATGATGAATTGGGCTAGTGGACCAAGATAACCGCAATTATTTTTAATTATTAATTATTTTTAATTATTAATTATTTTAAAATCTTTTTGGTTATGCCCATGTTGAGGGAAAGGCCCAGAAAAGTCTTAAACTCGGAAACCGTTATAGGTTTCCAGCCAAATTGTCTGGCAAGGGATGAATTTGGGTTGGTGGCAATGTGTTGACCAGTGTATAAATTTGTTTGGTCCACAATAGATCTCAAAAGATCTTCAGTGAAAAACAGCTCATAAAAATTCAGGGGAGTGAAATTGGCTGTTTCCACGTGGATTCCAGGTTGGGCAGTGAATGGGGAAGTACGGGCGCTGTAGTATCAGTGGGCTGCCAATCAGGATATGCCAGCGCATCAGGGAGGGCACTATGGGCTCTACGGGCCTGTCTTCGAATATGCAGTGGCTGCGGGCCACTACATGTGCTAGCCACCGCACCAGCTTCATCTACACTTATGGGACTCGCCACATCACCAAGTGATACTGCAGTGCTTGTTGTTCTAGGTCCAGGGTGTACTAGGCTGCTGGTGCTCGCCAGATCACCAGAAGGCTGAGCGGCACTAGTACCGACACTCTGCTCCATACAAGCACGCTGCGATCTCTGCACCTCTTCAACTCCAGAATGGGGTCGGGTACGCCTGGTTCTAACAGGGACCCATCCGTCATCAGAGCTGTCTGTCAGGAAGCCACTAACATTGTTAGTATACTGTAGGCCTCTGCACTACTGTACCACCGTTTGGTTATTTTAGCAACTACATTTACAGGTACAGTAGAGTGACTCACGGGTAAAAAAGCACCTGGTTGTCAAGGACTATTTCAACCGCTACCAAAAAAAACTGCTAGTGCTAGCAGGGATCAGGCCTGACTCTGCAAACACAGCCGTTTTGTGTGATTTGTGTTTTTTGAAAGTGACAGTAATCTATTGATTAATACACTTGCCTGGGTGGGGTGGGGTGGGGTGGTCTGGGCTGGGCAGAGGGGCTAAACACAGGTGCTGGCAGGAATCAGTGCTGATCATGCAAACACTGCGTTTTGGGAACCCTAAACTATTGGGGATGCTAGTATAGTTCTGATTAGATCAGATATTGATCTGTTTAAACACTATACTAGTAATGGAGGTGTATGTGTGTGTATGTGTGTGTATGTGGTAATCAAGGGGTTAACTAATATTTCTAACTATGCGCCGGGGATCTGCGCTATCCTAGACTGACGCTAACACTAACTAATGTCACCTGTGACACTAATAATAGTGATCAGAAAAAAACTGTACACTATAAAAGTGACACTGTGACAGGGCAATGAAGGGGTTAACGGGGGTGATCGGGGGGGGATCAGGGGGTTAAATCTTTATTGGGGGGGTGGCGAGGACCCTAAACCTACTTGGGGCAGAAATTTACTCGCTAGCGCTAACTGAAGTCACAATCATACTATCACAGATATTCAGAAAAACACTATATTACCTGTATATAGTGTGCAATGTGACAGGAGGAAGGGGTTAACTGGGGGTGATCAGGGGGGGTCAGGGGGTTAAATCTTTATTGGGGGGGTGGCGGGTATCCTAATGCTAAAAGGAATGGCCGCAAGCGCTAAACCTGGTCACAAGTCACACTAATGCAGGTATATAGGAAACTGCTATATACTGTATACAGTGTGTGTTGTGACAGAGGGTGTATGGGTTAACTGGTAGTGATCAGGGGGTTAAATCTTTATTGGGGGGGTTGGCGGGGACCGTAAACCTCCTTGGAACAGAAACTAACTCGCTAGCGCTAACTCAAGTCACAATCACACTAATACAAAATACAGTAAACCACTATATTACCTGTATATTAGTGTGCAATGTGACAGGAGAGAAGGGGTTAACTGGGGGTGATCAGGGGTGGATCAGGGGGTTAAATCTTTATTGGGGGGGTGGCAGGTATCCTAAGCCTAAAAGGAATGGCCGCAAGCGCTAAATCTGGTCACAAGTCACACTTATACAGGTATATAGGAAAATGCTATATACTGTATACATGTGTGTTGTGACAGGGGGTGTAGGGGTTAACTGGGGGGGGGGGGGTGATCAGGGGTTAAATGTGCCTAGCCTAGGTGTGTGTGGGTGTGCTTGGTGCAGTATTTACAGTTCAGATCCGCTCTCTCCTCTGGATGAATCCAAAAAGGATTTGGGGAGGAGAGAGCGGGTCTTTTCTGTGCCTGTGTTTACATTACACAGGCACAGACAGTATCTGATTGGGCAGGACTGATCAACAGGTCCAGGCCAAAAATCATTGGCCTGGACCTGATGACTGATCAGCTCTGAACCCAATCAGATTATCAGCGGGGCCGGGGGTGCACAGGAGTGCGCCCCAGAGCGGTGGGGGCAAGCAATGTAGGTCTACGTCACTTTGCCTGCAAGCGGCTGAGTGCCGCAGTAAATCAACGTTAAGCAGTCGGCAAGGACTCATAGCAAAAAAAAAAAAATCCCAATCACCCCCCCAGAGCAGTTCTGTGTCATTATGGTAACAATACACTGCACTGTTGACAGTATTTTAAAACAATCTTAAAAAACATACTAAAAGGTAATTTCTTTACATACTGTCACCCGAGCAAGTGCCATGTCACTATGTATGTCAGTGCTGCCAGCCATTATCCTTGATCACTGGCACAGTAGTACAATTAAAGTAGTGATTATGCGGCGCTCCCCCTAAATTTAGCTGCGGGAATGAAAATAGTGTGAAGCTACTCTTAAAGTAAACTTATATATTCTGTAAAATATTGCAATAAAAAAATATAAATAACATTCAACATAAATGTGAGAATCAAAAATGAACATACCAAATCATCCTTGATGTGGAAAAAAAGGAAAGTCTGTAGGGATATGACAGTAAATATAATTAGAGCAAGTCAAGAGTGGAGAATCCGCTATAGACATGTGTGATCCCACCACCTTCACTACAATGTGCTCACCTCAAGATATGAACCTAAGAACATATGTTCTTTGGTCAGATACCCTTAGTCCCCCCCCCCCCCCTCCCGGGGTATGGATCGGCTGCTGTCTCTTTCCAGGGGGGGACTAAGCGTTTCTGACCTAATAACACATGTTCTTAGGTCCATACCTTGAGGTGGGCGCATTGTTCTGAAGGTGGAGGGATCACACATGCATGACGGTGATTAGATACCAGAACATTTGAATACACAACGGGAATTGGAGACAGTTTCCCCAAAACAGTCTCCAAGGAAAGGGGAGGGGAGAAAAAATTGGACTTTCTCGTACTTAAAGCTTAATACACACCGAATAAAAATAAAAATATGATTTTTATTTATACAACAAGATAAAATCACATAGCTGAACAGATTTTTTTTAAAAAAAAGTACAAATAGTGTATAAAACAATGGACTAAATCTAAAAGTATCCTACTAATACTTAGCGCACTCCAATGAGGAAGAAAGATTAGTATTGGATTCTAAATGGGCACATACTTTTCTACATGTTTCGCAGTTGAGTCCCACTACTTCAGGAGGAAATTCTGAAGAAGCACTCTAAAACATAAAAATAAGATACAAATAATATACACAAGACAATATACATGGCATGTACAATGGTAAAAAGGACACAGTACAAAGGGGAAAAGGAAACAATGGTGCTTACCATTGCTAAGATTAGACAGTGGCTCTGCCAAAAAACATTCCTACGGCGGATGGGGGGATATTAGTGGGTGAAAGTTGGATGCTGTATAGCCGCTACGAAGATATAAAGAATATACAAAAATATATGTATGTGCCATCAAAACGTATACAGGTATATAAGAGGAGGAGAAGGGGAAAGGGGAAAAAAGAAGGGGGGAAGGGGCAGGGGAAAAGGGAACAGGGAAGGGGGAGGGAAAAGAGGAGGGGGTCCAGGATGGAAAGGGGAAGGGAAAGGGGAGAGGGTAGGGGAGGGAGGGGGGTGGATTGGGAAAAATTGGAAGGGGAGAGGGAAGGGGGGGGGAAGGGAAGGGAAGAAGGGGTATGGGGACCTCATACATAATTGGTAAAGGACTAACCTGGAAGTGCCAGGCGATACAGTACAACATATTAAAAAAGAATAGCGCACACATGCAAAAGAAATGACTATCAAATATGAAGACAATCCATAAATAAAAATGGGGATTTGGTCCCACCATAAGGCCATATCGTGCTCAAGCCCACCACTACAGTACAACGGCAGCCAGGGGAGATGGGAATTAAAGAGTATATATGCTTATGAAAGATATAGAGGGAGAATGCAGCAACTCCCAGATATTAATCCCATGAATTATAACTAACAGACGGCTCAATACTATAGTTTTAGGTTTCTCCATATGGTCCTAGGACACTAAAAAGATAATAATAGAACTTCATCAGCCTACAGTGTAATCAAATTCCAAAATCAGGAAAGCAGTAACCAGGGCAGACAAAACAGGAGGTATGGAGAAAAAAATTAATGAGCCACAACTTACGTAGAGCTAATAATGTCAAAGTATCCCCCAGGCTGAAATTCACCACATTGATAAGCAGGCTCAGTGTCTATTTAAATAATCCCCAATAGAGTTGAGCGGACACCTGGATGTCTGTGTTCGGCGCATTCCGTGTCCTGGACTTTTTCCGAACTTTACCCGGACACCGAACCCCATTGAAGTCAATGGGGACCCGAACTTTCAGGCACTAAAATGGCTCTAAAACACCAATGGAAAGGGCTAGAGTGCTGCAAATGGCAGCAAAACATAGTTAAGAGCATGGCAAGTGCTCTGCAAACAAATGTGGATAGGAAAATAACTTAAAACAACAAAAAAAACAGAAAAATAAAACAATTTTCTTCATCTGTGAAGGACGAGGCCCATATGGAGTAGGAGGGAGGTTGAGGTGGTGGTGGATGTGGCGGTGTAGGTGGAAGCGGCGGTGGAGGAGGACGAGGTAGCCAACACTGCTTTTTTTCAGTCATTTTAAATGAGGGTACACCCCAAAAGAGTGAGAAAGATCAAAAATAGAACAATGGCTGGGTAAGGTCGGTATCCATCTCTATTCTGCACAAGGTACGGAAAAGTCCTGTGGAATCCATGCCTGGTTCATTTTAATGAACGTGAGCTTGTCCACATTGTCTCTGGACAGGCGGCTGCGCTTGTCTGTGATAACGCCCCCAGCCGTGCTAAATACACGTTCAGATAATACACTGGCTGCAGGGCACGCCAGCACCTCCAAGGCGTAAAGGGCAAGCTCAGGCCATGTGCCAAATTTGGATACCCAGAAGTTTAAGGGGGCAGACCCGTCATTCACTCCATGTAGGCTTGTGCACACATACTGCTCTACCATGTTGCTGAAATGCTGCCTCCTGCTAAGACGTTCATATGAGCTGCTGGTGCTGCTGTTTGTTGTGGCGTGCTGACAAAGCTTTTCCACATTTCGGCCATGCTAACCCTGCCTTCTGAGGTGCTGGCGGTGCCCTGGTTGCGTTGGCGACCTCTTCCTCCTCCTCCTCTGCCTTGGCCTTGTGCTTCCACTGTGGCCCCGCTGTCAGGTGGGAATGCCAGCAGCATCGCGTCTACCAGCGTGTGCTTGTACTCGCGCATCTTGCGATCACGCTCCAGTGAGTGAATTAAGGACGGTACATTGTCCTTGTAACGGGGATCCAGCAGCGTGGCCACCCAGTAATCAGCACAAGTTAGAATGTGGGCAATTCGGCGGTCGTTGTGGAGACACTGCAGCATGTAATCGCTCAAGTGTGCCAGGCTGCCCAGAGGCAACGAAAGGCTGTCCTCTGTGGGAGGTGTCCTCTGTATCCCCCCAGCCACGCACCAGTGATGGTTCCATCTCCTCCTCCATCTCCTCATCCTCCTCATCCTCCAGAACTGTGCCCCTGCTGGACAATTGTGTCCCTGGCGTTTGTGGGTGCAGGAACCCACCCTCGGAGCCACTTGCGATTGACTGCCCTGAAAGCCTTGGAAATGTTACCTCTTCATCCTCCTCCTCCTCCTCCTCCTCCTCCTCCTCATCCTGTGCCACATCCTCTTCCATCATCGCCCGAATCGTTTTTTGAAGGAGGCATAGAAGTGGGATAGTTAAGCTGACAACGGCGTCATCGGCACTGGCCATGTTGGTGGAGTACTCAAAACAGCGCAACAAGGCACACAGGTCTCGCATGGAGGCCCAGTTATTGGTGGTGAAGTGGTGCTGTTCCGCAGAGTGACTCACGCGTTCCAGCTGCAGCAGAAACTCCTCTATGGCCTGCTGCTGCTCGCACAGTCTTTCCAGCATGTGCAAGGTGGAGTTCCACCTTGTGGGCACGTCACATATGAGGCGGTGAGCGGGAAGGCCGAAGTTACGCTGCAGCGCTGACAGGCGAGCAGCAGCAGGGTGAGAACGCCGAAAGTGCGCACAGACGGCCCGTACTTTCTGCAGCAGCTCTGACATATCGGGGTAATTTTTTAAGGAACCTCTGCACCACCAAATTCAGCACATGCGCCAAGCAAGGGATGTGCGTCAAACCGGCTAGGCCCAGAGCTGCTATGAGATTTCGCCCGTTATCGCACACCACCAGGCCGGGCTTGAGGCTCGCTGGCAGCAACCACTCATTTGTCTGCTGTTCCATGCTCCTCCACAACTCCTGCACGGTGTGTGGTTTTTCCCCCAAACAGGCAAGTTTTAAAACTGCCTGCTGTCGTTTACCCCTGGCTGTGCTGAAGTTGGTGGTGAAGGTGTTACGCTGACCGGATGAGGAGGCGGTAGAGGATGAGGAAGCAGAGTAGGAGGAGTTAGGAACAGGAGGCAAACTGAAGCGCCCTGCAATCCTCGGTGGTGGAAGGACATGTGTCAAATTACTATCCGCCTCAGGCCCATCCGCCACTGCATTTACCCAGTGTGCCGTTAGGGAGATATAACGCCCCTGACCGTTCTTACTGGTCCACGTATCGGTAGTTAGGTGGACCTTGGCACAGATGGCGTTGTGCAGTGCACACCTGATTTTTTCCCCAACTTGGTTGTGCAGGGAAGGGATGGCTTGCCTGGAAAAGTAGTGGCAGCTGGGCACGACGTACTGTGAGACAGCCACCGACATAAGGCTTTTAAAACTGTGCGTCTCCACCAGACGGAATGACAGCATTTCAAAGGCCAAGAATTTTGAAATGCTGGTATTCAGGGCCAGGGATCGCGGGTGGGTAGGGGGGGTACTTCCTCTTTCTCTGAAGTGTTTGGGAGATGGAAAGCTGAACGCTTCCACGGGACATTGTGAAGATGGTTGGTGACCCAGGTGGTGGTGTTGCTGACTAAGGATGATCGAACTTTTGAAAAGTTCGGTTCGACCAGAACACCCGAATTTCCCAAAAGTTCGGTTCGGATTTAAGAACCCCATTGAAATCAATGGGACCCGAACTTCGGTAATCAAAAAACACCATTTTGAAGCCCTAAAACCCATTAAATGCCCCTAAAAAGTGCCTAGGGTTCTGGGTCATGCCCCATTAACTATTAATCACACAAAAAAAGTTCTTAAAAATTGTCATTTTTGATAAAAAGCCAATTATTGAAAAAATTAAAAAAAAAGAGAGAGATTTTTTGATTTTTACTTTGGATTTAGTATCTGGGGGTATAAAAGGTGTGCATGTGAAGTTTCAGCTCTGTAGCATGTCCAGAACCATGAAAAAAAAAGATAATTTCCTGACAGACTCCATGGCAGCATACGTATCGGGTTTGGCCCCGCCTCCAAACCTACCCATAGGACCTCACTCCCATAAATCTTTGCTCCTGTTCAGCACACGTGTTCTTTTTTTGTCCTCCAAAGGATTACCTGATATCCTACCTGAAGATGGATTCCGGGTGATGGATGGCTCTACCTGTCGGGTATGGAGCTCTCCAATAAGCCCCAGCTGCTGCGGGGTATGGAGGAGGGGCGAAGATGTAGCAGCCTTGGCCAAAAAGCCCAGCTGCTGCGGGTGGCCGGTACCCTTGAAAGAGATAAGTCCGGTGTGCATCCATCCCTGGTGGTCTGCGGTTCGTGAGTACACTCCATGGCAGCTATGTTATATGCTTATATTTGCCTTTGTTTATATGTTTTTTCTCTTACCTGGTCTTTCCTGCCTTCCCTGGTGGCTAGTGGTCCGGGGCCGGTCAGCGGTTCACTTCCTGACCGGCCGCCGGTGCGGTGCGCTACTGCGCATGTGCGGCGCCTCCAGAACGAGGCTTGGTTCTCGCGCGTGCGCAGTAAGAGCGCGGCGCATGCGCAGTGAGTTGGCGTCGGCGGCGAGCGCTGATGACGTCACCAGGCGCCATATTTAAACCCCAGAACTGTCAGCAGTGTTGTGTTTATACACACTGCTGATACTGGGTGTTCCATACTCCGCATCTGATCGGTGTTTGGACGCCTGCTGTTCGTTGCCGCTCTGCCTGCTAACCTCTGGTTCTTGGTGAGTACTGGCCCCAGTTTGGGAGCCTTCCCCCCCCTCCTCTTTTGCTGGTTTTCTGACATTGCTGTCCGGCTCATTCTTGTAGGTCAGCATCAGAATGGAAGCTACTTTGCCCTCCGGTGGTCAGCCCGCCCCTAACAGGTATTTGGGGCTTCTTAGTGGGGCTGTGGGTTATAGGGGGTGGGGGTAGGAACTCAAGTGTTCCTAGCTTCCTGTCTGTTTTTTTCTGTTTTTTCTCTTGTTCACAGCCCTCCTCGTTCAGAGACTAGGCACTCTTCTCAAAGAAGTGAAAGACGCTCAAGCTCTCGCCACCGGCACTCTACAGGAAAGTCCCGTTCGGGCTCACATCATCAAAAATCATCTACTTCAGCCAGCCACGCACGGAGACCTGACAAAGCAGGTTGCAGAGGCTGTGGCGCTAGTGTCCCGGAGAGGAAGCTTTTCTGTGATAGATGTTTCTCCCAGGCTGCGGGAGAAAGGGATACTTCCGATCAGCGCATTGAGGCTTTGGTCAAGAGAGTGGTTAAGGACTCTTTGGCAGAGTTGGGTGTCAGTCGTTCTCAAGACACTGCAACGGCTTCCCCAAGCCCCTCCCCTGTAGCACTACAGGTACAGGAAGATTTCGAGTCAGCCCACACAAGCCATCAGTCGATGCTCTTGTCAGGTAGCGACTCTGAAGATGAGGATCCCTGCTTGGGTTTTGAATATACCTTGGTGCCTTCCCTGGTTAAAGCGGTCAGAGAGACCTTAAATTGGGAGGAGTCAGCTGTTCCCCCTCCCAAGCAGAAGAAGTACTTTAAACAGCTCAATAAGGAGCGTGTTAATTTTCCCTTCCTGGGAGAGTTGGGTGAAATCATCTTGGAGGAGTGGAAAAAGGTGGAACGTAAGAATTCCTTAGTATCCAAGATGGCTAAACTTTACCCCTTCAAAGAGGATGATGTGAAACATCTTGAGTCCCCTCCCCTAGTTGACGCAGCAGTCATGAGACTGGTCAAGCACGTGACCCTTCCCTTAGAGGATACGGTCTCATTTAAAGACCCGTTGGACCGAAGGATGGACTCTGATTTGAAGAGAATCTACCTTACAGCAGGTATGGCCTGTAAGCCAGTCCTGGCTTTGGCTGCTCTATCCAAGGCCATGGAGTCTTGGGCTGATGTGGTAGACGAATCGGTCAGATCTGTTTCGGAGGAGGTGGCCAGAAGCGCTCCAATCCAGGAGCTTAGGCTGGGCGCGTCGTTCCTTGGGGAGGCTTCCATAGACTTGATCCGTCTATTGGCAAGAGTTATGCTGTCCTCGGTCACAGCTAAGAGAGCTCTTTGGCTCCGCCCTTGGGTGGCGGATCCGGCATCAAAGCAAGTTTGGTGCCGTATTCCCTTTGAGGGGTCCTCCCTTTTCGGGAATAAACTGGACGAGGCCATAGCCCGGGCTACAGGCGGTAAGTCTGGGTTTCTTCCCCAGGATCGGCGCCAGTTCAACGTCAAGAAAGGACAGCCTACCAGAAAATTTGTGCCTGACCGGGCCAGGGAAGCTCGTTCTTATAGACCTGGTCGGGAGTTCAACCGGAACTGGAGATCCAGACAGTCTTCCAGGAAGACGACAAAGAATGTCTCCTCTGGGGACCGCGAGCCCACTAAGTCCTTTTGAAGGTGGGCCCGCTCAGACATGTCGGGTGGGTGCACGTCTACGCTCCTTCCGACATGTCTGGGCGGCTTCGATTCGGGACCCCTGGGCCGTCAGGACGGTGTCTTCAGGCCACAAGTGGGTCTTCAAGGAGAGGCCAGGCTCAAGGTTCCTGCCTACTGCCATACCATGTCTAGAAGAAAGGCGTCAGATTTTGTTTTCTTACGTCGAAGCTCTCATTGCTCAAGGGGCTGTCATCTCCGTTCCAGAGTCAGAGCGAGGCCAAGGAATATATTCTCCGCTCTTTCTGGTCCAAAAGAAGAACGGATCATGGAGACCAGTAATAGATTTGACCTTCTTGAACAAATTCATAAAAAAAGAAAGGTTCAAAATGGAGACCCTGTTGTCCATACAGCAGTCAGTCCAGCCGGCAGATTGGATGGTGTCCATCGACTTGAAAGACGCCTACTTTCATGTCCCTGTGGACGAAGATTTTCAAAGGTTTCTCCGGTTCGAAGTGGGAGGATTACATCTTCAGTTTATCTGTCTCCCATTCGGGCTCTCAACATCTCCACGGACCTTTTCAAAAATCTTATTGGCCGTGGTAGCCCTACTGAGATTGAAAGGTATCCGTCTTCACCACTATTTGGACGATCTACTCCTGTTGTCCCAAGACAGAGACCAACTATTAGTTCATCTGGAGCAGGTCGTGTCCACTCTCCAGAAGTTTGGTTGGTTACTCAACAAGGAGAAGAGTCACCTGATTCCAACTCAGTCCCTGATCTACTTGGGCGCTCTGTTCGACACAGAGAAGGCGACTATCTCTCTTCCAGAGGAAAAGATAGGGACTCTCCGAGACAGGATTCGCTTTGCCCTCTCATCCTCTCATCTTCAGGCACGTCAATGTCTGAAGGTGATCGGGACTATGGTCGCAGTAGTCCCCATGGTGAAGTGGGCCCTGTGGAGGATGAGACCCTTTCAGAAGGGATTCCTTCAGCAATGGGATACGTGGCATCTGGATCAACGCATCTTCCTAACCCCTTCAATGAGAGCGAGTCTTCCTTGGTGGCTATGCAGAGACCACCTGCTGAACTGCCACTCTCTGAAACCAGCTCCGTGGGTAGTGGTTACCTCGGACGCCAGCAACATAGGCTGGGGTGCCCACTGTCTGTCGGAGGTGGCACAGGGCAGGTGGGAGTTTTCCACTCGAGGAATAGTATCCAACATACTAGAACTCCGAGCAGCATTCCAAGCTCTTCGAGCATTTGCTCACCTGACAAAAGACCAACCTGTCATGCTGCGCCTGGACAACACCTCAGCAGTGGCATACATCAGGAAACAAGGGGGTACACGCAGCTGGTCCCTATTGAGGGAAGTGGAGCCGATTATGTCCTGGGCACAGAAAAATCTCTCGAATCTTTCAGCGGTTTATGTTCCAGGAGTCCAGAATGTCAAAGCAGACTTCTTGTCCAGAGTGGATCTGGACAACAACGAGTGGTCCCTTCACAAGGAAACGTTCGACTGGATCCTAACATTGGGGTTTTCTCCAGAGGTAGATCTCTTCGCCTCCCCCTGCAATCACAAACTGCCGAAGTACTACTCAAGATTCAGAGATCCACAAGCATCAGGGATAGATGCACTCTCGGATCAGTGGAGATTCCACAGGGCATACGCCTTCCCACCAATTCCGATTGTGTTGCAGTTCCTTCGGAGACTCAGGTCGGAGCCAGTGGAGGTAGTGGCGGTGATTCCCTTCTGGCCGAACAGGCCATGGTTTCCCCTTCTGACGCTACTCAGTGTCCAAGATCCAATCCCGCTACCCTTCAGACCGGACCTGTTGTCCCAGGGGTCTGTACTCCATCCATGCCCAGACCGTTTACATCTCAAGGTCTGGATGTTGAGAGGAGGAGGTTACAGGCTTTAGGCTGTCCAGAAACGGCAATCTCGACACTACTTAGTGCTAGAAGAAGCTCAACGAACAGGGTGTATCAGAGAATCTGGGAAAAATTTTCTGCACAACTGAATACAAGGCCTGATCCTCAATCTTCAATTAAGATCCAGGATGTATTGAGCTTTCTCCAATCAGGACTGGATTTGCCTCTATCAGTGAGTTCGCTCAGAGTCCAGGTCTCGGCTATTTCTGCTTTTACAGGGATCTCCTGGGCCACTCATGCCCTAATTCGTCAGTTCTTCCAAGGGGCAGTGAGAATCAGACCTCAGAGAAAACCCAGGTTTCCCAAGTGGGATCTGCCACTAGTTCTGGATTTCCTGGCGAGTCAAATTCAAGACATGTTTGATTCTTTGACCATAAGAGAGCTTACACTGATAACAGTGTTTCTGGTGGCTATAACCTCAGCAAAAAGAGTGTCGGAAATTGGGTCCTTTGGGACACAAGAGCCTTTCTTAACCTTTTTTCCTGACAGAGTGGTGCTCATCCCCATGCTGGATGCGAGACCAAAAAGGACCTCTGTCTTCCATGAAAACATAGAAACAGTATTACCAACCTTTAGACAGGAAGAGGAAGAATCTTCGGTTCATCCGCTGGATGTTGGAGAGTGTATTAAGAGATATTTAAATGCCACTTCCTCTTTCAGAAAATCAGAACATCTTTTCGTTACCTTTTATGGAAAAAACAAAGGTTCAAGAGCCTCGACGAGATCCATTTCCTCTTGGATCATCCAGACCATCCAGTGGGCTTATAGGGCTAAGGGCTTGACCCCTCCAGCAGTAGTTACAGCTCATTCGACGCGGAGCATCTCTACCTCCTGGGCAGTATCCAGACATGTGGCTCCTGAAGTCATTTGCAGAGCAGCATCGTGGTCCTCTATTAACACTTTCTTATCCCATTACTGTGTTGAGCCAGCGGCTCTTTCTTCTGTGAATTTTGGTTTGCAAGTCCTGTCTGTTTGACAAAATGCATTAAAACTTTTCTGTTCAGCACCTGCCCACCCTGTGTGTACGGCGAGTTATTTCCCGATACGTATGCTGCCATGGAGTCTGTCAGGAAAACGGAAAATTTATATCAAATACTTACCGTAATTTTCCTTTCCTGATGGACTCCATGGCAGCAGGAGTTCCCTCCCGGATTTCTGTGGAGGATAGTTACAGAACACGTGTGCTGAACAGGAGCAAAGATTTATGGGAGTGAGGTCCTATGGGTAGGTTTGGAGGCGGGGCCAAACCCGATACGTATGCTGCCATGGAGTCCATCAGGAAAGGAAAATTACGGTAAGTATTTGATATAAATTTTCCGTTTTTTCAGTAGAACAGGGATGTGTGTCGGGACCCTCCTTTAACTTTAACACCTATATGATCTTTTTTTCTGGTTCCTTGACATGCTACAGAGCTGAAACTTCACAGGTACACATTTTAGACCCCCCAGACACAAAATCACACAAAAAAAGTTCTTAAAAATTGTCATTTTTGATAAAAAAAAGCCAATTATTGAAAAATTAAAAAAAAAAAAAAAAAAAAAAAAGATTTTTTGATTTTTACTTTGGATTTAGTATCTGGGGGGTCTAAAAGGTGTGCATGTGAAGTTTCAGCTCTGTAGCATGTCCAGAACCATGAAAAAAAAAAGATAATTTTTCAGTAGAACAGGGATGTGGGTCGGGACCCTCCTTTAACTTTAACACCTATATGATCTTTTTTTCTGGTTCTGGACATGCTACAGAGCTGAAACTTCACAGGTACACCTTTTAGACCCCCCAGACACAAAATCACACAAAAAGTTCTTAAAAATTGTCATTTTTGATAAAAAAGCCAATTATTGAAAAATTAAAAAAAAAAGAGAGATTTTTTGATTTTTACTTTGGATTTAGTATCTGGGGGGTCTAAAAGGTGTACATGTGAAGTTTCAGCTTCGCTCCTGTAACACCTTGCCGGTTTAATAGAAGGCATTTTTTTGGGATCTTTGCAGTCAGGAAAAACATCTGAACTTGTGTATAGTGGTACTGTGCACAAGTTCTGATGTTTTGCCTGCCTCCAAAAACCCCCAAAAAATGCCAGCAAAAACACACCTGGGCATTTTTTTTTTGACACTAGCGTTTTTTTTGGCATTTTTTGGGGAGCCAACCCCCTGTCAGAAAGTTTTCTAATACAAACAATCCTTTTTTTTCTGGTTCTGGACATGCTACAGAGCTGAAACTTCACATGCATACCTTTTAGACCCCCCAGATACTAAATCCAAAGTAAAAATCAAAAAATCTCTTTTTTTTTTTTTAATTTTTCAATAATTGGCTTTTTTTTATCAAAAATGAACTTTTTTTGTGTGATTTTGTGTCTGGGGGGTCTAAAAGGTGTACCTGTGAAGTTTCAGCTCTGTAGCATGTCCAGAACCAGAAAAAAAGGATTGTTTGTATTAGAAAACTTTCTGACAGGGGGTTTGCTTCGCTCCTGTAACACCTTGCCGGTTTAATAGAAGGCATTTTTTGGGGATCTTTGCAGTCAGGAAAAACATCTGAACTTGTGTATAGTGGTACTGTGCACAAGTTCAGATGTTTTGCCTGCCTCGAAAACCCCCCAAAAAATGCCAGCAAAAACACACCTGGGCATTTTTTTTTGACGCTAGCGTTTTTTTGGCATTTTTTTGGGTTCTTTTGAGGCAGGCAAAACATCTGAACATGTGTATAGGGGGTATATATACACATATATGTCTGAATATACACCCCTAGACATATATAGGTGTGATAGTAGCAGAAATATATTACTGTAAATGATTTCATTAGCGCAAGCATTTATTTCTGCTACTATCACACCTATATATGTCTAGGGGTATATATTCAGACATATATGTCTATATATACCCCCTATACACATGTTCAGATGTCATGTCTGACATCAAACATTTCCTCAAAAAAGCACTGGCAGTGGCAGCCCCTGCAGCATAAAAAATGCTTGGCTGGTGAGAAGCCATACTCCAGTTCCGAAGCTATTCAGAGAAATGATCATTTCTCTATAGCGGTCACCCTGCTATGGAAGGGTTTTGTCACCCTGCCATAGCAGTCACTGCCAGTTAACCCTACACTACACTACGGTCCCCTGACACTTAACACTTTCCCTACAGAAACTAAATTTTTGAAGCTAACTAAAGTGTAAAGGAGCACTCTAACTACACTAGATATCCCTTTCCTCACACTAATAAATAGCTAAATGACACTTTTAAAGTAAAATTAACAGAACTGCTTCCACTCTCTTCCATGTCCAGTATAACAATGCTAGGAATATGGCGGGGGCGATCTTATATACTGGGGGGCGGATTTACTATTCATGATTGGTCTAGGGACCCCCTAGTCACTCCAATCACATTCCTAGCATTCTCCTGCCCCCTCAATTGGCTTTTGCTAATGGTTCTGGTCCAATCACGGGCTTTTAGAGCCCATTTCCTGAAGCATTGCATTTTGGGCGGTTCTGGTTGCAGAATTCCGAACTTTTTGGGCCAAAAGTTCTAAATTCGGCCGAACCTCGAACACCCAATGTTCGGGCCGAACCGATGGTGGACCCGAACCGTTCGATCATCCCTATTGCTGATAGATCGTCTGTTTGCGGGGTGGCAGGTGCCGGTATCACTACAGAGGTGGATGAAGAGGCCGAGACTGCAGCAGAAGAGGAAGCAGGAGGAGCCAGAGACCTTTCTTGGTTTTGAAGGTGTCTACTCCACTGCATCATTTCGCAAAAACTTGAAATTTATTTGTTAACTCAGTACAGGTTAAGCTTTTATATTTAGTAGGAATTTTGTAAAATTTGCTGTGTTTGTATCTGCTAATAAGGATTTTAGTGTATTTGTAGCAAAAATATTGCTTTGGTAAACATTTGCGCAAATATCGTGGGGCCTTCAAAATGAGTAGCACCTTCCTTTTATTCTACTAGTCTTATGCTTTCAGAAAATATATTGTTTGGGTGGTTTTTAATAAACTCTGAAAGCTGTAAAGGAAAAATAAAAACCTTCAGATTTTTTAGAGGAATGTGGTTATTTACATTTTGTGCATACGTTCAATTTTCACCATTTTTCAAAAAAAGCATAATTTAAAAATTACAAATATTTGTTATTTTTTAACTCAATACAGGTTAAGCTTTTATATTTAGTAGGAATTTAGCAGGAATTTTGTAAAATGTGCTTTGTTTGCATCTGCTAAAAATGATTTTAAAAATTGTTTAGCGTATATATTGTTTGATAAACATTTGCACACATATCACAGGCTGTTAAAATCAGTAGCACCTTCTTTTTATTCTACAGGTCAAGTTCTTTCAGAAAATATATGGTTTGGTATGGTTTTAAACAAACTATGAAAGCTGTAAGAGAATAATGAAAACCTCTAGATTTTTAGAGAAGTTAGAATATTTCCATTTTTGCGTATATATGATTTTCACCATTTCGCAAAAAGGGGAAATCTAAAATTTACGAATAGTGGTTATTTATTAACTCAATACAGGTTAGCTTTTATATTTACAGGCAGTCCCTGGGTTACAAACAAGAAAGGGACTGTAGGTTTGTGCTTAAGTCAAATTTGTTTGTAAGTAGGAACAGGTACATTTATTAAGTGTAGCCCCAGCCAAAAGAATAATTTTTACGTTTTTTGGATAGCTTTGGGAAGGATTAACACCCCTGTACCCTTTGTTTTGCTGTCTGTACCCCTGCTCAGAAGATTTCATCTCACTTTCTTTCCCTATGACAACTAGATTTTGAAGATTTTGGGTTTTTGTGGAAACAAGGAGTGGTGATAAAGCTTAAGTGGAGACACCTTTTTACCATGAGAACTCTTACAGGAGTGAATTTCCCGACTGCGCACAGTATATTTACTGCGGCAGTCAGCCCCTCACAGGCAGAGCGATGTAGGTCTACGTCGCTAGCCTGTGAGGCTCTGGGGAGCGAGCGCGCGCCGCCGGAGGCGCGCTACCGCGCGGTCATGGGCCCACTCGCCGATCGTCAGGAGAGAGGGAGAAAGGCAGGCGGCTAGTGTAAACAAGCCGCCTGTCATTCTCCCCTGTGTAGAAACAATGATCATACGGTTCTACTATGTAGGACCGTTGATCATTGTTCTTACACCTCAAGCCACAGCCAATCACTGTTAGAATCATGCCCCTAGGGACACACACATCCCCTCCCTCTCAAATAAAGTTAACCCCTTCACTGCTAGTGTAATTTTACAGTAACAGTGCATATATATAGCACTGATTACTGTAGAAATGTCACTGGTAACCCCAAAAGTGTAAAAAATGTCAGTCAAGGGTCCGATCTGTCCGCCGTAATGTCGCAGTACCGAAAAAAAATCGCAGATCGCCGCCATTACGCGTTAAAAAAAAAAAAACAACAAAAATGACAAAAATCTTTCCCTTTGTTAGTAAACGCGATAACTTTTGCGCAAACCAATCAAAATATGCTTTTTGCGATTTTTTTTTACCAAACATATGTAGCATAAAACAAATTGGCCCGAAAATGTTGAAAAATTTTGATTTTTACATTTTTTTTGGGGGAATTTCATATAAAAAAATATAAAAAATATTGTTATTTTTGCAAAATTAACGCTCTTTTTTTGTTTATAGCGCATGATCAAAAAAATTGCACAGGTGATCAAATACCACCAAAAGAAAGCTCTGTTTGTGGGAAAAAAAGGACATCAAATTTGTTTAGGTACAGCGCCGCGCAATTGTCCGTTAAAGTCACGCAGTGCCGAATCGCAAAATACCCGCAAAATACCCCCTGGTCAGGAAGGGGGTAAAATCTTCCGGGGCTTAAGTGGTTAAGGATAGATTTCCCCTCACTTCCTGTTGTCGCCCTCTGCTTGTAAGTAGGAGTTCCTCTGCGGAGGCGGCAGGGGCATGTTGCGCTTGATGATGCAACTGGAGGCCATGCCCGCAGCCAGTGGGCCTTCAGTGTTTTTGAGGGGAACTCGGTCCCAGAGCTCGCTAGGGAAGGGATGCATACCAGTACAAGCGGCCGGAGGGGGGCCGAAAGATGCATCCACTACAACAGTAGTGGCAGGATCTACTCCCATTGCTATTCAATAGAGATGGCCTTGCAGTTCGCCCGGCGGTCGGTTCGCGGCAAATTTTTCTTGTTCGATACCCGCCAAATTTTCGGACACATGGCGTTGTTCGCGGTGGCCATATTTGTTTACATTGGGGAGAACTTTGACCCGTGACACAGCCTTCAGGTGGAACAGGACAGCCAATTGAAACATTCCAGCACATAGACAGTCCCCCTACCCTATAAATAGACCCGATCTGGCGGCCATTTCACATTCCGCTTTCTGCCAGTGTAGGGAGAGGTCTGCTGTGCTCATCAGGGAGAGTTTGCTAGACACATATAGCGTTGTGAAGATCCACAAAAGTCCTTTCCAGGGCTGGTATTTTTCGGTATAGGTCTACTAGTATCTTTTGAGCTTAGGGAGCGGTATCCAGTGGTTGCTTTAGGGGCAGTTAGAGATCGGCTGCAGTCACAAATCGCTCTGTCAATGTCCACAAAAGTCATTTTGAGGGCTGGTATTTCGGTATAGGTCTAGTATCTTTTGAGCTTAGGGAGAGGTATCCTGTGGTTGCTTTAGGGGCAGTTAGAGATTGGCTGCAGTCACACAGAAATCACTCTGTCAATGTCCACCAAAGTCATTTAAAATGCTCCAATGTCATTTTAGGGTCTATTACAGTCTCTTTAATATAGGGAGAGGTATCCTGTGGTTGCTTTAGGGGCAGTTAGAGATCGGCTGCAGTCATACAGAAATCGCTCTGTAAATGTCCACGAAAGTAATTTAAAATGCTCCAATGTCGTTTGAGGGTCTATTACAGTCTCTTTACTATAGGGCCAGGTATCCTGTGGTTGCTTTAGGGGCAGTTAGAGATCGGCTGCAGTCACACAGAAATCGCTTTGTCAATGTTTATAAAAGTCATTTAAAATGCTCCAATGTTGTTATAGGGTCTATTACAGTCTCTTTACTATAGGGGCAGGTATCCAGTGGTTGCTTTAGGGGCAGTTAGAGATGGGCTGCAGTCACACACAAATTGCTCTGTTAATGTCCACAAAAGTCATGTAAAGGGCTGCAAATTTTTTGGTATTGCTGTGCAGTGCACTAAAAAAGGGGGGGGGGGGGTAATCCACAGTGTAATATACTTTGTAGAAAGCATATTATAGTGGATTAGTACTATTATTGTGCACTGTACAGCATTGTGACAGGTGTGGTGGTGAGACTGAGCGTTTCTGCAGCAACACTACACACAGTGACAAAAGCACTTATAATGTATTATAACTAGTGTGATAGACCAATCCCCCCCACCCCCAATGCCACATATTGAAGTGGGGTGTTATCTGAGTAAACTTTTTCAAGTGTATTTGTGTCATGCAACAATATTGCCTACTTTGCTGAGTGAAGTCTGGTACACACAGCGCCAAACTCACTGGCCAGTTTTTTGAACTGGTGTGCTACACCAATGCCACATATTTAAGTGGGGTGTTATTTAACAGTATAATTTTATAAGAGTGTATTTTAGTCCTGCAAAAATTTGGCCTCTTGCTGTGTAAACAGTGCTACACACAGTGACAACAGTTACTGGCCAATTATTTGTAGAACTGGTGTAATAAATCTGTGGCCCCCCCAATGCCACATATTGAAGTGGGGTGTTATTTAACAGTATAATTTTCTAAGAGTGTATTTTAGTCCATCAAAAATTTGGCCTCTCGCTGTGTAAACAGTGCTACACACAGTGACAACAGTTACTGGCCAATTATTTGTAGAACTGGTGTAATAAACCTGTGCCTCCCCCCCCCCCAATGCCACATATTGAATTGAGGTGTTATTTAACAGTATACTTTTCTAAGATTGTACTTTAGTCCTGCAAACATTTGGCCTCTTTTGCTGTGTTAACTCTGCTACACACACGACTGGTCTATCACACCAGAGTAGAGGGTGTGGCCGGAAGATGACGCCGTGAGGAGGCTCGCTGTGGAGATCCGTGCTCCCTGTGAAGGTGTCCGCATGTAGCAGTGAGTGACCAGCATCCCCCGACCCGGAAACCCCGCGAGAGTAGCAGCACGCTTTGGCGTACTCTCACACTCACCCCGCGAGGCTTCAGCAGCGTCTGGCTGGGACGGACGGACGGCCGCCAATACCTCCGGTGGCAGAGGAGGGAGCAGCGACTGTTACCGTGCAGTAACCGCATACGGCCCATGCAAACGGGCGATCTGTCCGGTCGAAAGAGTCAAGGACTGTCGGGCTGGAGAGCGGACATACCCACTTACTTCCTCCGAGGGCAGCGGAGGGAAGGAGTGGAAGAACACTCCAGGATGGCGCCGATGAGATCAGGAGCAAACTCTGCAGCCATGGCCAAAAAAAGACACCAAAGGTACCAGCAATAGTAGGGAAACTCAAGAGCAACCTACGGCAAGCTCGCTGGAGGAGACATCTACACCAGGCGCTGAACAGCAGGCGGTATACCCCTCCCCACCTCAAGCTCTGCAAACACAGCCAGAGGGATGGAAGGAGCTCCTATCCTTGATGCCCACTAAGCAGGACTTGACCGATATTGCAGCAAATATAGTAAGTTCTTTAACTATTGAGATAAATTCATTGAAGGGGCAGATTAATCATTTGGATAGTAGAATCGAGGTGGTGGAGAGTGGACAAAGCCAGCTGGAGGAGAGAGTGGAGTACATTGAGGATTCCCATAAAGCACTGTCTAAACAGCTAATTATGCTCCAATTGCAGCAGGATGACGGTGAAAACAGGCAACGACGTAATAATGTACGCCTTAGGGGTCTCTCTGAAGCTGTACTAGGGCCAGAGTTAAGGGGCAAGATAACTGAAATTTTCAACGACCTACTGGAACGACCCCATACAGAGAATTTGGAAATAGACAGAGCCCACAGAGTTAGGGCTCCTCGCAGCATGGGTGCGGACTCCCCACGGGACGTCTTGGCCAGGATTCATTTTTTTGCCCAGAGGGAACTAATCATGCGGAAAGCATGGGAGAGGGGCCCCTTTGAATATGATGGATTGAGAATGCGGGCTATGGTTAAGCCATTACTCAAAGAAATTCAGAAGGCCGGAGCAACTTACCACTGGGGCAGACTTGTATAAAGTACTCAAAATTTCTACTTGAGTAAAAGTACAAGTGCTCGATCAAAAAGTGACTTAAGTAGAAGTGGAAGTGCTCGCAGAAAAAGTTACTTAAGTGGAAGTACTAAAGTATTCAACATTTTTTTTACTTAAGTATTGCAAGTAGTTTTTTCAAAAAAATTGCTACTTAAGTACTAAAAGTAAAAAGTACCAGTAGTTTTGAAAACAAAATTCTACTCAAGTACTGAAAGTAGAAGTAGAAGTACTGTGTTATGTAGTTATTAAAGAAAGAAGTCAAAAGTTTGAACATCATATTGTTTTTTATTATTTCAAATGATTTATTCAAATGATTAACCTAAAGGACAATCACAATTCCTTAGGCTGTAACTTTTTGTAAACAAAAAACAGATAAAGTATGTCCCTCCCTTCCCCTTTTAAAGCATCCCTCCTTCTCTTCCCTGCATGTCTTTTTTTTCTCCACAGCTTTTTGGTGCGCAAAATCATATATAAACCAATGTGATATACAACAATATATTCCAATAATGAAATAAAGGAAGAGTGTATGAAATCTAAGTCAATAAAAAGTTCAAAATATTGTGAATCTTCAAATATATATATGTGACAAAACAAGATGAATATAATTTCATATCTGCTGTTAATGGGAAAGAACCTCCCAACCAGGGCGCCCTGTGCGAGCTGATCCTGTGGCGCCCCCACCAGCGCCCTGCACATTTTTTCTTGCACTTTTTTTGCACTTCATTGGACTTTTCTTTTTTATGATCACTACAAACTTAGCCCCCCTTACATTAGAGACCCCCCTTACATCAGAGACCCCCCAACGGAGCCCCCCTTACAACAGAAACCCCCCAACGGAGCCCCCTTACAACAGAAACCCCCCACAGAGGCCCCACTTACATCAGAGACCCCCCACACAGAGCACCCTTACAGCAGAGACCCCCCAGCCCCCATAAAAGAGCCCCCTTTACATCAGAGACCCCCAACACAGAGCCCCCCTTACATCAAAGACCCCCCACACAGAGCCCCCTTACATCAGAGACCCCCATACAGAGCCCCTTTACATCAGAGACCCCCCCACACACAGAGCTCCCCTTACATCAGAGACCCCCCACAGAGCCCCCTTACATCAGAGCCCCCCACACAAAGCCCCCCTTACATCAGAGACCCCAACACAGAGCCCCCTTACATCAGAGACCATCCCCACACAAAGCCCCCTTACTTTAGAGACCCCTCACACAAAGCCCCCCTTACATCAGAGACCCCAACACAGAGCCCCCTTACATCAGAGACCATCCCCACAGAGCCCCCCTTACATCAGAGCCCCCCCATAGAGCCCCCCACAGAGCTCCCCTTACATCAGAGCCCCTCCACACAGAGCTCCCCTTACATCAGAGCCCCCCACATCAGAGCCCTCCCACACAGAGTCCCCATTACATCAGAGACCCCCCCACACAGAGCCCCCTTACATCAGAGACCCCCACACATCAGAGACCCCCCACACAGAGACCCCTTACATCAGAGACCCCCACACAGAGCCCCCTTACATCAAAGACCCTCCACACAGCACCCCCTTACATCAGAGACCCCCCACACAGAGCCCCCTTACATCAAAGACCCCCCACACAAAGCCCCCTTTACATCAGAGACCCCCCACACAGAGCCCCCCTTACATCAGAGACCCCCACACAAAGCCCCCTTACATCAGAGACCCCCACACAAAGCCCCCTTACTTTAGAGACCCCTCACACAAAGCCCCCCTTACATAAGAGACCATCCCCACAGAGCCCCCCTTACATCAGAGCCCCCCCCATAGAGCCCCTCACAGAGCTCCCCCTACATCAGAGCCCCTCCACACAGAGCTCCCCTTACATCAGAGCCCTCCCACACAGAGCCCCCCTTACATCAGAGACCCCCCTTACATCAGAGACCCCCCACACAGAGCCCCCTTACATCAGAGACCGCCCACACAAAGCCCCCCCTTAAGTTACATCAGAGACCCCCCATGTTTCCCTTAACCAAGATGGCCGCCAGTGCCTCAATCGCACTGCGCATGCGCACGTGCCTCTACTGCACGGCCGCCGGAATCCCCGCCTCCCAGCGCTGAGACGTCAGCGAATGGAGACAAGGAGGGGAGGAGCGGAGTGGCCGAAGGCCGCCACACATGTCAGAGCGCCGAGAGGCGCATGTGGGAGCACTCCACGCCGGCCCAGTGGAAGCCTGGAGCGGAACAACGCTACCCAAATGGCCAGAGACCAGGTACCCATGAAAAAGGGGGGTATCTTTACCTTTGCCTTCCTATAGAAAAGGGGAGGGAGGGGGGAAGGCAGAATAGGGAGGATAATTGAAAGAGTAGGAGAGAGCAGTAAGGAGGGAAACCAAACAAAAAAGAAAAAGGGAAAGGCAGAGAAAAGTAACGAGTAACGATGCAGCACAAAAAAAAATATCAGAGTAGAAGTATCGAAATCATCGAAAAATGTAGTGAAGTAAAAGTAGAAGTAGGAGAAAAAAATTCTACTTTAGGAAAGTACAGATACCGCATTTCGGTACTTAAGAACAGTACTTAAGTAGTTCTACTTCGTTACTATACATCTCTGCACTGGGGACACCCATTTCACATAAAGATAAAGAAGGGAGACTCTATTTTTATTTTACGTTGGCCTGATCAGTTGCATGGTCTCTTTTCTTTCTTAAAAATACAGCCAATTGAGGTTCCAGACTGGCTAGGCACCCTTGTAGCATATAAACACCCTGGGGAGACTATTAAGGAATAGGGGTACTGGACTCAAATGGCAGGGGTAAAGTGGAAGATAACCAAGTGATGAAGGATGCTCCCCCAAAGGTGGCGGTGTTTATAGATGTTAAAAAGGAGATGTGATTTTTGGCTACTAAGGGGGTTACAGTGGGGGAAGGCCGAAACATGAGGAGAGGGGGGTGGCATATATGTTGATGCTGGGGTGGTAAGGGGGGGGGTGGTGTTAAGTGGGAATAGAATCATAAGAGTGGATAGTGTGCCTTGAGATAAGAATGTGAATAATGTTTAAGAATTATAAATGTGCGAGGCCCAGTCAGCACCCCCCGACCCCGACCCACCCGACACAATCGGGTGATAAGGGCGGACGCCTAGGGGAGCACGGACCCACAGGGGTTTGTTGTTCTATTTTTTTTTATTTTTATTTTTTTCCTTCTCACGGCGAGCGTCTTCGGATTGCCCGCCCAATTAGGACGTCTTGTTACGCAAGGTCAAGTTTTGACCAGATTTAGTCAAAACACACTGTCACACCGGTGAAGGAGAGAGCGGGGGGAGTTGGGGGAGGGAGGGTTAAAAATTTGGGGGGTGTTTTTTTTTTTTTTTCTCTCTCCTTTCTTTCTCTCCTCCTCTCTCCTTCTCTCCCTCCCGCCGGTCAGTCTCTCTGAGTTGGTCCCGGATTCTCCGCCATCTTTTTGAGCGAAGATATATTATAATATATCCAAGGGCCAAACTAGCGGGGAGGAGAATGCAAGGAACTAAGATTACATCACTAAACGTCAGGGGGCTGTCTACCCCTGAAAAAAGATCGAGGGTGTTGCTGGACATGCGTCGCAGCCGAACGCAGATCGCCTTCTTTCAAGAAACTTATTTTAAAGGTGAAAAAATCCCGAGGCTACATAACAGGGACTTTCCTTGGGCTTATCATGCCCCTTCGCCTGTAGCGAAGTCTAAAGGAGTCAGTACGATAATAGCAAAAGAGGTAGCCTGGTCTTATGTAGACTCATGAGTAGATCTAGAGGGAAGATACCTAATAGTAAAAGGTAAGATAGGGAATAAGATGGTCACGATGGTAAATATATATTTCCCTAACAATAACCAGGTGGCGTTCTTAATGATGCTGACACCAATAATATTGGAGTTTCAGGAGGGTTCGTTAATTATGGGAGGAGACTATAATTATGCCCCTGAGCCTCTGTTGGACACTTCAATGGGTACCTCACATCTACCATATGCTTGATTGAAAAAATTAAACCAGGAACTCTCTCTCCTTAATTTAATCGATCCCTGGAGAATCATGAACCCCGAGGAGAAAGATTTTACATACTATTCGGCAATACACAATAGGTACTCTAGGATAGACCGGATTATGATTTCGCAGGCAGATCTCTCCAGAGTGATGTCTTCTCAGATTGGTTCCTTTTCCATGTCGGATCACTCTCCTATACATGTTACAATAAATTTTGACGCGGGTCCAATGAGACCACCGACATGGAGACTGAATGAATCTTTAGTGCAGGCAATGGACACAAAGATGGAGATAGAGACAGAATTGGTAAGATATTTTCAGGAAAACACGAGCACACAAACATCGCCATTGAATATCTGGGAGGCCCATAAGTGTGTTATTAGGGGAGTATTGATTAGGTTGGGCTCCAAACGTAAACGTGAAAAAGAAAGAGAGATCTCAGAGTTGATGTCTCAGATAGAGACTCTGAGCTCTGTACACAAAAAGTCAGTGGCGGAAATACATTTGTTGCCTCTCACCAAGGCAAGGGAAAAATTAAACGGATTACTATATGAGAAAGTTATGAGATCTTTAGTGTCACAAAGGAGGCATTTTTATGAATACGCAGATAAGCCAGGTGCGATGCTAGCTCGAGCCTTAAGGGGTCCACAGAAGCGTACGGTAATCTCGCAGATACAAGCAAGAGGCGGACAAAAGAAACATGAAACGGCAGAAATAACAGAAGAATTCAATAGATACTATCAAGGTTTATATGACATCGCCTCCTCTGAGCCAGCTAAGGGGTTGGGTGCTGGCTTCGATGAGGCGATCGAATATATTAAAAATTCAGAAATGCCCTCTCTAGACGCAGATCAGGTGAAAGTAATGGAGGAGAGGATTTCAGAGGAAGAGTTAAAACTGGCACTAGATCAAACAAAACCTCACAAAGCCCCAGGCCCGGACGGCTTCTCATTAATATACTATCAACAGTTTTTCAAGATCCTAAAAATGCCTCTGTTAGCACATCTAAATCATATTGGAGACGGGGGCGATATGCCGGTAGATTCTCTGCGGGCATATATCACCCTGATCCATAAAGAAGGGAAAGACCCTACGCTATGTGGAAGTTACTGCCCAATCTCCTTGCTAAACTTGGATACCAAGCTATTTGCAAAGGTGATTGCGAATAGGATTCTCCCACATATTCCGAACCTAATCCATTTCGATCAGGTAGGATTCATCCCCACAAGAGAGGCGAGGGACAATACCACCCGGGCAATTGACCTAATCTATAACATGCAACGACAAAAAGTGCCGATGATGCTCTTGTCCATTGATGCCGAGAAGGCTTTTGACAGGGTGGCCTGGAACTTTATCAGGGCCACCCTGTCACATATAGGCCTAGGAGGAAGAATGCTGACATATGTCATGTCATTATATTCTAGTCCCACAGCGGCGGTATGGGTCAATGGGTGGAATTCTGAATTCTTTCAGATAAAAAACGGTACTCGCCAGGGTTGCCCACTTTCGCCATTGATTTTTATCTTAGCTCTGGAGCCCTTGCTCTGTAAGATCCGCCAAAATCCGGAAATAGTGGGATCTAAACTGGTGAAAGGACAACATAAGGTGGCAGCTTATGCAGATGATCTGCTATTCTTTGTGACAGTGCTCCCACAAATTTTGAATACTATCAGAGAGTACGGGGAGGTGTCATTTTTTAAAATAAATATCTCAAAATCGTTAGCATTAAATGTGTCCATACCCATAGGAAAATGTAAAAAACTGCGGCACCTTTTCCCTTTTCAGTGGAATAATCAATCAATAGTATACTTAGGGAAGCATATCACCTCAAATCCTGTGGATTTGTATGAGGAAAATTTTTCTCCACTTTTGAGGATACTTAGGGGCGATGTACGAAAATGGCAGACACTGGTGCTGTCATGGTTTGGCCGTTGTAGCGCTTTGAAAATGAATGTGTTGCCCCGATTGTGGAAGACTGTGGAAGAGATGTTATCATGGCCCGAAGGTAAGCTAGATATTTTTAGTGCGTTTCAACTTAGACATTACTGTAAGCAGTTACAAAATTTGGAATATACACCGCGCCCATTATCACCATTCGAGGCCTTGTGCAGGGGTGAAGAGAGAATCTCGCATGTACTTTCTTATATGTATTCGATGTTGGGGGGAACACAGGATTCACACCCTCCGAGGTTTGTGCAAAAATGGGAGCAGGACCTAGCGGTCTCCTTTAATCAACAGCAAGTAAATAAAATTCTAAAACTCGCGCACAAGGCTTCACTAGCCAGTAGATACCAAGAGGTTAATTATAAAATCCTAACCAGATGGTATCGGGTGCCAAGGATCCTCCATAAAATGGATCAAAAACACCCGGATAAATGCTGGAGGTGTTGAGAAGTGGAGGGAACCTTGGTTCATATATTCTGGTCATGCCCCGCTATTGGGGACTTCTGGAATGAGGTGGCCCGAATAGTTGAGAAGTTGACATTAAATAGGGTGAGAGAGGACCCGGCATTGTGTTTACTACATTGTACGAGCAATTCAATTAAGAGGTATAGAAATTCTATTCTGATACATCTATTGAACGCGGCCAAAGCGTGTATACCCGCTATGTGGAGACTTACACAATCACCATCATTAAGATTATGGTATGCTAAGATCAGGGAGATCCACAGGATGGAGTCGTTAACAGCGGCACGATTAAACATGGAAGAACGACATAGGGTGAGGTGGCAAGCCTGGACGAATTTTACATGTTCAGCGGAATATTTACAGGTGATGAGTTAGGAAGAGACTAGGGGCTGGAGGGTTGGGGGAGAGGGGAGAGGATCAGGAGAGAGGAGGAGGGGGAGGTTTTAGGGAGGGGGGTGGGGGGGTGGAAGGGGGGACTTCTTTATATTTCCCCCCTTTTTTTTTTTTGGTTGCCCCCTCAAGCTCTCTCTTCAATGGTGTGACAGTGGAGGAAGTAGTTGAGGGTAGGTTTTGACGATCAGGAGGGCTATATGTGATATTTGTTCGATGTGTTGTGGGGTTTCGGGGTATTCGTTTGTATGTGTGGGTAGACCGCCCCCACCCCTTATAGGGAGGAGACGAAGAAAGGGGAGTATTATCCCCCTTTCTTGTTTTTTTTTTTTTTTTCTCTCTTCCCCCTCTCCTTCTTAAAAAGATTTTGAAGGATGAGGATACTTTGGATATGGTATGATTTTTGGACTAGCCCGGGATTAACAGGTTGCACAACACCATGTGGGAGAGTATGTAGGATACATGGAGGGCACATGATAAGTGGCACATGGCACTGAGGTAGGGGGAGTTTCCCCCCTCCCCCTCTTTTTTTTTTTTTTTTTCTTGTGTTGTTGTTGTCAGCACGTGTGTCCTTTCGTCCTCACGGGCCGAAGGTCAGAGTACACTATGGAATGCAATTATTCTTTTAGGGGTTTATGGGGGATGTACATGTTTATTGTATATTGTATCATGATGGAACAAGCAAGGGCATATTGAGGGTCCACAAGAGTGTGGTTATTGAAACTATAGTAAGCACTGAGGTGGTTTATTTTTTTTTTGTGTTGTTGTTGTCAGCACGTGTGTCCTTTCGTCCTCACGGGCCGAAGGTCAGAGTACACTATGGAATGCAATTATTCTTTTAGAGGTTTATGGGGGATGTACATGTTTATTGTATATTGTATCATGATGGAACAAGCAAGGGCATATTGAGGGTTCACATGAGTGTGGTTATTGAAACTATAGTAAGCACTGAGGTGGTTTATTTATTTTTTTTTTTTTTGTGTTGTTGTTGTTGTCAGCACGCGTGTCCTTTCGTCCTCACGGGCCGAAGGTCAGAGTACACTATGGAATGCAATTATTCTTTTAGAGGTTTATGGGGGATGTACATGTTTATTGTATATTGTATCATGATGGAACAAGCAAGGGCATATTGAGGGTTCACATGAGTGTGGTTATTGAAACTATAGTAAGCACTGAGGTGGTTTATTTTTTTATTTTTTTATTTTTTTTGTTTGGTTGTAAACTTAGCGATGGGGAGGGGGGGTGGTGGGGATGTAGTTGTATATGATGTATATGAAATGTATATATGTATAATATGTAATGTATTGGAAAACAATAAAATGGTTGAATTGAAAAAAAAACTCTGCTACACACAGTGACAACAGTTACTGGCCAATTATTTGTAGAACTGGCGGATGGACAGACCGGCAGATAGAGAGGAGAGGCAGGCAAAACTTGCATTGCAGAAGAGGTAGAAAGCAGACTGCAAATGTATCAGGAGCAAGCCATCAACCATGTACAGTCACATCTGGCGCTCCCAGGACGTCAGCACATGGCTCCGAGTGTGGGCTTTTATTAATGTGTCCAATGCTGACATCAGTGTTGCCATCTGCAGCCTTTGCAGTCAACGCATAAGTTGCGGTAAGCCCAACACTCACCTAGGAACAACCGCCATAAGAAGGCACCTGAAATCCCATCACCAAGCCCAGTGGGAGCAAAACTGTCAGAACCCACAAAGCCACACTCCAGGCTCTCACCGTCCAGCCTCTTCTCCTTCTCCTCCCCCTGTGCTCCATGAGACAGTCCTCATTGGGCAGTGGAGGAAACCCAGCCAATGGCACACTCAGGCCTGTTTCCGGAAAGCATTCCCAGTTTGTGAGTACTGCAAACTGCCCCTGGGGGTATGCCTAGAGAGAGGGGGCCACTCCGGTGAAGGCCATAGGGATCCAGGAGCTAGCTAGCCGGTGCAGGAGCAAGTGAAAAGTGGGTGCCAGTTTTAACCCTGAAGAGCAAAGAGGGTGCCAGTGTGTTGACCCTGAAGTGTAGAGGGGGTGCCTAGTGAGAGGACCCTGAAGTGTAGAGGGGTTGCCTAGTGAGAGGACCCTGAAATGTAGAGGGGGTGCCGTGCCGTTCCTTCAGAGCTCAGTGCCGTGAACGGCGGCTCCCCGCGCATTCACGGGAGTGATGTAATCGAGCCTCCGGCCAATCAGATGGCCAGAGGACGCGAACAAGGAAGCAGGGCGGCCGGACACGTCGGCAGCCCTGTCGCTGAGCGGGTGGCACTGCGAGGGCTTCGTTTTAAGGTAAGTATTTCATAATGAGCTAGTACACGATGCATACTAGCTCATTATGCCTTTGTCTTTACAGGTTTTTTTTTTCTACTTTTTTTTTTTAGTGTTTACTTCCTCTTTAAGCACTGATTTAACTTTTGGGAAAAGATAAAAGTCGCATGGTGCTAAATTGGGCGAATATGGAGGATGTTCAATTGTAGTCATTTGCTTGTCAGTCAAAAACTGCTTCACAGAAAGTGCTGTGTGAGCAGGCGCATTGTCCTGGTGAAGAATGAAACCATTTTCCCACAGTTGCGGCTGTTTTTTTCTGACTCTTTCTTTCAGCTTTATCAAAACTTCCTTATAATAATGCTGGTTAACTGTTGTGCCTTCTGGAACCCATTTTTTCAAAATTACACCCTTGATATGGAAAAACACAATGAGCATGGCTTCAAATTTTGACTTGCTTTGACAAGCTTTTTTCATTCTTGGTGATAATGGGGTTTTCCAACTAAAATTATAATTTATTTAGCACTCCAAAGAAAACACAACCAAACTAAATGGCGACTCACAATCAACTGAATGTCATAGAGTGTTGCTGCTTGTCATGCAGGTTCAAATATGTTAAAAGTCACCACACATGCAGTTATAACTGGTTCTGACTGCTTTGTTTACTAGATGGAATCACAGTCTTGTTATTTAACCACTTCCCGACCACCCGCCGCCTGTTTACTGTGGCAGGGTGGCTCTCCTGCACAAACCGACGTAGACCTATGTCGGTTGCGCGGGAAGCTAGAGGGCGAGCGTGTGCCGCCGGCAGCGCGTTCCCACCCCCACTCAGCAGCGGAAAGCCGATGCATGGGTCAGGTGGCTCCAATTTCCGCCTGACACCCGCGATCGTTCCCCGCTGAGAGAGAGGAACGGTCAGCTGTTGTAAACACAACTGACCATTCTTCTCCCTTGAATGATCACAGAGCCCATGTGATCCTTCTATATGGGATCACATGTCTCTATGGTAATTTCAGAAGCCATGCCCCCCCCCCCCCCACAGTTAGAATCACTCCCCTAGGCTCACATTTAACCCCTTGATCACCCACAGGGTTAACCCCTTCCCTGCCAATGGCATTATTACAGTAACAGTGCATATTTTTAGCACTGATTACTGTAGTAATGTCACTGGTCCCCCCAAAAGTGTCAAAAATGTCAATTAGGGGTCCAATCTGTCCACAGCAATGTCGCATTCACGCAAAAAATTGCAGATCGCCGCCATTACTAGTAAAAAAAAAAAACAATAAAAATGACATAAATATTTCCCGTAGTTAGTAGACACAATAACTTTTGCGCAAACCAATCAAAATACGCTTATTGCAATTTTTTTACCAAAAATATGTAGCAGAAAACTAATTAGCTTAAAATGTCAAAAGATTTTGCTTTTTACATTTTTTTTTGGGAATGTTATATAGCAGAATGTGAAAAATATTGTTTTTTTTTTCCAAATTGTCGCTATTTTTTTTGTTTATAGCGCAAAAAATAAAAATCGCACAGGTGATCAAATACCACCAAAAGAAAGCTCTATTTGTGGGAAAAAAGGACATCAATTCTATTTGGGTACAGCATCGCACGACTGTGCAATTGTCCATTAAAATAACGCAGTGCAAAATCACAAAATAGGGCCTGGTCAGGAAGGGGGCAAATCCTTCCGGTCTTAAAGTGGTTAATAGACATACCTCATATTGCAGCTTACCAATCATTCGATGCAGTAGCTGCATTCATTTTCTATTTTAGGTTTTCTTTTCCCTCAGTTTTCACCTGGTGATCTGGCCAGTAACCCACCTCCTATATTAGAGTGACTTCACTCTGAAGTAAGGAGCAATAGAGACACCTTGGACAGCAGCATTGTCAGTCTGGGGGAAGGGAAGTGTTAGATGTACTAGCAGATTTAGATACACTAATAAATTGAAGCCAATCTCCTGCTAACACTTTATAATCAATTACAGCAAACTTTTTTTTTTTCTTTTGGAATAAAGGTTTTATATCAATAAATAAAATCTGTCTACAAAACAGCTTGTCCTTTTGAAAAACAACAGACTTACTGGTAGGAATAACAGATGAAAATAAAGAAATGAAAAACTAAAAAAGAAAATGATTGCAGCCATCACATCTAAGAATTGGTAAGCTACAATATAATAAATATTTGTTTTTGAGCTTAATATTGCTTTAAACTCTGTTTTGGCATTATTGGCATGCCCATTTTGCTAAGGTGTATTCCACCATTGCTTGTTACTGACATTGTTAATATTTACATATTGTTTATATGCTTTGAAATACAAATTATTTGAACTATTTTGGTTCTTTCTGCCATATTTACGGTTGTCAGTAAAAAATTTGCTCTGTCAGTATATTTTCTCCATTTTGTCAGTAAAAAAAAAAAAAGTTGTGGGGGGTTGATAACACTAGTGACTGCACTGATTTTTGTGATGCTAGGCTCATTGGATTAATTGCTGACTGCACCATGCTAGCTCTTCATTTACCAAAATTTAAGGTGTATACCTTTATGACACCAGCCATTACATGACAACATTTGCTATACAGTATATTGTGGAGGCAGGTTCTCTACTTTGCAAGTTTTAAATGTGGCCTCAAAAATTTTTATATGGGGTGGCTGCATTCGTTTTCGTTTTTAAAAGATTTTTTTCTACTTTCACCTGGTGATAACACCCACTGATTGTACTATATCAATAAAGGAGAGGTGTTAACATAGGCATCACTTACGTAGGACAACAGTTTACCTCCCCCTCTCCACTCATCCATAACATGTAGGGAAGGTGTTCTTCTTAACCACTTAAGCCCCGGAAGATTTTACCCCCCTTCCTGACCAGGGCATATTTTGTGATTCGGCACTGGGTGATTTTAACATACAATTGCACGGTCGTGCGACGCTATACCCAAATAAAATTGGCGTCCTTTTTTTCCCACAAACAGAGCTTTCTTTTGGTGGTATTTGATCACCTGTGCGATTTTTTGATCATGCGCTATAAACAAAAAAAGAGCGACAATTTTGCAAAAATAACAATATTTTCACATTTTTTTATATGAAATCCCCCCCCCCCCCCAAAAAAAATGTAAAAATCAAAATTTTTTAACATTTTAGGCCAATTTGTTTTCTGCTACATACAGTGGGTACGGAAAGTATTCAGACCCCCTTAAATTTTTCACTCTTTGTTATATTGCAGCCATTTGCTAAAATCATTTAGGTTCATTCTTCTTCCTCATGAATGTACACATAGCACCCCATACTGACAGAAAAACACAGAATTGTTGACATTGTTGCAGATTTATTAAAAAAGAAAAACTGAAATATCACATGGTCCTAAGTATTCAGACCCTTTGCTCAGTATTTAGTAGAAACCCCATTTTGATCTAATACAGCCAGGAGTCTTTTTGGGAAAGATGCAACAAGTCTTTCACACCTGGATTTGGGGATCCTCTGCCATTCCTCCTTGCAGATCCTCTCCAGTTCTGTCAGGTTGGATGGTAAACGTTGGTGGACAGCCATTTTTAGGTCTCTCCAGAGATGCTCAATTGGGTTTAAGTCAGGGCTCTGGCTGGGCCATTCAAGAACAGTCACTGAGTTGTTGTGAAGCCACTCCTTCGTTATTTTAGCTGTGTGCTTAGGGTCATTGTCTTGTTGGAAGGTAAACCTTCGGCCCAGTCTGAGGTCCAGAGCAAAAAACCTCAGGTTTTTGTCCAGGATATCCCTGTACTTGGCCGCATTCATCTTTCCCTCGATTGCAACCAGTCGTCCTGTCCCTGCAGCTGAAAAACACCCCCACAGCATGATGCTGCCACCACCATGGGACTGTATTGGACAGGTGATGAGCAGTGCCTGGTTTTCTCCACACATACCGCTTAGAATTAAGGCCAAAAAGTTCTATTTTGGTCTCATCAGCCCAGAGAATCTTATTTCTCACCATCTTGGAGTCCTTCAGGGGTTTTTTAGCAAACTCCATGCGGGCTTTCATGTGTCTTACACTGAGGAGAGGCTTCCATCGGGCCACTCTGCCATAAAGCCCAGACTAGTGGAGAGCTGCAGTGATGGTTGACTTTCTTCAACTTTCTCCCATCTCCTGACTGCATCTCTGAAGCTCAGCCACAGTGATCTTTGGGTTCTTCTTTACCTCTCTCACCAAGGCTCTTCTCCCCCGATAGCTCAGTTTGGCCGGATGGCCAGCTCTGTAGGCGAACATTCTGTGCGCAGGTCTGTTTGCCGGTAGAGATCTATGTGTATTGCGGTGCGGAGTCAAGATCATTTTGATATCTATGTGTCTTTATGAAGGGATACACGCTCATGTCTTTCTACTGTGCCTGATCACCATAGAGGAAACAACATGGCTCTTTCCCTGCAGATAGCCTCACGTCTATGGGAACAGTAGTGTAATCTAATAAGGCATTGTTCGTTAAAGCATTGCTAAATGGGATTCACACCAGTAGTAATGGAGGAAGTCCATGCACGGGGTCTGATTGGAGCAGCGTTCACGATTCCACTTGCTGGTTTCATTGTGTAGGGTTAGGCAATAAGCCGTGCACACTGTTCTGTTTATTAATAGAGACGAGGACCAATGCGCTACCTGAGGAGTTTGATAGAAGCAAACAAACAATCCCAAAACATAAAACGAAAAAGCTGCCAATCTGAATCGGTGTCCCCACTGTGAATTGCAATGTGTATGGTGAACAAGATCGGCGCTAATTCAAAAATAGAATCAAGTGTATATATAAATCCGTGTTAAATCAAACACAATATAACAATGATACGTCAAAACAATGATGCTGTGAATAAATCAAAATGTGCAACAATAAAAATAACTACAAATATGCTCAATGTCCAAAAAATCGTGAACCAATGTTGCTTACAAAATAAATGACCAAAGTTAATTCATGTAATATGCAGATTCAGGGTGAAATAAATGTCCAAAATAACTGTGCTAAAACATAAAGTCCTATGTGCGTGAACCAATCTTCAAAAAACTGTCAAAATCGATCATTGGTGAAGTGAAGATACAATAAAATGTTGGTCCAATCTCGGTGCTGTATAGTGTGTAGTGGCCGCTTACCTCAAACACACGATGAAAGCGCATGTGTGTAATCCAAAATCCAGGCTCTGTGCTCCAAACCAAGCTCCACAGACGATCCTCTCAGATGGATGGATGGTGTGATCCCTGTAGTCAGTAGTGGGCAAATCTCCTGACACAATGTGGGTCCTACGCTGTGCAACTGTATGTTATAGGCACCAATCAAGCATGTAGCAAACAGAAGAGAGACAGAACAATCATGCTTAGAAGAAAGCCTTTCTTCTAAGCATGATTGTTCTGTTTATTTACGTCTGTGTACTTCCTCTTCCTGTTAAATATTTGAATATATACAAGTGTGTCATTGGCTGATTCTATGTGAGTAACTTATGTCATGTGCCTGTACATCAGGAACTGATTGGCTGATGTGGTGTAGCCATCACGTCTTTGTTCTTTTGTTGTCCTATAAATAAACGGAGCCCATTGATCAACACAGGACAAAGTTGGAAGCATCCAAACTGAAACAGCCTGTGTGTGTCTGTATCTCTTGGGATTGCGAGCGCACTCCATTGCCTTATACAAAAGAAATGAGAACTGTGCTTTTTAGGACAACGGCATTAATTACGCTTGGCGTGTATTAATATCCAAAAGTGCACTTATTAGAGCATTGGAGTTATTTGTGCATCCAGCGTATATTAATTTCCACAACAGCTCTGAAGAAACTGCTCTTGAAGCGTTCAACTGCACTTTGCAAAGTGCACAATCAATTTGCCTTTAGAAAATCAACCCAATTATGTTGCTTCCTCATGCTTGTTTTATCCCTGTCACTGAACTTTAAAACTTTCGGCGGCTGGCGTTCAGATAAAATTGATCCCGGTGGTGGATTCATCAAGAGATCACTTTTATAGGTGGCGGGAGAGATGCCCCCCTCCCACAGCTTCCTGGTCATTTCTGAGCTAACCGGAGCCGAGTGAGGGCAAGATATCCCCCACTCAAGTCAAAGTGTCAAAAAAAAAAAATGTCTTTTGCTTTTAAGGGTAAATGAGAGATCTGGGGTCTTTCTGACCCCAGATCTCTAAATAAAGAGGAGTACCATGCAAGACCAGAAAATTCCAGCGCTGGAACTGTGGCAGTCTCACTAATTAATTAATCACTCAATGACAGTACACAAGATGACAGTACACAACAAAAGAAGGAATCAGCCCATGTAAATCAAAGTAATTTAATGAAAAACTGTATTAAAAAGTAAGCATCCAAACTTGTAATTAGTTGCAATGGAGCCGCTGGTCAGTGAGGGGTGCACAGCATGTGTCGTGGCTGGATGAAATCCGCACTGTGGTGGGGAATGCTTTGGATGGTGAGGTGCTCAACCGACACACAGAGGCGGGGGAGGGAGGGAGGCATACTGAACCAGCTGGTGTGCAATAGGAACTGCCTCCTGCTTCCCCCTGCGATGCAGAGCCCAGCGGAACAGAGCAGATGTGTCTCACCGGAAGGACGTCACTACCGGAAGTGACATACCAGAGACCAGAGCCAGCTTGACTCGCAAACGCTGCCCAGTTCCTGTGACAACATGTTTTGCGGAAGGGCATTTAAATCTGAGGGGAGGGGAGGAAGCCCAGAGGCTCTGCTTGACTGTAAACCCCTCGCCACCCGCTAACATACATTTCATCAACATTAAAATATTTGCAAACAATGCATTAAAAGACTGCAATGCTAAAGAAAACTATAAAAATTGAAAATTAACTCATCTCACATAAAAGTATAAAATGTACACACTAAATCTATATCACACTTATTAATGACAATATCCCATGACAGTCCAGAAAATAAATAACAAAAAAAAAAGGAGAATCAATTATATATACAATATATTAAATCATACAATAGTGTGGACTTCCAGATCTTCGTTCAAACCGCGGGGGGTCAAAGACCCAAGTTTGAAAATCCAAAAGGTTTCTCTCTTACATAGAAGAGAGAACCTCTCATTGGTAGTCAGGGTACCCTTAGGGGCAGCTTCTATAGCCATGACCTCTAACCCCCTAAGGTCCTTCTGATGCACTTGTAAAAAATGATGTGGGACACTATGTTTATCAAAGCCCTTTTTAATCAATCTCCTGTGTTCACCAACCCGCGTCCGCATATTTCTAATAGCGCACCCTACATATAAAAGATTGCAAGGACATTTTAAAACATACACTACGTTACTCAGTTGAGCACGTAATGAATTGTTTGATCTGAAACTCCCTGCCAGCTGTATCACTAATTGAGTACAGTCCATGTTTGATATATTGACATGTCAAACATCCCCTCTTTCTACACTGGAAAACCCCTGTCCTATCATCTGCTCCGTTCCACTGGGCTTTGCATCGCAGGGGGAAGCAGGAGGCAGTTCCTATTCCACACAAGCTGGTTCAGTGTGCCTCCCTCCCTCCCCCTCCTCTGTGTGTCGGTTGATCACCTCACCATCCAAAGCATCTCCCACCACAGTGCGGATTTCATCCAGTGGCTACCCATGCTGTGCACCCCTCACTGACCAGGGGCTCCATTGCAACTAATTACCAGTTTCGATGCTTACTTTTTAATACAGTTTTTCATTAAATTACTTTATATCTACATTAACTACTGTGGCTAGCGCTGATTCCTTCTTTTGTTGTGTACTCTCAATAAACAGGACCTGTCATGCTTATTTCTTTTACAGGGGATGGTTACATTCCTTGTAACATGGAAAAAAAAGTGATAAAAAAAAATTAAAGGACAGTGTAAAAATAAACAGCAAAATAAATAGGAAAATAAAACGCCCCCTCCCTCCGTGCTTATGTTCAGAAGCAAATGGATACGGGTTTTTAATAATGCCCTGGTAGGCGGGTGAAACACGTTGACGCACTTCCGGTCACGGCAGAACCAACAACGTCACTTCCTGTAGTCCGTGGAACGCACGCCGGCGAGTTCCCGGATGTATTTGTGATATCGGTCCACAGGACTGTTATCTTCTCCTCTATGCGTGCCATTATTTTTACTTTGTAAGTTTATCACTAAGTGGATAATAAAATATTTTGCATGCGGACTTCACTATGTCATTCATTTCCTTAGAGCTGCCCAGAGGAAGTTACATCAAAGGATCCCACAGAGTTCACTTGGAGGAGTCCTATTCTGTGGATTCATAACAAAGCTCATTTGACCTTCTATGAAGGTCCATCACTTCTGGTGAGTGGGGTCCCAGAGGGGATCAGGACCCCTTTGCATTGATTGCGGTTTGGAGCACTACAGCACCTATTAATAGCAGCACATCAAGCGCTTTTATTATATTTTGCACATTATATTGGACCGCTTTCAGCACCTTTCATCATATATTTTGCACAGTATCCTGGACATTTCTTTAGCACTATTATACTTGTTCAGAGTTGCACTAATTATTGCTGCATTTAAGCACAATTGCACTTTGTTTTCATATGTTTACATATATTTATTGTTGTAACACTGCTATATATATTTTTGAGAGTTGCACTATTGATAATTTTGCAAGCGCTGTCTTTTGCGATTGATTAAATGCACACATAAATCAGGCCCGCATATGTAAACGTTGTTCAAACCACACATGTGAGAAATCGCCATGATCGTTAAAGCAAGAGCAATAATTATAGTGCATGACCTCCTCTGTAACTCTAAACAGGTAACCTGCAAACATTTTTGAAGCGTCATCTATGGAGATTTTTAGGTACCGTAGTTTGTCACCATTCCACGAGTGTGCGCAATTTTAAACCATGACATGTTAGGTATCTATTTACTTGGTGTAGCATCATCTTTCAAATTATACAAAAAAAACGAACTGAGCTAACTTTACTGTTTTTTCTTTAAATTAATTAAAGTGTATTTTGTTCCAAAAAGAAATTTGCATTTGAAAGACCGCTGCGCAAATACAGTATGACATATTGCAACAACCACCATTTTATTATCTAGTGTCTTTGCTAAAAAAAAATGTATAATTTTTGGGGGCCCTAAGTCATTTTCTAGCACAAAAATACAGATTTTTACTTGTAAACAAATGTCATAAAAAGGCCTGGTCTTGAAGTGGTTAAAACAAATGTCCAACTAGTTCAACCTATCGAAAAAAACGCCACTAGTTTTGGTTTAGAGAAACAAGTGCATAAGTGTCATATGAAACATAATGCATGTGGACTAGTGTCAACATGTCCTTAGAAAAATGAAAAAAAAAAATGTTTAAAATTAGGAAATAACACAAATTGATTTAAGGGATTCACAATAATTCCCTGGATCAAAATATCCCTACCTTGCTTTTGTAACTGTGGAAACCACAAGAAAAATATTTGTTTTTTTTCTGGTTATTGATTTCCCCAGTACCACCTCTTCATAAAAAAAACTCTTTCCTATTGGACCAGTGGCTTTAAAAGTGACAGTTTGAGCAGTGGGGATTTCAAACTTTTCACTTTGGCACTGAAATACAAAATACAGTTTTATTCATAATCATTTTTACAATTATTAGTGTTAAGGTTACATTTAAAGTTTAGGTTGAGATTGCATTTTAGGGTGACATTCACAGGTTATGTTTAAGCAATAGGTAAAGGTTACATTTATGTGTTAAGGCTTAGTTTATGGTGCCGTAGGCAGAACTCAATGAAAGGGGATAATTAAATATCCAATTACATATGAAATTAATATTACTTTAAAATATAAAGATACTGACACTACAACTTGCATTGATATAAACGGCCAAGGCCTTTATTAAAA
Organism: Pelophylax lessonae; assembly: GCF_965119305.1. Classification (NCBI taxonomy): domain Eukaryota; kingdom Metazoa; phylum Chordata; class Amphibia; order Anura; family Ranidae; genus Pelophylax; species Pelophylax lessonae. Next base: position 406,650,534 of record NC_138771.1, on the reverse strand, counting down.
TTTTCAAAATATTTGTGGGAATGTATTAAGAACATAGTATAGCTTGGCCCTAAAGCCCAAACTAACCACTACTAAAATATTAAACATATACATAGATACTGTAGGCTAGCCCAAAAGCTCAGACTACACCAATAATTGAAAAAACATTTATCCCCCACAAGCACTAAGACCGTGACAAAAACAGATACAATGCGGGCGGGAGGGACGAAACTTCTGTACTTCTTGTATGTAGCTCCCTCTGACTGAATTTTAACCGCTGACTTCCTCTCTTATGGAGTCTCAACAACTCTAGGTGAATTTTCTGTACAAATTGGACCAATCCCAGTAAGGTAATAACATTAACCAATAAATTATTAGACATATTAACAAATCAACCTAGAGTTATAATGACCAATTATATTGTCTATTTAATAACCAATAACAGCCTTTTTTAATATTATATATATTTTTTTTTAATTAACTGTCATGTCACGTCCCCATAAATGAATGTCAGGTACATTCTATGACCTACCCTTCATTTCTTTGGTGCCGTAGGCAGAACTCAATAAAAGGGGATAATTAAATATCAAATTACATATGAAATTAATATTACTTTAAAATATAAAGATACTAACACTACAACTTGCATTGATATAAACGGCCACGGCCTTTATTAAAATTTTCAAAATATTCGTGGGAATATATTAAGAACATAGTATAGCTTGGCCCTAAAGCCCAAACTAACCACTACTAAAATATTAAACATATACATAGATACTGTAGGCTAGCCCAAAATCTCAGACTACACCAACAATTGAAAAAACATCCCACACGCCAATGCCCACTAAGGGCACGGCACCATCACAAGGCCTAAGTCCATCTCAATGCAAGTTTGAAGGCCTAGATTAAAAATATCTTTCGCCACTTCAGACAAATGAACTAAATCATTTCTATAAAAACCACTTAACATACCTTCAAGGTCAGAGTGTCTGTAAGACAGTCCTCCAATAGAAGGCATAAATTTAGCCATGGACCTATTTACACATTTGCGATTTTTCTCCAAAAAAACGTGACCTTCAGAGAACCATAACAAACGCGAAATCATTTCAGAATAGACAGGTTTACAAGATGGAAAAACAGATTTAAAATACACAAAATCACCCCTGATCTGTAAAATAATATCAGTATTCTTCCTAAACCCTAGGTCATTACCACCCTCGTGTATAATAAGAACATCAGGAACAGGCCATTTTGCACAAAGATCAGAAAAAACAGAACGTAGATCAGTCCATTGAAGACCACGTACACCAAACCTAAAAATTTTCAGGGTAGTTGATGAGAATCCTAGATCACTTCCATAGCTTCTCAAATTAGCTCTTCTGTGGGCCCATAAAATATAGGAATGCCCAACAATCCATATAACCTTAGCACTACCTGAAAATCAAACATAAAGGTTAGGCCTGACATACGACTTAAAAGCATTTGATCTCCATCTGCCAATGTTCCGAATAGTGCTGCCGGAAAAACCTGCTTGAGCATCAGAAGTGGCAGCACCAATTCTAAAGGAATGGGACATGATTGGCAAATGGTCCAAATGCAAATGGGCCAAACATTTTTTTAAAACAGCACCAAACTGGAAAATTGTAAGAGGAAGCCCAGACTGGTGAACAAAAAATTGGGCAAAAGACACAGGCCGGACTTTCAAATACTGCTTCACAAGCAGCACCACACATAGAGAGGAATCAGCTTGACGCCTTAAAGAGATTAAAAAACCACTACCACATTGGTCTGTCTTACTGCGTCTCAAGCAGATTCTCAAAGAATCATTAACTAAAGAGACATCAGCAAAATTCAAACCATTGTCTGTTGAAGAAGAAGAGGCAAACAACTCAGAGACTCTAAATGCCCCAAAGTAACAAATATAAAAAGCAGTTTGGAATAACAAGGACTCAAAATTGAAAAAACAGACCGAAGAAGTTGCCCCACATAAATCTTGCAAAAGAGACAATGAAATTGCAAACCTTTTGTCAGGACAGACATGAGTCTTGCGATAACCACGCAAAACAATCTTCACTGAAAAATGACTAGCACAGGATGGATAACCATTCAGCTGTGCAAAAAAAGAGATACCGGCCAAAGTCTTGGCAGCATGTGTATAAGAAAATTGCCTACCACACAAATGATCTAAAAACAGCAGAACTGACCCTTAATCCACAGAAAGAATAGCCCGCCCCCTGGATAACCAAAAGGAGGACCACAAACCCCAAGATCATACATAAGACGACCAAGTAGAAGGAGCCAACGAATTCTTAATAGCTGAAGCAATTCGATTCAAACCAAGGTCCACAAGTGGCTCGGCAGGACAGGCCAATGGGAGCTGCTGCTGGCGCCAACATCCGAAATCTGTCGAACTGGAGGCGAGATAAAGGGTCAGCTACATCATTTGAAAAACCAGGAATATATTTCGCCTTCAACCAGATATTTAAACGCAGACACTGGAAAACCAAAAAACGTAAAAGAGAAATGACAGGCAACGAACGCGAAGACAGACAGTTTAGAGCAAAAACAACACATAGTTACATAGTTACATAGTTACATAGTTAGTGAGGTTGAAAAAAGACATAAGTCCATCCAGTTCAACCTATGATGTGTGTGTGTGTTTGCTTTTAACCGTACATTGTATACCCCTGTATGTTGTGGTCTTTAAGGTGTCCATCCAATAGTTTTTTGAAACTATCAATGCTCCCCGCTGATATGACTGCTTGTGGAAGAGAATTCCACATCTTTACCGCTCTTACAGTGAAGAACCCCTTACGCACTTTAAGGTTAAACCGCCTTTCCTCAAGTTTTAGTGAGTGGCCACGTGTCTTATTGTATCTCCTTTCTCTGAATAGTTTGTTCCTTATGCTAGGGTCACCAGTACAGTATTTGTACATTGATATCATATCCCCCCTCAATCGTCTCTTCTCCAGAGAGAATAGGTTCAGTGCTTGTAGTCTTTCCTCATAGCTGATGTCCTCCATTCCCCTAATTATTTTTGTTGCCCTTCTCTGGACTTTCTCCAGTTCCAGCACATCCTTCCTGAGGACCGGTGCCCAGAACTGGACAGCATACTCCAGATGTGGCCGGACCAGAGTCTTGTAGAGTGGAAGAATAATCTCTTTATTTCTGGAGTGAATCCCCTTTTTTATACAACCCAGTATTCTGTTGGCTTTGCTTGCGGCGGCTTGGCATTGCATGCCACTGCCAAGCCTGTTGTCTACCAGTACCCCCAGGTCCATTTTCATCCTAGACTCACCCAGAGGTTCCCCCCCTAGTGAGTAGCCTGCTTTCTGGTTTCTGGCCCCCAAGTGCATTACTTTACATTTTTCTACATTAAATCTCATCTGCCATGTAGTTGCCCACCCCGTTATTTTGTTCAGGTCTGCTTGCAAGATTTCCACATCCTGCATAGAAGATATTGGCATGCCTAATTTAGTATCATCTGCAAATACTGAGATTGTACTAGATATCCCCTCCTCCAGATCATTTATGAATAAATTAAACAGGATTGGTCCCAGGACAGAACCCTGGGGGACCCCACTTTCCACACCTGCCCAATCCGAGTACTCCCCATTAATCAATATAAAATAAGTTGCGCTGTGGATGATGTATACAAGTTGATTGTATGGTGAAATAGTGAAGAATCCGAATAATGTCCAGAATATGGAAACAAAAACGGGTAACTTGTGCAGGTACCGCTTACCGGAAATAAGATAAACAAAGGCCCATCAGCATGTTCAAAATACGTCCTAGGGATGAGGTCCAGGTGGACTACCAGGTTCCAACGCGGATCCCTCAATGGAGTGGTAACATGTGTGATACAAAAAAATATACCGCCATAGCGTAAAACCAAAAAATATGTGTAAAGAAAGGACACCCAAAGTGCATTGAGAACACCACTGCTCCCGTAGTGAAATAAATGTGATAAAGGATGCCACAGAACCCCAATAGGTACTCCTTACCAAAATATAGATGAAAAAATAGCAGATACACCAAAAAGGGGGAGAAGGGGGATCACCCCAATAGGACAGCAGCTTACCACAAGGATGAATATGGAGAGCTTATATAAGACTGGATAGGTGTGGTCTGAACATGCAAGCAAGTGGGGGGAACACCACTGATGGATAAAACACCCTTACCGACTCCCGATGATAAGGAGGCAGGAGGGATATGTATGGAACCGATTCGTTGTGTCTCCTCACTCAGATAGGGAACTCAGATGGACGGTATTGGATCAAATCCATACACACTGCAAGCTCGGCACCGTTGGGTGCCGAGCTTGCAGTGTGTATGGATTTGATCCAATACCGTCCATCTGAGTTCCCTATCTGAGTGAGGAGACACAACGAATCGGTTCCATACATATCCCTCCTGCCTCCTTATCATCGGGAGTCGGTAAGGGTGTTTTATCCATCAGTGGTGTTCCCCCCACTTGCTTGCATGTTCAGACCACACCTATCCAGTCTTATATAAGCTCTCCATATTCATCCTTGTGGTAAGCTGCTGTCCTATTGGGGTGATCCCCCTTCTCCCCCTTTTTGGTGTATCTGCTATTTTTTCATCTATATTTTGGTAAGGAGTACCTATTGGGGTTCTGTGGCATCCTTTATCACATTTATTTCACTACGGGAGCAGTGGTGTTCTCAATGCACTTTGGGTGTCCTTTCTTTACACATATTTTTTGGTTTTACGCTATGGCGGTATATTTTTTTGTATCACACATGTTACCACTCCATTGAGGGATCCGCGTTGGAACCTGGTAGTCCACCTGGACCTCATCCCTAGGACGTATTTTGAACATGCTGATGGGCCTTTGTTTATCTTATTTCCGGTAAGCGGTACCTGCACAAGTTACCCGTTTTTGTTTCCATATTCTGGACATTATTCGGATTCTTCACTATTTCACCATACAATCAACTTGTATACATCATCCACAGCGCAACTTATTTTATATTGGACATTTTTTGGGTGCTAGTCTCACTTGAGGTTGCTGCTTTTATTTTATTTTTGGATTAGCGCAATTGTTTCCCCCTTTTTTCTACTCCCCATTAATCACCACCCTCTGTACTCTCCCCTGGAGCCAGTTCTCTATCCAGGTCCATTCCTACCTTCCTTAGTTTGTACAGTAAGCGTTTGTGGGGAACGGTGTCAAAGGCCTTTGCAAAGTCCAGATACACCACATCCACAGGCTTACCTTTATCTAAGTGGCAGCTCACTTCATCGTAGAAGGTTAATAGATTGGTTTGGCACAAACGATTTTTCATGAATCCATGCTGATTACTACTTATAATACCGTTTTCATTACTAAAGTCTTGTATGTGGTCCCTTATCATCCCCTCCAAAATTTTGCAGACTACTGATGTTAGGCTGACCGGCCTATAGTTACCCGGGATATATCTCTGCCCCTTTTTAAATATTGGTACCACGTTGGCTTTTTTCCAATCAGCTGGCACCATACCCGTCTGTAAACTATCCTTAAAGATCAAGAATAATGGTCTGGCAATCACCTGGCTGAGCTCATTAAGAACCCTTGGGTGCAAGCCATCCGGTCCCGGGGATTTATTTATGTTAAGTTTCTCTAGTTTAGCTCTAAGTCTATCCTCTGTTAGCCACTTCCTGAGGTGTATTATTTAGTTCGGCCTTACAAGCGGGGTTCGTGTAGCCCCCCGATTCCTTTGTGAAGACTGAAGAAAAGAAATTATTTAACACTTCCGCCTTTTCTCTGTCCTCTGTGGCCATTTTTCCTTTATCATCTTTTATGGGGCCAATGTGCTCTGGCCTCGCTTTCCTACTGTTTATATACTTAAAGAACTTCTTGGGGTTCTTTTTACTCTCCTCCGCTATATGTCTCTCGTGTTCTATTTTAGCCGCCCTGATTTCGTCTTTATATTTCTTATTACACTCTTTGTAGTGCTTAAATGCTGCCAATGACCCCTCAGTCCTGTATTTTTTGAAGGCCTTTTCTGTAGCTCTAATATACATTTTTATGTTGGAGTTTAGCCACCCAGGGTTTAGTTTTGCTCTTTTAAATTTATTTCCCTGTGGAATGCACTGGCCCACCCCCTTGTTAAGTATGCTCTTGAAGCACTCCCATTTTTCCTCTGTGTTCTTTGTTCCCAGGGTTCTATCCCATTTGATATTTTCTAGCAGCGAGCGCAGTTTAGGGAAATTGGCTCTTTTGAAATTCAGTGTCCTTATATTACCCTTGTGTTTCCTATTACTGTAATTAATACTGAAACCAATTGACCTATGGTCACTGTTCCCTAAGTTGTCCCGTATTTCTATATCCGTGAGCAGGTCTGTATTGTTGGTAATCAGTAGGTCAAGTACCGCATTGTTTCTTGTCGGTGCATTCACCATCTGACCCATGAAATTGTCCTGCAAAACATTTAGGAACTGTCAAGCCTTGGCTGAATGCGCGGTTCCTTCTGCCCAGTCTATATCAGGATAATTAAAGTCCCCCATTATAATGACATTTCCCATCCTTGCTGCCAATCCTATCTGTAACATGAGGTCCGCCTCACCCTCCTCCCTCTGGTTGGGGGGCCTATAGCATACGCCCAATATTACCTTCCCCACCGTGCCTTTCCTTTGAAGCTCTACCCATAGGGATTCTGCCTCGTCCATAGCTCCATTATTAATATCATCCCTCATATTTACCTGTATACTGTTCTTAATATACAAACATACCCCTCCCCCTTTTTTACCCTCTCTATCGCTGCGATAAAGGGAATACCCCTGAATGGTCGCCATCCAGTCATGAGAGCTGTCAAACCAAGTCTCAGTTATCCCCACAAAATCCCCCCATTTCTGCCCTCTGAAACTTGCTTTCCACTGGCTAATTCTACATCTGTACCCTCCCCCCCATTCCCTAGTTTAAAAGCCCCTCTAACTTTTTGGCCATCCTCTCACCCAGTACGGCTGCACCCACCCCATTTAGGTGCAATCCGTCCCTACCAAAGAGCCGGTGACCGACTGAGAAGTCGGCCCAGTTCTCCAGGAACCCGAAACCCTCCTTACTACACCAGCTCCTGAGCCACTCGTTAACTTCCCTAATCTCCCGCTGCCTCTCTGGTGTGGCTCGAGGTACAGGTAGTATTTCGGAAAATACTACCTTGGAGGTCCTAGTCCTCAACTTAGCGCCTAAGTCCCTGAAATCGTTTAGGACTCTCTGTCTTCCTCTGCCTATGTCATTGGTACCCACGTGTACCATGACAGCTGGGTCTTCCCCAGCCCCACCCAATAATCTGTTCACCCGATCCGCGATCACCTTTATTAAGGAACACCTTTATTGTCTGAATGTAAAACAATCCTTCTGTTTTTAAAATGATGACCCCATAATTCTAGGGCAACAAGCACAGGAAACAATTCCAATAGCACTATACTTGAAGTCAAACCTCTAGCAATCCAATCAGGGTGCCAGGAATCATCAGACCAATTACCGTCCCAGTAAGCACCAAAACCATGTGTAGCAGATGCATCTGTAAACAAACTAAGAGCAGAAGCAGAACAAAATTCCTCCAGCCAAACTGAGGAACCATTAAAACTATCTAAAAACTTCAACCAAGCCACTAAATCCTCAGCGATGGCTGAAGAAATCCTAACAAAATGCAGAGGGGAAGAAACCCCAGAAATGGCCCTACACAAGCTCTTACAAAAAGCCCTGCCATAGGCAAAACACGAGAAACAAAGTTCAAAAGTCCCAAAAGAGACTGAATAGTGCGTAACTGAACTTTTTTCTTACTCAAACTCCAATAAAAACTTAATCTTGGAAACTTTTTCAGCTGGGAGACGAAATTCCATTAAGGCTGTGTCAATTTCAATACCCAAAAATTCAATTGCAATTAAGATTTGCATCAGCGGTTTTCTCTTTTTTCTAGTTCTAGTAAAATTCAAGTTTGGTGGTAGGGTATACAGTCTTTTCAACAGCTAAAGGGATCCCAAACTCCCGACAAACAATTTTGAATTCTGTAAAAATTCTCAAACAATCCAGAAAATCAGCACTCCCAATAAATAAAAAGTCACCAAGGTGCAAAAGATTACTAGAAGATGCCCTGCAAGACACAACCCATTCCAGAAAACAAGAAAAAATCTCAAAATAAGAGCAGGACAATGAACACCCCATCGGCAAACATTTGTCAAAGAAAAATTGATCACGAAAGTAAAATCCCAAAGAATTAAATGCAGACGGGTAAATAGGCAACAGCCTAAAAGCAGATTTCACATCAGATTCAGCTAACAAAGCAGAGGCCCCTACACTCCTAATTTTATCCAAAGCGTCTTCAAATGTCAAATAAGATACAGAACAAAGAGAAGGGTCAATCTCATAATTTAGAGAAAGCCCATCAGAGTAAGACAAGGGATGGATAAGTCTAAACTCGCCTGCCTCTTTCTTAGGGATGAGACCCAATGGAGAAATCCGGAAATCTGGAAAAGGGGAGAAAGAAAATGGGCCAGCCACCCTGTCAGCAATAATTTCCTTGAAAATCTTTTCATAACCTATCTCAGGAAATTCAGTCACTGAAGGCAAATTATTAACAATAAAACATCCAGAACCAGAAAATGCAGGCAAAGAAAACCCAAATCTAAAACCATTATACAAAACCAAGGCTTTGTGATTATCTGGGTACTCCAGGAGCCAGGGAAGCATTTTTTCCCAGCTCACCGGAGTTGCCGCTCTTCTGAAAAAGCTGATCCTTTGCAGAAGGGACAGAAGGCGGATTATTTCTTTTAAAGCAACATGAAATCGGGTGATTACCTGCACAATTAGAACACTCGTGTTTAAATTTACAGTTAGAACGAGAACACTGGCCTTCATTGAAGGCAAAACACACACCTTTTCTTAGTTGTCCAAACGTTGAAGACCGCAAAGGTGCAGTAGACTTTTGGGGCAATAACAAATTAATCCACAAACCTACGTCTTTTACCCCCCACTTTAAAGATTTGTGAATGGAAAGCTTTTGTCTGAATGATTCATCATAAAGATACCAAGCAAAGCCTGGAAAATGTTTATAAGCTTCCAAAACTATATCTAGGTGTCGAAAAAGCCCAGAACATAACTCAGGACACTTTTCACCTAAGACACTTGCAAAAATACAAAATCCTTTATTTTTAATTTTTGGAAGATCTAGGAACAGTCCTAGATCTCTCTTCAGAAGGCCTTTCACCATCCTTTCCTGAAGCTTTGCTACTGGGTATTAAAGTTAAAAATTCCACAAAATCCCCTTTCCATATTGTCTCTTTAATAGGGTTGAGCGGACACCTAGATGTCCGTGTTCGACGGGTTCGGCCGAACTTTAAAAAAAAGTCCGGGTCCGTGTCCCGGACTTTTACCGAACTTTTCCCGGACACCGAACCCCATTGAAGTCAATGGGGACCCGAACTTTAAGGCACTAAAATGGCTCTAAAACACCAAAGGAAAGGGCTAGAGTGCTGCAAATGGCAGCAAAACGTAATTAAGAGCATGGCAAGTGCTCTGCAAACAAATGTGGATAGGGAAATAACTTAAAACAACAAAAAAAAACAGAAAAATAAAACAATGTTCTTCTTCATCTCTGAAGGACGAGGCCCATATGGAGTAGGAGGGAGGTTGAGGTGGTGGTGGATGTGGCGGTGACATAGGCGTGCGCACAGGGTGTGCTGGGTGTGCCTGGGCACACCCTAATCACCTAGGGCACATAGCATTGCCAGTGAGGAGATGGGAAAGATCTCCCTGGGACCTGCTCTGCTCTATTTCTCCTTGCCTACAGGTACATGGCCCCGATACATTACTCTCCCTGCTGGCAAACACATGCATGTGTATTTCAACTTTGGGGTGCACACCTTAATGCAATAGGCTGCGCACACCTATGGGCGGTGTAGGTGGAAGCGGCGGTGGAGGAGGACCAGGGCCGGATTAACAGCATCATGGGCTTGGTGCTGAGGATTTTGAAGGGCCTTAAGGGCCGTGCCTTGCCATGCACCCAGAGGAGGAAGGGTGCAGCCATGCATGCCTAATTCAACATGGGATGCTGTCTCTGAAGCCCATAAACACATCCATGCATCGCCAACTGTCCCTCCTTGTCCGGCCTTCACGCTGTGTGGGGAGGTTCTGAGGGTGCTGCCTGGGGAAGCGAGCATAGAAGCCAGACTTCTGTGTTTACAAGTGACAGAAGAGCGGTAACAGTGAATATGGCCAACCCGGGGCCTATATAAAAGGTAGGGGCCTGGAGCTGCAGCTCCAATAGCCCCTACATTAATCTGGCCCTGAGGAGGAGGACGAGGTAGCCAACACTGCTTCTTTTCAAAAATTTTAAATGAGGGTACACCCCAAAAGAGTGAGAAAGAGCAAAAATGGAACAATGGGTGGGTAAGGTCGGTATCCATTGCTATTCTGCATAAGGTACGAAAAAGTCCCGTGGGATCCATGCCTGGTTCATTTTAATGAACGTGAGCTTGTCCACATTGTCTCTGGACAGGCGGCTGCGCTTGTCTGTTATAACGCCCCCAGCCGTGCTAAATACCCGTTCAGATAATACACTGGCTGCAGGGCACGCCAGCACCTCCAAGGCGTAAAGGGCAAGCTCAGGCCATGTGCCCAATTTGGAGACCCAGAAGTTGAAGGGGGCAGACCCGTCATTCACTACATGTAGGCGTGTGCACACATACTGCTCCACCATGTTGGTAAAATGCTGCCTCCTGCTAAGACGTTCCATCTGAGCTGCTGGTGCTGCTGTTTGTTGTGGCGTGCTGACAAAGCTTTTCCACATTTCGGCCATGCTAACCCTGCCTTCTGAGGTGCTGGCGGTGCCCTGGTTGCGTTGGCGACCTCCTCCTCCTCCTCCTCTGCCTTGTGCTTCCACTGTGGCCCCGCTGTCAGATGGGAATGCCAGCAGCATGGCGTCTACCAGCGTGCGCTTGTACTCGCGCATCTTGCGATCGCGCTCCAGTGAGTGAATTAAGGACGGTACGTTGTCCTTGTAACGGGGATCCAGCAGCGTGGCCACCCAGTAATCAGCACAAGTTAGAATGTGGGCAACTCGGCGGTCGTTGTGGAGACACTGCAGCATGTAATCGCTCATGTGTGCCAGGCTGCCCAGAGGCAACGAAAGGCTGTCCTCTGTGGGAGGTGTATCGTCCGTGTCCTCTGTATCCCCCCAGCCACGCACCAGTGATGGCCATGAGCTGGCCTGGGTGCCACCCTGCTGTGAACATGGTTCCATCTCCTCCTCCAGCTCCTCCTCCTCCTCATCCTCCTCATCCTCCAGAACTGTGCCCCTGCTGGACAATTGCGTCCCTGGCGTTTGCGTGTGCAGGAACCCACCCTCGGAGCCCCTTGCGAATGACTGCCCTGAAAGCCTTGGAAATGTTACCTCTTCATCCTCCTCCTCCTCCTCATCCTGTGCCACATCCTCTTCCATCATCGCCCGAATTGTTTTTTCAAGGAGGCATAGAAGTGGGATAGTTAAGCTGAGAACGGCGTCATTGCCACTGGCCATGTTGGTGGAGTACTCAAAACAGCGCAACAAGGCACACAGGTCTCGCATGGAGGCCCAGTTAAATTAAATAGCGGAATAGAAAATATGATCCAAAAAAAGTGTATGTATATCACACGTACACAACCACACTGGGCCCCAATTACTATTGTTTGTACCCCTAAAAGGCTAGATGAGGAGTAGGGGGAGTATGGAACAGGCAGCACCCTCAAACCTTCAGAAGTATGAGATGAACCCCAACAACTTGGAAAGGTGGATCTCTCTCACACGTACCAACACAGACTATCCCCCAATTTAACTGATCCCCAAAGGTTTTTGATTAAATAGCGGAATAGAAAATATGATCCAAAAAAAGTGTATGTATATCACACGTACACAACCACACTAGGCCCCAATTACTATTGTTTGTACCCCTAAAAGGCTAGATGAGGAGTAGGGGGGGTATGGAACAGGCAGCACCCTCAAACCTTCAGAAGTATGAGATGAACCCCAACAACTTGGAAAGGTGGATCTCTCTCACACGTACCAACACAGACTATCCCCCAATTTAACTGATCCCCAAAGGTTTTTGATTAAATAGCGGAATAGAAAATATGATCCAAAAAAAGTGTATGTATATCACACGTACACAACCACACTAGGCCCCAATTACTATTGTTTGTACCCCTAAAAGGCTAGGAGTAGGGGGAGTATGGAACAGGCAGCACCCTCAAACCTTCAGAAGTATGAGATGAACCCCAACAACTTGGAAAGGTGGATCTCTCTCACACGTACCAACACAGACTATCCCCCAATTTAACTGATCCCCAAAGGTTTTTGATTAAATAGCGGAATAGAAAATATGATCCAAAAAAAGTGTATGTATATCACACGTACACAACCACACTGGGCCCCAATTACTATTGTTTGTACCCCTAAAAGGCTAGATGAGGAGTAGGGGGAGTATGGAACAGGCAGCACCCTCAAACCTTCAGAAGTATGAGATGAACCCCAACAACTTGGAAAGGTGGATCTCTCTCACACGTACCAACACAGACTATCCCCCAATTTAACTGATCCCCAAAGGTTTTTGATTAAATAGCGGAATAGAAAATATGATCCAAAAAAAGTGTATGTATATCACACGTACACAACCACACTAGGCCCCAATTACTATTGTTTGTACCCCTAAAAGGCTAGATGAGGAGTAGGGGGGGTATGGAACAGGCAGCACCCTCAAACCTTCAGAAGTATGAGATGAACCCCAACAACTTGGAAAGGTGGATCTCTCTCACACGTACCAACACAGACTATCCCCCAATTTAACTGATCCCCAAAGGTTTTTGATTAAATAGCGGAATAGAAAATATGATCCAAAAAAAGTGTATGTATATCACACGTACACAACCACACTGGGCCCCAATTACTATTGTTTGTACCCCTAAAAGGCTAGATGAGGAGTAGGGGGAGTATGGAACAGGCAGCACCCTCAAACCTTCAGAAGTATGAGATGAACCCCAACAACTTGGAAAGGTGGATCTCTCTCACACGTACCAACACAGACTATCCCCCAATTTAACTGATCCCCAAAGGTTTTTGATTAAATAGCGGAATAGAAAATATGATCCAAAAAAAGTGTATGTATATCACACGTACACAACCACACTAGGCCCCAATTACTATTGTTTGTACCCCTAAAAGGCTAGATGAGGAGTAGGGGGGGTATGGAACAGGCAGCACCCTCAAACCTTCAGAAGTATGAGATGAACCCCAACAACTTGGAAAGGTGGATCTCTCTCACACGTACCAACACAGACTATCCCCCAATTTAACTGATCCCCAAAGGTTTTTGATTAAATAGCGGAATAGAAAATATGATCCAAAAAAAGTGTATGTATATCACACGTACACAACCACACTAGGCCCCAATTACTATTGTTTGTACCCCTAAAAGGCTAGGAGTAGGGGGAGTATGGAACAGGCAGCACCCTCAAACCTTCAGAAGTATGAGATGAACCCCAACAACTTGGAAAGGTGGATCTCTCTCACACGTACCAACACAGACTATCCCCCAATTTAACTGATCCCCAAAGGTTTTTGATTAAATAGCGGAATAGAAAATATGATCCAAAAAAAGTGTATGTATATCACACGTACACAACCACACTGGGCCCCAATTACTATTGTTTGTACCCCTAAAAGGCTAGATGAGGAGTAGGGGGAGTATGGAACAGGCAGCACCCTCAAACCTTCAGAAGTATGAGATGAACCCCAACAACTTGGAAAGGTAGATCTCTCTCACACGTACCAACACAGACTATCCCCCAATTTAACTGATCCCCAAAGGTTTTTGATTAAATAGCGGAATAGAAAATATGATCCAAAAAAAGTGTATGTATATCACACGTACACAACCACACTAGGCCCCAATTACTATTGTTTGTACCCCTAAAAGGCTAGATGAGGAGTAGGGGGGGTATGGAACAGGCAGCACCCTCAAACCTTCAGAAGTATGAGATGAACCCCAACAACTTGGAAAGGTGGATCTCTCTCACACGTACCAACACAGACTATCCCCCAATTTAACTGATCCCCAAAGGTTTTTGATTAAATAGCGGAATAGAAAATATGATCCAAAAAAAGTGTATGTATATCACACGTACACAACCACACTAGGCCCCAATTACTATTGTTTGTACCCCTAAAAGGCTAGATGAGGAGTAGGGGGAGTATGGAACAGGCAGCACCCTCAAATCTTCAGAAGTATGAGATTGTGTTCACTGTACCCCACAAAGATTGAGTTCACTGCACCCCACAATGATTGTGTTCACTGCACCCCACAAAGATTGTGTTCACTGCACCTCACAAAGATTGTGTTCACTGTACCCCCCAAAGATTGTGTTCACTGCACCCTAAAAGGATGTTGTTCACTGCACCCCACAAAGATTGTGTTCACTGCACCCTAAAAGGATGTTGTTCACTGCACCCCAAAAAGATTGTGTTCACTGTACCCCCCCAAAGATTGTGTTCACTGCACCCCACAAAGATTGTGTTCACTGCACCCCAAAAAGATTGTGTTCACTGTACCCCCCAAAGATTGTGTTCACTGCACCCCAAAAAGATTGTGTTCACTGTACCCCCCAAAGATTGTGTTCACTGCACCCCACAAAGATTCTGTTCACTGTACCCCACAAAGATTGTGTTCACTGCACCCCAAAAAGATTGTGTTCACTGTACCCCCCCAAAGATTGTGTTCACTGCACCCCACAAAGATTCTGTTCACTGCACCCCACAAAGGATTTTGTTCACTGCACCCCAAAAAGATTGTGTTCACTGCACCCCAAAAAGGATTTTGATCACTGCACCCCAAAAAGGATGTTGTTCACTGCACCCCAAAAATGATTTTGTTCACTCCACCCCAAAAAGATTGTGTTCACTGCACCCCACAAAGATTGTGTTCACTGCACCCCAAAAAGATTGTGTTCACTGTACCCCCCAAAGATTGTGTTCACTGCACCCCACAAAGATTCTGTTCACTGTACCCCACAAAGATTGTGTTCACTGCACCCCAAAAAGATTGTGTTCACTGCACCCCAAAAAGGATGTTGTTCACTGCACCCCAAAAAGGATGTTGTTCACTCCACCCCAAAAAGATTGTGTTCACTGCACCCCACAAAGATTGTGTTCACTGCACCCCAAAAAGATTGTGTTCACTGCACCCCAAAAATGATTTTGTTCACTGCACCCCAAAAAGGATTTTGTTCACTGCACCCCAAAAAGGATGTTGTTCACTCCACCCCAAAAAGATTGTGTTCACTGCACCCCAAAAAGATTGTGTTCACTGCACCCCACAAAGGATTTTGTTCACTGCACCCCAAAAAGATTGTGTTCACTGCACCCCAAAAAGGATGTTGTTCACTGCACCCCAAAAAGGATTGTGTTCACTGCACCCCACAAAGGATTTTGTTCACTGCACCCCACAAAGATTGTGTTCACTGCACACCAAAAAGGATTGTGTTCACTGCACCCCAAAAAGATTTTGTTCACTGCACCCCAAAAAGATTGTGTTCACTGCAGCCCAAAAAGATTGTGTTCACTGCAGCCCAAAAAGATTGTGTTCACTGCAGCCCAAAAAGATTGTGTTCACTGCAGCCCAAAAAGATTGTGTTCACTGCAGCTCACACACAGAAAAATGGATGTGGATCACTGACACCTGCCTATCTCCAATCCCACACCACACAGCAATATCGATTGTAGTTTGTAGAACACAGTTTCCCTAAAATTCAGCAGACTCTGTCCCTAACAGGATTGAGAAGAGATCGTAGATCAGGATTGAGTGCAGATTCACCCCACCCCCCACACAGCAATATCGATTGTAGTTTGTAGAAGACACTGACCCTATAATTCAGCAGACTCTATCCCTAAAATGCCTACAACTCGCCCTGCCTAAACACTCCGACCTGTCCCTCAATTCTATCCGGACACAAATGTTTTTTTCCTGCCTATCTTTCCCTAATCAGCAGCCAGCACATTGATGTGTGCTCTGTCCCTTAGCTAAGCAGCAGAATGACGCTGCTGCGGCGGCTGCCTCGAACTTATAAAGACTTGGTCACATGCTTCAGACGGCCAATCACAGCTACTAAGACATTTGCAGGCATGGCTGGGATGGCTTAAGGCACACCAGTTAAACGATTGTTGATTGGCTGTTGAAAGCCCGCCATGAAAAGAGCGCCAAAGCATGCAAAACCCGGAAATAAAACGACCGAACACGGATTTTTACCCGAACATACAGTAAAGTGTCCGTGTCCGTGTTCGGGTAAAAAAAATCCAATTATTCGGTACGAACACGAATAATACAGTCCGTGTTCGCTCAACACTACTCTTTAACATTATCAGATAAATGGTACCCTAAAGGGGAAATTTCACATGGCATACTCTCCTTTAAGCAAACCTCTGGTACAAAAGGCGAAGAGACCGGGATGACAGGAGGGGCAGACACCTCAGAATCATGTAAAAAAGGATGAGTTGCAGGAAGCAAAGCCTCAGACCATACCTCGCTCAGTGGGTTTACAACAGATGACTCAGGAACAACAGGAACATTTATATTAGAAGCAGTAACATTAGTAACAGAGGAATGCACATTGTCAGAATGAGGAGATACTTTAGAACAAAATGGAGTCAGCATATCAAAGAAATCCTGCAGTACATGGGACTGACCTTCAGACACTGCGTCACTAACGACCGCAGAGCCAACAGCACCCTCAGGCAGGACCATAGATGGAGAGTGGACGACCGTTGAAGCTGGAACGACTGGCACCGTGACAGCAGGCCGACCGGACGACACTTCCACACCAACACCCTGTAAATAATTTGGAAAATTAGCTGAAGGAGCCGACTTGAAGCTGGTACTACAAGTATCTTTAATATGTCTCCCCTTTTTTCCAGAGATTCTTGAAGGCGAAGCCTCATCTTCCACGAATCTTCCCGGACGTTTTGCTGAGCGGTGCGGGCGTCCATCTTGCCTCCCGGAAACAGTCGCATGGAAATGACGATCTGGAACTGCGTCACCGGGGTCACGGACAGCCGCTCTCATAGGACGACCTCGGGGAACAGAAGCAGAGTCAGTGGAAAGCGCCGTAGAGACTGGAACAACGTAATCGGAAACAGCCAAAGATGGTCGGCAATGCTCCACCGACTCCGGGACTGCAGCAACGGACAGGCAATGTCTCATCCATTCTTCCCCGTCGGCTTCCCCGGCTCGGTCCAACAGCCTTTTTTTGTTTCAGGATAGGTTAATGTTCAGCATGTACAGCAAATAGGTTTAGGAGTTTGGTTAGATGTTTAGTTTCAGTAACATGTTTAAGAGTTTGATTACCTTAAAGTGTTACTAAAGCCAAAACTTTTTTTAGGTTTAGACAGTTAATGCTTAGAATCAGTTTTCACTGAAGTTGTCACTGAAATAGGAGTTAAAGTGCAAGTCTTTAACCACTTGCCTACCGGGCCATATTTAAATGACTGCTACAGTGCAATTGGCTAGTTCTGGGAGGGCGCACAGGGACATTTTCCCAGAATCACGCTTCCCGCGTGCCCCCAGTGCATCACAGATCGTGGTAAAGGGTCAATGACAGCGGCCCTTTACCACGTCATCGCTGCGTCATTGGACGGAGCGATCTGGTTCAGTCCTCTGCTTGCTCGCTGTACACAACGATCAGTACAGCGTGCGGGGAGAGGAGAGAGACTGCAGCACCGCTCACCCCTGCCTGATCAATGCCTCATTCACGTCTTAATTGTGCCTCAATCCTGCCTCAACCATGCTCATATGTGCCTCATTAGTGCCTCAGTCATGCACATCCGTGCCTCAATAATGCCCATTTGTGCCTCAATAATGCCAATCTGTGCCTCAAGCATGCCAATCTGTGCCTCAATCATACCAATCTGTGCCTCACCGGTGCCTCAATCATGTCCATCCATGCCTCAATCATGCCTCGTTCATGCCAATCTCTGCCTCATCCATGCCTCATTCATTCCCATTCGTGCCACATCCATGCCTCATCTGTGCCCACCCATGCCACATCAGTGCTCCTCTGTGTCACTTCAGTGCTCATCCGTGCCACATCCATTCCACATCAGTGCTCATCCGTGCCTCATCCATGCCACATCAGTGTTCATCAGTTCCACATCGGTGCCACATCAGTGCTCATACATGCCACATCCATGCCACATCAGTGCTCACTTGTGCCACATCCGTGCTCATCCATGCTGGATCCATGCCACATCAGTGCTTAGCTGTGCCACATCAGTGCTCATCCGTGCCACATCCATGCCACGCCAGTGCTCATCTGTGCCATATCCATACCCCATCAGTGCTCATCTGTGCCACATCTATGCCACATCAGTGCTCATCTGTGCCACATCCATGCCACATCAGGGATCATCCATGCCATATCCATGCCACATCAGTGCTCATCCATGCCAAATCCATGCTCATCCATGCCACATCAGTACTCATCTGTGCCACATCCATTCCATGTCAGTGCTCATCTGTGCCAAATCAGTTTTCATTCATGCCACATCAGTGCTCATCTGTGCCACATCCATGCCACATCAGTGCTCATACATGCCTCATCCATGCCACATCAGTGCTCATCTGTGCCACTACAGTGCTTTTCAGTGCCCTACAGTGCCTCACAAAAGTGTAATAGGTAGTCAGGAAATTAGGTTTGTAATTTTATGTCCCTAGAGCAACTGACGGTGCTCCATGCATGTCGGGCCCCTGTATGTGGCTAGGCTGTGTAAAAGTCTCACACATGTGGCATTGCTATACTCAGGAGGAGTAGCAGAATGTATTTTTGGGGTGTCATTTTTTGCTATGTACATGCTATGTGTTAGCAATATCTTATAAATTGAGAACTTTGTGTAAAAAAAAAATGCATTTTCCTTTTCTTTCCACATTTTCCAAAAACAAGTGGAAAAAAAAAAAGACATGTTCAAAAAACTCATAATGCCTCCTAGATTATGTATTGGGGTGTTTGGTTTCCAAAATGGGGTCACTGTGAGTGTTTCCATTGTCCTTGTGCTCCAGGGCCTTCAAAAGTGTGATAGGTAGTCAGGAAATTATATGTGTAACTTATTCTCCTGGAACGCCTGGAGGTGTTACTTGGACGTTGGACCTCTGTATGTGGCCATGCTGTGTAAAAGTCTCACACATGCGGTATTGCCATACTCAGGAGGAGTAGAATGTATTTTGGGGTGTAGTTCTACTTATGCCTTTACAGTGTGTGAGAATAAACTTGGTAATATGACAATTTTGTAAAAAAAAAAAAAAAAAAAATGCCTCTCACTAAATACCTTGGAATGTCTACTTTCAAAAAGGGGTCATTTGGGGGGGGGGGGGTATTTGTACTTTCCTGGCTTGTTAGTGTCTCAAAAAATGAGACGGCTGGCAGTACATCAGGTGTAATCAATTTTCAATGATTGGCACCATAGCGTGTAGACTCTATAACCTTCACAAAGACCAAATAATATATACTTATTGGGGTTATTTTTACCAAAGATCTGTAGCAGTATAACTTTTGGCCAAAATTTATGAAGAAAAATTACTAAAAGTGCAAAATGTTAAAACCGAAATGAAGAAAAATTAATTTTTTTTATTTATAGCGCAAAAAATAAAATACCCAGTGATTATTAAATACCACCAAAAGACATATCTATTTGTGGGGGAAAAAGAACAACAAATTCATATGGGTACAGTGTTGCATGAATGAATAATTGTCATTCAAAATGTGAGAGCACTGTGAGAGTAGGAATGAATTTATTGATCATGAGGCAAAACGCGAATGGGCTATGGGGAACAGGTCTCTCTTTTATTATAAGATCGACGTCTAGTGACGATAGATCGAAGATAATGAGCATATATATATATATGGAAACCCCATTGTTTGATGGTTAAACTGAGTTGGATGGAAGGTTCCCCTTTCCTATTTCTCTCCCTGTCCTTTCCTCTCCCCCCCCCCCTTTTTTTTTTTTTTTGAGGCAAAATGTTATGATCAATAATTTTATTGCAACATTATATGTTGATCTTTTGTTGTTTTGTTTTTTGTGTATGTGTATTATTATTTTTATGGAAAATTACAATGAAAGAGATATTGAAAGAAAATGTGAGAGCACTAAATGCGGAAAATTGGTCAGGTTAAGAAGGGGGTACAAGTGCACAATGGGCAAGTGGTTAAGGGACAATTGTTACAGTGACAACAGTTTAAAGAGTTTTCCTTTAACTCTGAGATTTATTCTCACTTCCTGTTGTCTCTAGTACAAAACGTGAAAGGAAATATCTTTAGTGGTACACAGAGAGCAAAAATAATGTGATAGAAGTTCTAATCATTCCATACCTAATTTAAAATTTAAAAACATTTGGGCTGATATACTTTATGGATCAGTGTTAAGCTGAAAATTAAAAAATGTTTGAAACACGCTTTTTCTCTGTGTAATAATCCAGTTGTTCAGGTGTTAATGATTTATAAATTTCATTGGTGCCCATAAAACACTTCTCTTCTTGATCACACCCTTTTTTATTGTTAGTTAATTGCCTTTCCAATACAAATATTTTATTCTATGATCTGTCCTGTTTAAAATGGCACTAAAATTATGATTCTGCTGCAAAGCATCGGAAAGATGTTTGCAAATAAAATGAAGGCTTTTTTTTTTCTTTTTAATTTTTCACTTGTTTTAACCACTTAAGCCCCGGAAGATTTTACCCCCTTCCTGACCAGGGCCTATTTTGCGATTCGGCACTGCGTGACTTTAATGGACAATTGCGCGGTTGTGCGACGCTGTACCTAAATGAATTTGACGTCCTTTTTTTCCCACAAACAGAGCTTTTTTTTGGTGGTATTTGATCACCTGTGCGATTTTTTGATCATGCGCTATAAACAAAAAAAGAGCGTCAATTTTGCAAAAATAGCAATATTTTCACTTTTTTTTATATGAAATTCCCCCCCCAAAAAAATGCAAAAATCAAAATTTTTTAACATTTTCGGCCAATTTGTTTTATTACATAGTTACATAGTTACATAGTTGGTGAGGTTGAATAAAGACAAAAGTCCATCCAGTTCAACCTGTGTAGATGTGTGTGGCTGTAATCATCTTGCATACCCCTGAATGTTCTGATCCTTGAGATGTACGTCTAAGAGTCTTTTGAAAGCCACCATACTACCCGCAGAAACCACCTCATGTGGTAGAGAATTCCACAATCTTGTAGCCCTAACAGTAAAGAACCCCCCACGTTGCCTGAGGTTAAAACGCTTCTCCTCTAATCGCATTGTATGCCCCCGAGTTCTCATGCAATCCCTTCGACTGAACAGCTTTTTTTCTAAGCCTAGATCCCCATTTAGATATTTAAAAATTGCTATCATGTCCCCCCTCAGGCGTCTCTTCTCCAGGGAGAATAAATCAAGCGATTGCAGACGCTCCTCATAATCAAGGTCCTCCAATCCCCTAATTAGTTTAGTTGCCCTTCTCTGGACTCTCTCCAGCTCCAACACATCCCTTCTGAGGACTGGTGACCAGAACTGGACCGAATACTCCAGATGAGGTCGGACCAGAGTTTTATAAAGTGGAAGGATTATAGTTTTATCTCTGGAATACATCCCTTTCTTTATGCATGCTAATATTCTGCTAGCCTTGGCAGCTGCCGCTTGACATTGCATGCTGTTGCCTAGTCTATCATCAACCAAGACTCCCAGATCCTTCTCCATTTTTGATTCTCCCAAGGGTTCCCCTCCTAACGTGTATTGTGCTTTTATGTTTCTAGTCCCCAAGTGTAAAACCTTACATTTCTCCACGTTAAACCTCATTTGCCATGTCTTTGCCCACTCCGTTATTTTGTCCAGGTCATTCTGTAGGATATCTGCTTCATGCTGTGCTGTTATTGTCCTGCCTAATTTTGTGTCATCTGCAAAAACTGATATTGAACTACTGAAAGGATGTAATGAGAAAAATTTTATGCTACATATGTTTGGTAAACAAAATCACAAAAAGCGTATTTTGATTGGTTTGCGCAAAAGTTATCGCGTTTACTAACAAAGGGAAAGATTTTTGTCATCTTTGTTGTTTTTTTTAACACGTAATGGCAGCGATCTGCGATTTTTTTTGCGGTACTGCGACATTGCAGTGGACAGATTGGACCCTTGACTGACATTTTTGACACTTTTGGGGTTACCAGTGACATTTCTACAGTAATCAGTGCTATACATATGCACTGTTACTGTAAAATTACACTGGCAGTGAAGGGGTTAACTTTTTTGGATAAGGAGGGGTGGTGTGTGTCCCTAGGGGCGTGATTCTAACTGTGATTGGCTGGGGCTTGAGGTGTAGGAACAGTGATCAAACGGTCCTACATAGTAGAACCGTATGATCACTGTTTCTACACAGGGGGTAATGACAGGCGGCTTGTTTACATCAGCCGTCTGCCTTTCTCCCTCTGCAGTGACGATTGCCGAGTGACCGGCAGACATCATGTCCACCGGTCACACACGCGGGGGGGCCCGTGACCACGCGGGAGTGGGAGCGCGCCTCGGGGGGCGCGCGCTCGCTCCCTAGACCCTCACAGGCTAGCGACGTAGTCCTACGTCACTCTGCCTGTGAGGGGCTGACTGCCGACGTAAATAGTCGTGCGGCAGTCGGCAAGTGGTTAAGCAAAAATTAGGGAACAAAATGAATACAAGACAAAATATATATAGTTTAAAATAAACATTAGAAGCTAGAAAAATAGAAATATGCCAAGAAATACCTATAAAAATAATAATAATTAAAAAAAGAAAAGAAACTGTTAATTATGGCTAACTAGGGTAAACTAGGGTTTAATAAGGAATTAAATAGGAACAGATATTATATAAAAAAATCAAATAAACTTTTTTTTTACTTGCCAGATTGCTTTAGCCACTGCCTGCATGGCCACTGTACATATATAGTTTGACAGGACAAGTGTCATTCTAGGGGGATCCCCACAGAATTGCGCCTCATGAGCACCCCCACGTGCATGCAGTGGTGCAATCTTGTGACCGATGTGTCTTCCGGACACAGCAGTTGACCAATCACAGTGATCACATGTCCAGTAATTAACATGGCTGCCATTCATACAGCCATTAAAAACTACTATGATCTCTATGATTGGTCACAGTGATCACATGGTACAGAGCCAAGCACCACCTTCCTCTACCATGTGATAGCTGTAGTCACTATAGTAACACTACACCACTCTGGAGAAAGGATGTAATGAGAAAAATTGTATTGTGATACTGTATATATTTTTTTTTTCCATACTGTCACCAGAGTAAGTTCAGTGAAACTATGGTGACATCACACTGCTGTGGTGTTAATCATGTACAATGGCTGGCTGTTAGTGCCATCAGCCATTATCTCTGATCACCACCACAGCAGTACAATGTCACTAGACCAGCGCTGTCAGTCATTCTCCCTAATCTCCACCGTATAGACATACGCTATATTAACAAAAGTATTGGGACACATGCCTTTGCATCCTTTGATGGCATCCTAGTCTTTGTCCGTAGGGTTCAATATTGAGTTGGCCCACCCTTTCCAGCTATAACAGCTTCAACTGTTCTGGGAAGGCTGTCCACAAAGTTTAGGAGTGTGTCTATGGGAATGTTTGACCATTCTTCCAGAAGCTCATTTGTAAGATCAGGCACCCATGTTGGAGAGAAGGCCTGGCTCACAGTCTCCACTCTAATTCATCCCAAAGATGTTTTATCAGGTTAAGGTCAGGACTCCCTGCAGGTCGGTCAAGTTACTCCACCTAAAACATGCTCATCTATGTCTTTATTGATCTTGCTTTGTGCACCGGAGCGAAGTCATGTTGGAAGAGGAAGGACTAACACCAAACTGTTCCCACAAAGTTGGGAACATGAAATTGTCAAAAAATGTCTTTGTATGCCGACGCCTTAAGAGTTCCCGTCACTGGAATTAAGGGGCCAAACCCAACCCCTGAAAAACAACCCCACTCCATAATCACCCCTCCACCAAATGATTTGGACTAGTGCACAAAGAAAGGTCCATAAAAAATTAAAAAAAAAAAAAAACAGTGTAGGGGTCCCCCCCTATCTATACCTGGCTCTTGCGGATTTTAAGGGGATCCCCATGCTAAAGACAAAAAAAATGGTGTGTGGTCCCCCTCAAAAGCCATACCAGACCCTTATCTGAGCATGCAGCCTGGTAGGTCAGGAAAGGGTGGGGAGAAGTGAGCCTATCCCCCCTCCTGAACCATACCAGGCCACATGCCTGGCAGTGGGAGTGGTGCTTTGGAACAGGGGGGCTCCCCCCAAAGCACCATGTCTGCATATTGATGGGGACAAGGGCCCCTTCCCCACAACCCTGGCCTGGTGGTTGCGGGGGTGCTGGGGGTGTCTTATCAGAATCTGGAAGCCCCCTTTGCCAAGGAGGCCCCCAGATCCTTGCCCTACTATATGAGTGAGTAGGGGTACAGTAGGAGTAGGGATAACCAGCACACCAGTCATATATTGTCCCTGAATACCACCACAACAGTCCTAGTGTCCCTTATTATCGCCAAACCAGTCATATTGTCCCTAATTATTGCCACACCATTACAGTGTCCCTGATCACTGCCATACCAGTTACAGTGTCCCTGTATCAAACATACTAGGGGTTATACAGCTGGGGGAATCAATGGTGGAGAAGGATCTGGGTTTTCTGGTAGGTCATAAGATCAATAATGACCTCATCTGGAATATTCAGTTCAGTTTTGGGTATCAAATCACAAAAAGGATATTGGGAACTGGAGAAAGTGCAGAGAAGAGTAACCAAGCTCATAGGCGGCATGAAGGAGCTCAGCTATTAGGAAAGATTACAGGAACTGAATTTATTCTCTCTTGAGAAGAGGAGATTAAGAGGGGATATAATCAATATGTAAAAATACAAAAACGGTCCATATAGTGAACTTGGTGTTGAGTTATTCACTTTAGAATCAACATAGAGGACAAGGGGGCACTCTTTACGTCTAGAGGTAAAGAGATTTAACCACTTAAGGACCAGTCCTATTTCTGACACTTTTTGTTTACAAGATAAAATCTGTATTTTTTTGCTAGAAAATTACTTAGAATCCCCAAACATTTTATATTCTTTTTTTAGCAGAGTTTTTTTTTTTTTCAAAGTAGCGACGTAAAAACACAGTGGGCGTTCCGGAAGTAGGTAATCTCCAAATACGGAAAGGTTTCTTCACAGTAAGAGCTGTGAAAATGTGGAAAAGACTCCCTTAAGAGCTGGTACTGTCTAGCTCAGTAGACTGTTAAAAAAAAAAGGCCTGGATTCTTTCCTAGATGTAAATTATTTAACTGGATACTAACATTTATAGGTATATTGATCCAGGGAATATTCAATTGCCTCCTGGGGGATCAGGAGGGAATTTTTCCCCTGCTGAAGCAAATTGGATCATGATTTGCTGGGGTTTCTTGCCTTCCTCTTGATCAACTGTGGGTATAGGATTGTGTATATAGGATTTTGCCCCTCCCCCTTTTATTTGTTGAACTAGATGGACTTTTTCAGACAGACTAACTATTCCAGACTAACTATATAACTATGATCACTGCCGCACCAGTTACAGTGTCCCTGAACACCACCACACTAGTTGCAATTTCACCACACTAGTGTAAGGCAACAGCGGTGTCCCTGATTGTCACAACATCAGTCCCAGTGTCATCTGACCAGTGTAAGTCACTGACTGATTGCTGCCAGGCTATTCATCAGCGTCACCAGATTAGAGCAGCCAGCAACAATGATCCTGATCACCACCACACCAGTGTAGTGTTCCCTCTACCTGCTGCCTGTTCTGGCCCTGGCCTGTTTATTGAACGCTTTTTTGCCTGCTGCCTAGACTGATCCTTTGCCTGTTTGCTGACCATGTCTTTGCTTGCGGTCTGAGCTGACCAGTCTGCACGTCTGACTGAATATGTTCCATTGAGACACCAGTCCCAGCCATCCCTTGTGAACAATTGTACTCAGCCTCTTGTACTTCCTGGTCAGTGAACATGACATTCGTGGGGGCAGCCATGTACCGGTAGGCTAGGCTTGCTTGACCTATAAGAACTGGGACTGCTATAGGGGGCACTACACTAAGCTATATTCCCTGATCACTCAAATCGAGGCGACCGTTGGTTTTGATACAATTGATTGTTTTTTGTGATTTCCAAGATACAAAATCCGGCATATAATCAATCCAAAAAGTGAAAAAGTTGCACACGTGGTATAGGTCATACTCAGGACGGAGTAGCAGAATGTGTTTGGGGTTCTATCAAAGTTAGTCAGGTTGAAAAAAAGACACAAGTCCATTTGGTTCAACCAAAAAAAAAAAAAAAAAACAGTATTGAAAACCCAACCATGCAATCCCATATACACAATCCTATCTATCCCCGTTGTTGATCCAGAGGAAGGCGAAAATAAACTCCAGCAAAGCAAGATCCAATATGTTACAGCAGGGGAAAAAAATTCCTTCCTGATCCCCCGAGAGATATTCCCTGGATCAACTTTACCTAAAAAAAAATGTTAGTACCCATTTATATTATGTACACCTAGGAAAGAATACAGACCTTTTTTAAAGCAATCTAGTAAGCTAGCCAGAACCACCTCTGGAGGGAGTCTATTCCACATTTTCACAGCTCTTACGGTGAAGAAACCTTTCCGTATTTGGAGACAAAATCTGTTTTCCTCAAGATGTAAAGAGTGCCCCCTTGTCCTCTGTGTGAACCTTAAAGTGAACAACTCAACACCAAGTTCACTATATGGACCCCTTATGTATTTATACATATTGATCATATCCCCCCTTAATCTCCTCTTCTCAAGAGAGAATAAATTCAGTTCCTCTAATCTTTTCTCATAGCTGAGGTCCTCCATGCCTCTTATCAGTTTGGTTGCCCTTCTCTGCACTTTCTCCAGTTCCCTGATATCCTTTTTAAGAACTGGTGCCCAAAACTGAACTGCATATTCCAGATGAGGTCTTAATAATGATTTGTACAGGGGCAAAATTATATCTCTCTCTCTGGAGTCCATGCCTCTGTTAATACAAGAAATGACTTTGCTTGCTTTGGAAACAGCAGCTTGGTATTGCATGCTATTATTCATCTTATGATCTACCAGAGCACCCAGATCCTTCTAGGCTATAGATTCCCCCAGTTCTACTCCACCTAGTATGTATGATGCATGCATATTCTTAGCCCCCCAGTGCATAACTTTACATTTATCAACATTAAACCTCATTTGCCACATAGTTGCCCATAGTTGTAAGTTGGAGACATCCTCTAAAGAAGTTATTCCACTGCAAAGCATGGTGTCATCTGCAAAGACTGAAATGCTGTTTTAAATCCCAGACCCTATATCATTTATAAAGATATTAACCACTTAAGCCCCGGAGGATTTGGCTGCTAAAAGACCAGGGGGTATTTTGCGATTCAGCACTGCGTGATTTTAACGGACAATTGCGCGGTCGCGCGACGCTGTACCTAAACGAATTTGACATCCTTTTTTTCCCCACAAACAGAGCTTTCTTTTGGTGGTATTTGATCACCTGTGCGATTTTTTGATCATGCGCTATAAACAAAAAAAGAGCGTCAATTTTGCAAAAATAACAATATTTTTCAAATTTTTTTATATGAAATTCCCCCCAAAAAAAAAGTAAAAATCAAAATTTTTTAACATTTTCAGCCAATTTGTTTTATGCTACATATGTTTGGTAAAAAAAATCGCAAAAAGCGTATTTTGATTGGTTTGCGCAAAAGTTATCGCGTTTACTAACAAAGGGAAAGATTTTTGTCATTTTTGGTGTTTTGTTTTTTAACGCGTAATGGCGGCGATCTGCGATTTTTTTTGCGGTACTGCGACATTTCGGCAGACAGATCGGACCCTTGACTGACATTTTTGACACTTTTGGGGGTACCAGTGACATTTCTACAGTAATCAGTGCTATACATATGCACTGTTACTGTAAAAATTACACTGGCAGTGAAGGGGTTAACTTTTTTGAGAGGGAGGGGCTATGTGGGTCTTTGGAGGCAGGTAAAACATCTGAACTTCTGTATAGGGGTATATATACACACACGCTTATATGTATTTATACACATACACACATATAGGTGTTATAGCAGAGAAGCCATATGGGTGTTAATTATTTCATTAGCGCAAGCATAGGTTTCTGCTACTTTCACACCTATATATGTGTATGTGTATATATACATACATGTGTGTGTGTATATATACCCCTACACAGAAGTTCTGATGTTATGCCTGCCTCCAAAGACGCCCAAAAAATGCCCAAAAAAACGCCAGCTACAAAAACGCCCAGGTGTGTTTTTGCAGCAGGCGTTTCTTTTGGGCATTTTTTTGGGGTCTTTGGAGGCAGGCAAAACATCTGAACTTCTGTATAGGGGTATATATACACACACACTTATATGTATTTATACACATACACACATATAGGTGTTATAGCAGAGAAGCCATATGGGTGTTAATTATTTCATTAGCGCAAGCATAGGTTTCTGCTACTTTCACACCTATATATGTGTATGTGTATATATACATACATGTGTGTGTGTGTATATACCCCTACACAGAAGTTCTGATGTTATGCCTGCCTCCAAAGTCCCCCAAAAAATGCCCAAAAAAACGCTTGCTACAAAACCGGCAAGGTGTGAAAATAGCGGAGCCATATTGCTGTTCTATATTAATTCTAATAAAAACAAACTTTCTTTCTGGTTCTGGACATGCTACAGAGCTGAAACTTCACAGGTACACTTTTTAGACCCCACAGACACTAAATCCAAAAAAATCTCATTTTTGTTTTCAATCATTTTTTCAATAATTGGCTCTCTATCAAAAATGACAATTTTTAAGAACTTTTTTTGTGTGATTAATAGTCCCTGGGGCATGACCCAGAACCCTAGGCACTTTTTAGGGGCATTTATTGGATTTTAGGGCTTCAAAATTGTGTTTTTTGATTACCGAAGTTCGGGTCCCATTGATTTCAATGGGGTTCTGAAGTCCGGGCCAAACTTTCGGGAAGTTCGGGTGTTCTGGTCGAACCAAACTTTTGAAAAGTTCGATCATCCCTAGTCACAAGCAATGTAAACATCCCTTGTGACAGCAATATGCAGTGACAGTTACTCTTTATGGAGGGATTGAGGGTCTAAAAGACCCTAGACCCCTCCACTACACTTCCATGTATTCAAAACGCCAAAAACTGCATTTTTGAATACATTCACTTTTTGAAACTGCCGCCTTTAGCAGCCGAGTAACCCGGATGTGACGTCATGGACGCCGCCTCCGGGTTACAACATCGGAGACCCGATCGAAGCCGCATCCGGGCTTAGATTGGGACTCCATCCAACCACGGCCGCGCCGGCTGGTTGCTCGGGTCTCCCGGTGGGACGGGAGACCCTGGCAGAGCCGCAGAAGGTGGCGGGAGGGGGGGACATCCCCTCCTGCTCGTCCAGGGTAATGATCGAGTGGCTCCCATTACTGCCGGAAAGCCGACCGCCGGCTCTAAAAAAACGGTAGCTGGATGATGCCTCTAGCTAGAGGCATCATCCCGGTACAACCACTTAAAGTGAGCCGACGTAGGTCTACGTCAGTTTGCGTTAAGTGGTTAAAAAGTAAGGGTCCCAACACTGAACCTTGGGGTACACCACTGATAACCTTAGACTACTAAGAATCATTAACCACTACTCTCTGAATTCTATCTTTAAGCCAATTTTCTATCCAATTACAAATCGATCTTTCCAAGCCAGTAGACTTTACCTTACACATTAGCAGTGTGTGGCGAACTGTGTCAACCGCTTTTACAAAATCCAAGTATACTACGACCACAGCCACCCCTCTGTCCAAGGTTTTACTTACCTCCTCATAAAAAAATCAGGTTTGTTTGACAACTTCTGTCTTTCATTAATCCATGCAGTCTGTTGCTTAAGATATTTTTTTCCAGCAAGAACTCATCTATGTGGTCTTTTATTAAACTCTCCAACACTCTCCTAACTATAGAAGTTAAACTGACAGGTCTATAGTTACTTGGCAAAGACTTTGATCCCATTTTAAATATAGGCACCACATTGGCTCTACGCCAATCCAGTGGTACTATTTCAGTCCTTAACGAGTCCCTAAAAAGTAGAAACAAAGGCTTAGAAATTACACCGCTCATTTCTTTTAGGATGCGTGGGTGGATGCCATCTGGTCCAGGCGCTTTATCTACCCTTATTCTGTCTAAATATTTCTGGACCATATCACTTTTGAGCCATTGTGGATCATTTGGGGCTGTGTCAATACCGTCCTCATTATGGTCATGAGCTCCCCCATGCTCCTTTGTATATACAGAGCTGAAGAAAGTATTTAATAAATTTACCTTCTCTTTGTTCCCAGTCACTCACTCCTGATTATTTTGTAAAGGGTCTACATGCTCAGACCTAACCTTTTTACTGTTAATATATTTGAAGAATTTTTGGGGGGTTGTCCTACTATCTTTTGCAATCTGACGTTCATTTTGGATTTTTGCGTCCCTGATTTCCTTTTTACATATTCTGTTATATTCTTTGTAACAATTAAACAATGTTAGTGTTCCCTCATTTTTTATTTTTTAAAAGCTCTTTTCTTTTTATCTATAGCTTTTTTAACTTTTGCCGTGAGCCACATAGGTTTTATTTTTAGCCTTTAAAACGTATTACCCATGGGACTATACTTTGCAGTGAGCTTGCATAAAGTCTTTTTAAAAAATTCCCATTTCTGTTCTGTGCTCATCGATGCCAATATTCCCTCCCACTCTAAATCCTGGAGAGTAGCCCTCATCCTTGGAAAATTTGCTCTCTTAACATTAAGTGTTTTGTATTTCCTGTATGCGTTTTTTGCTTTCAGCTAACATTAAATGAAATCAT
This sequence comes from Pelophylax lessonae, assembly GCF_965119305.1. NCBI lineage: Eukaryota > Metazoa > Chordata > Amphibia > Anura > Ranidae > Pelophylax > Pelophylax lessonae. Next base: position 406,619,621 of record NC_138771.1, on the reverse strand, counting down.
GTCATGCTCACAGCTACCCAGATGTTCTTTCATATGAACATTGTTAATAAGCTCTGAATGGTTTGAGATTACCAGGTCCAACAGAGCATCTTTTCTAGTGGGGGCCTCAATAAACTGCACCATAAAATTGTCTTGTTCCAGCGGTGCCATTCTCCAGTCAATCTCTAGGTAATTAAGATCCCCCATTATTATCACTGTCCCAGCCCTTGCAGCCCTTTCTATCTGTCCCAGGAGCTGAGTCTCCACCTCCTCATTAATACTGGGAGGTCTAAACAAACTCCAATCATAATCTTTGCTTTACGCACACCCATGTACACCCATGTACATTTCAACCCATACTGCTTCTGATTCAGCACACTCTCCATCAACTAGGTTATCTTTCACACTCACTTTGAGATCACTTCTCACATAGAGACAAACACCACCACCCCTCCGTTTTACCCTGTCCTTCCGAAAGAGAGCACCTGGTGCTCCAGAGCCTCCAAAAATGTGATTGGTAGTCAGTAAATTAGATGCATAATTTATCCTCCTTAAAAAGCTCAAAGGTGCTTCTTGGTATCCCCATACTCAGGAGACATAGCAGAATGTCCTTTGGTGTGTAATTATATGTATGCCTATGCAATGTTGGAGAAAATTTTTAAAATTACAACAAATGTTATTTAATTTCTTTATTGTCCAAGAAATTGTGACAAAAATATTCCAACTTCAAAAAAATCATCGTGCCTCTTACCAAATACCTTTACTACTGTCTACTTTCCAAAAATGATTCATTTGGGGGATGTTTGTAGTTGTACTGCCCTGCCATTTTAGGGGCCTCATTGAATGAGATAGGCAGTCACTACATCAGAACTGATAAATTTTTATATTTACATACCATAATTTGTAGACTCTATACCTTCGCATAGACTAAACAATATGCACTGCTTTTGGTTATTTTTTTTACCAAAGAAATATAGCAGAAATTTGTCCTAAATTTATGAAGAAAGATTATTTAATTTCAAAATGTTATGACGGAAACATATTAAACTAAATTAGAAAGCCAGTGGTGAATAAATACTACCAAAAGAAAGCTCTATCTGTCTCTATCTGATAACAATTTTATTTGGGTACAATGTTGCATGCCTCAGTAGTTTTTATTCAAAGTGTGAGAGCACTGAAAGCCAAAAATTGGCCTGGGCAGAAAGGGGTGAAATTGTTTGGTAATGAAGTGGTAAACTGGCACCATATGCAGATTGAAGCTCATCCTTTTGAGTTGCATATGAATGAAACAGACTAGATACAAAAGTAACAATGTTGCTTTGTATCTCTCTATCTCACATGTAAACAGTGTTTGTAAACCTTGTGTCAAACAGTCCAATTTTGGATGGCAGCAGCTTCCTTGGCCTTTGTGTTTACACAGCAACTCACCAACAGTCACAGATACTGCACCAAAACCACAGTCATTCAACAATCTATTTCTAGGAGGACTACATCTCAAGAAAAATGCACAGTATGTGAAATGCAACACAAGGGTGACTGAACAGTGAAAGGGGAAGCAGTATAATGATGTTACTCTGCTCTCTCCTCCTATCAGCATGATCATGTTTAACACATGCTGTCTCCAAGTGTTTCTTCTCTTTCCCCTGAACTGGGCTCTGCTATGCAGGGTATTGTAAGATATGGCTGGCTGATATCAAGTCACATTAAAATGTTTAAATTTATTACGTTATAAAAATTTGAGTAAGGATGTATTAAGCACAGAGCTGCTTTAATATGTGTCTTTTTAGCCACCTGGATTTCAGCTTTAAACAAAAAAATTGGATTCTGTTAATGTGATTACTGCTTCTGCTGTCCTGATTTTTCTTTGGTATCTGATTGCCAATCTACTATTACTGAGCTTACAATAAAGACCATATTTGTGAAAAAGCCCATATGAATCCACTAGCACTTTGGTTCATATTAAAAGTCTGAAAAAAGATCAACTTGTTCCTTTTAGCGTTGTTATTAGACAACCACATTTATCATACATCAAAAAATGAAGACCACCTTTACAAAACAAGGTGCTCAAGCAACATATATCTTAAATACAAGCTCTTTTCCAATCTCCTCTACATTTTACTTTAGCACCCAAGACAAAAATGCCAAAATGAACTCCTCTTCTCAAGCTGGGAGGGGATTTAGGATCAGAGAAGTTGTAAAACCTTGAATGATTACCATGTTCCCTCTCATACGCTGGAGTCATTGGTGATTTTGTTTCAGGGGTCTGATACACAGTGAAAATGTCTGAGCTTGGCAGAATCATACCTGTACATCCACATATGCAGTGGGCAAGTTCCAACCTCTTGTTTCATGGAGTGCCAAAATACCAAGGGGGACAGTGTTGCAGTATGGATAGCTTGATGTTACTAAAAAGTGAGTGACTTATTAAATGTGGGTATAGCTCAATGGGCATGGGTAAATCAGTGTGATTTAGTCATAATGGGCATAGTAAATCAGGGTTTATTAATGTTATGATTGTTTTTTTTTTGTTTTGTTTTTTGCATCTGGGGACTAATGTAAGTTAAAACTGCCTGGTTTCTTTTTTTCGAAACAGCAAATCTTATTATGAAATGCATTTCATTTATAAAGGTACTAAAATTAGATTTCTGGTACAAAATGCAGTATATTCATAAATAGAAACCTTTTTTGCATTTGATGGAAGCAATGAAACATTTATGTATAACCTATAGAAGCATAGCTTTTTCTCTAACATTGTTAAATTTGCTTATATGCAGTTAGTTACCCTGTACACTGGCTTAAGCTTTACAGTATATCCTAATGAAAATGACAATTATTTTATGTCTTACCAATCTATAAAGTTGTAAAACCATTAACAAATAATGAACAGAAAGCTTTTTTTAAATGTGTATTTTTAATGAGACTGTACAAAAATAAAAAGGAGACAAATAAAATGCTTGCAAATGGAAAATGTTGTTAGAAATTGCAATACATTAGCTTACGGAAGCAGGGGGGCAAGAAGTTACTATGAGTAATCAAGGTCACAATGTGTTTGAATGAAGTCTGCCACCCATACAGTCAAAGTCGGCATTTTGATAACTGTACATTATATTGACAGAGTGAGTAAAGAGGGCTCACATATATGGGCCCAACTTTACGGGCATGCAGCTGCCCCTCCCTCTAATAATAAAAAAAAATGTTACCTCAGAAAATAGGTTACTGCACCTTTAAAAATGTGAATAAAGTTTACAGTCACTTTAAAACAAATTTAAATAAATCTCCGGCTGGAAAGACAAGCATGTGACCAAGGAGAAAATTCTGAAAGGTCACATTGTACAATGAAAGATTCTGGAACTAGTGGGCCTCAATATATAAAAGGGCCTCGCACTAAGGTCTTCGCCTATTGGTTAGTGTAACCCCCCCTTCCATGTCGCAAGGCAATGTGGTGTTGTCATACTTTTTATTGAAAGGGGGACTTGTTGTTATATTTATTCTATTGGAGCTTGAGTCCCTTACGACTGAGCTATTCGGTTTTGCAGTTGAAAAATAAAAACTATAAGTTTATATATTGAAAAAATATTCAAAGTATGTTATTTTATTTAATCATTTTAGACCAATAAATGTGCCGCGGCCAACTTTTTTGCCAAAAAACTTGTGTGTTTCTCATTTATTTAGTAAATAGGTATGTTTTCAGGAGAAAGAACAAGGTGCGGCCTGTATTGTCATGTATTATAAGTAACCCCTCCATCCAAGCTTCAGCGCCTAAGGTGGTCGCCTCCTCTGCCTTTGTGTCACCTTGGCTCTGTACTTTTATTTTAATAATTGCAAGTATGTTGTAGAACTCCATGTTCTAATGGGACCAGGTCAAAAGTCAATTTTGCCCTATATTAGATCAGTGTTGTCAGTTAGGGAACGTTTTTATTTTCAATTAACAAATTCATTCTACAATTCCGGCATTTATTATCATTTTAGTCCTCAAAATAGCATTGTACATTTTATAGACAGCTTGTTTTCTTAATTTAAAAGTCATCTGGGCTATTTAGTCAAACAACCCCACAGAGAGAAGCAGCAGGAGATGAAATGGTTCAGTAGCATTCTTGTCAGACACCTCAGTAAGACTTCAGGCAGTGTGTAAAGAAATTCAAGATACAAGCATTGGAATAGTTTAATAGGTTTTAGAAAAAAAAAAAAAAAAAAACAGTTAAGTTCAGAGGCAAGATGTTTTCCGCAGGAGTGCACAGCTGCACTACAACAGGTTGAACAGTGGTGGTCTCTTTAATACAAGAATCAGACAAGTATGTAGCTAAGAGTGTTTGTTCTTGAAGTTGTGTCTCCTTCACAGCAAATTTCCCAAAGCTCTAAAGTAGCCTATAAACTACAACTCAGGTGGCAAATGCTCCTTAATATGTTGGTAAAAAAAGACTACTGTAGCTGTTGTCCATCTCATTTTCACAGCTTAAGAAGAATTACCTTATAAATGTTTCCAATTATTTTCCTACCAAACACATTAATGGAAATGTTACTAAACATATGGGAAGGCAGGCAGCTATTAAAATATGATAACTAAACAGACGTCAAAGAAAATACCCAGAGACATAGCTTGGATAACTATTTGGCCATGACCTTTATTTATTGGTTTTAAATAAATTTATTTAACAAATAGAATATCAAACTTCATCATCAATAATTTTCACATAACCAACATATTCAAACAAATAAACCCAAAACCCAGCTTTCGAAGCTTGGGTTATCTTAACATGAATAATTCACCAAAGACTTGTCCCCCTTTATAAAAGGTGACCCACCACATAAATCTTAGGCTGCGACATAAATGGGGAGGGAGGGTCGCTCCGCCACTGGTAAACTCCTGAGGTGACTAGCAACCCGCGCCTGCGGAGCCCCCTTTTTATAGGGGTTAGCCCCCTTCTAGAATCTTCCTGATCAACAACCAATCAGGTTTAGCTGTACCTCATCACTGACCAGTTTCAAGGCTCCTCCTATGCCTGAGCAGCAGAAGGGGGGAGACTTGAAACTGTCCAAAGCTGCCGCCCTCCCATGAGGAGAAAAGGGGAAAGGGGTGTTCTTGAAACCCCTTCCCCTTTTCTCCCATGTATGGGAAGGCAGGCAGCTATTAAAATATGATAGCTAAACAGACGTTAAAAAGAAAATACCCAGAGACATAGCTTGGATAACTATTTGGCCACGGCCTTTATTTATTGGTTTTAAATAAATGTATTTAACAAATAGAATATCAAACTTCATCATCAATAATTTTAACATAACCAACATATTCAAACAAATAAACACAAAACCCAGCTTTCGAAGCTCGGGTTATCCTAACATGAATAATTCACCATAAACTTGTCCATAAAGTCAGAAGGATCCTAAAATCCTTCTGACTACCACACCCAGCCCGCGGCCATTTCAATTGACGTCTGAAAATCTAAATTCAAAATATCCAGGCCGATATCTGAGAGATGAACCCCATCTCCCCTATACAAGCCCGGAATGCCTCCCTCAAGTTCTCTATGTCTAAAAGAAAAACCATAGCCTAGACCTAGAAATTTCTCTAATCTTCTATTTATTCTTTTCCTTATTTTTTCAAAAATTCTAGTAGGGCTGTCACCTAACCACGTCAAACGTGGAATAATCTCAGAAAAAATTACGATTTTGGTGACAGGGTTTTGAACAGGGTTTTGAACTATATCATTCCCCCCTAAATGTAATAATAATATGTCTGGCAACGGCCACCCATAACGTAAATTATTTATTACACTCATCAGATCATCCCATCTCATCCCTCGTCTACTAAACCACACAATTTTAAACAAACTTGCATCCAAATCAAGATTAACGTCATAAATTCTTCATTCAGCTCTTTTATGCGCCCAGTATACAAAGGAGTGCCCGATTATCCACACTACCAGCTTCTTACCTATTGATTAAATGATAGTAAATTAGTTCTGACATAGGATACATATGCATTCGACTTCCATCTACCTATTCTCTTAATCTCATTTTTCTTCATACCCATTTCTGAAGCTACCGTTGCTGCACCGATCCGAAATGAATGACATGACATATTAACTCCCACAATACCCAGGTGAGATATACATTTATCAAAAACTCTCTTAAATTGAAACTTTGTCAATGGAGCTCCATTCTCGTGTAAAAATAAGGGAGCTACGACTTTTGGCCTTACCTGAATATAGTTATTTAGCGACACAACGGGGCAAATGATGTTGTTCGGACACTTACTTAATGAAAACCAACAACCTCTACCTATTTGGTCCGTTTTGGACTTTCTTATGCATATATTTACAAATCTTTCCTTCAAAACTATATCACTACTTTGTAGACCTCCAGTAACCTTTTTGCTTGCTGGCACCAGCTCAGATATACGCATGGCACCGAAGAAACGAAAAAGCTGCGCTAAAAAGTTTTGCTTCGTAGGCTGAAAAACACACTTTTCCCGTGCAAAGGATGATGTCCTTTCTGTCGCCTTTCTGTAACCTTTTACAACCTGCTGAACTGAAAAGAAACTCATTAGAGATGGCAAATTATTCAATTTAAGAAAAAATTATACTCCAAATAAGATTTGTTAAAATGAGACCAAGAGTATTTCTTAGTTAATAAATAATTTACAAAATCTAAAACCACAGCTTCTGATAACTCAAAGAACAACAGGTTATTATTTTCCAAATAAGACAACCAGAGCAGCCATGATGACGAATAGCTTTTCCATGTCGCTGGTGCCAAAGAATTGCGAATACTCTGCAGGACTAAACTATCTCCCACAAGTGCCTGGGGCATACCGTAACCGTCCTCTCTGCCTCTGGAAGCAGTCCGAAAAACTTCTCCATCTGAAACCATTATATTCAACTTACCTGGAACATACTTTGCTTTTATCCATATATTAAATAGCAGACATTTTGAAACCAGATATCTCAGCATACTGATGACTGGAGGGGATTTAGATGTTAAACAGTTTATGGCGAACATGAAACCTATGTTGTCTGTATTGAAAAGTAAACGCTGATTTTTAAAATTCTCCCCCCAAATTTCAAGTGCCACCACTATTGGGAAGATTTCCAACAACACAATGTTTTTCAACAGCTTTTTATCATAGCAGGCTTTTGGCCAATTGCCTGCGCACCATTTCGTTTTCCATATGGTTGCGAAACCGGCAGAGCCGGCTGCATCTGTATGCAAGCAGAAATCAGAACTTGATACAAACTCTTGTTGCAACACAGCCCTGCCATTAAAGGAACCCAAGAAATTAAGCCAAACCAGCATATCAGATCTAATATCCTGGGTTAACCTGAAGTGAGAATACAGATTTTTTACACCCGTTATGGAGAGATACATTCTCCTAGCATAAATCCTACCCATTGGCAAAACCCTAGTAGCAAAAGCTAAAAAACCTAATAACTTCTGCATTTCTTCTGCATTTCTTTAAGAGTTATTTTCTTCCTTCTTATGAAAATTAACAAAAGGTTAGATATCCTGGATAGCTTTTCCTCAGGAAGCCTGAACTCCATTTTACATGTATCTATGTAGATTCCCAGAAATTCCAGGCCGGGGGTTGGCAAAACAGTTTTTTCCCCCGCCAGCGGGACACCGAAAAAATCACATAGCTCCATGAAAGACTGCAGAACCTTCCAGCACACCAACTCCTTTTCTTGGACCTAAAAATAAAAAATCATCCAAGTAGTGTATGATAAATGGGGACCCAGTGTACTGCCTCAGGACCCACTCTATAAAACTTGAAAATGCCTCAAAATAGCAGCATGACAAAGAGCAGCCCATTGGAAGGCATTTATCGAAGAAAAATACATTCTGAAATTCAAAACCCAAAGAGTTAAAGCTGCTCGGGTGAATAGGCAGCAGTCTAAAGGCTGACTTAATGTCCGCCTTGGCTAATAAAGCCCCTGGGCCCAACTTCCTCAATAAGGCTATTGCCTCTTCGAATGACGAATATTCAACCAAATATTCTTCAATATTTATTTGATCATTTAGGGAGCCACCTATGGGAAAAGATAAATGGTGGATTAACCTAAATGAGTTTGGCTCTCTCTTGGGAACAATGCCAAGAGGTGATAACCTAAAATTAATAAAGGGGGGTTCCAAAAATGGGCCCACTACCCTCCCTTCTTTAATTCCTTTGAAAATCTTTTCCCAGACTATGTCTGTCAACTTTTCAACGGACCTTAAATTTTTAACCCTTGAACAGCCTACTCCGGTGAATTGTGACAACAGGAAACCATCCTCAAAACCCTTAATTAGCATGGTGGCTCTATGGCGCTCTGGGTATGTGTCCAACCATGGGCGCATGTTTTGCAATTTCACCGGGGTTTTGGCCCTTGAGAAATGGCTCCTTAACGCCGGGATTTTGACCTGCTGCTATTTTTTTGAAGCATTTAGATATTCCATGAGGGCCCCCACAGAAAGCACATTCATGCTTGTAACGACAATTATTTGCCCACTTACACTGAGTGTCATTAAAAGCAAAACAAACGCCTTTTTTATAAGTTGTTGTTGTCGCCATATTGAAAGAACTTGGTTGCCTAGCCACAGGTGGCCTTTGGGGCAACAACAAATTGAGCCACAAGCCCACATCCTTACTACCCCATGATAAATTCTTGTGGACTGCCAATTTCTGCCTAAAGGACTCGTCGTAAGAGAACCAACCAAATCCACCAAAATTTTTATACGCTTCCAGAATAATCTCAATGTGGTGAAACAAACCTGAACTTTTCTCAGGGTACTTTTCACACAATACACTCGAATAGATACAGAAGGCCTGTAGCCAATTATTAAAGGACCTGGGTCTTCACCTATCCTCTTCAATTTTATCCTTATCACTCCTTAGGAATTCTTTACTTGATGGTAATAGTGACAATAAATCCAACCATTCACCTTTCCATATTTTTTCCTTTGTGGCTCCTGATAAGTGGAAGCCAAGAGGGGAAGGAAGACATGGCATACATTCCTTAGCAGAGTACTCAGACACCCCACTTACATCAATGTCATTATGCATAGGAAGGCTTTGCTCCTTATTCAACACTAGGGATGATCGAACGGTTTCGGTCGACCATCGGTTCGACCCGAACATTGGCTGTTCGAGGTTCGGCCGAATTCAAACTTTTTGCTGAAAAAGTTCGGAATTCGGCAACCAGAACCTACCAAAATGCAATGGGACAGGAAATGGGCTTTAAAAGCCCGTGATTGGACCAGAACCATCAGTAAAAGCCAATTGAGGGGGCAGGAGAATGCTAGGAGTGTGATTGGAGTGACTAGGGGGTCCAGAGGCCAATCATTAGTGAATATGCCCCCCAGTATATAAGATAGCCCCGCCAAATCTCTACCATTTTAATACAGGGCTGTGGAAGAGAGTGGAAGCAGTTCTGTTACTTCTGCTTCAAAGTGTCATTTAGCAATTATTAGTGTGAGGAAAGGGATATCTAGTGTAGTTAGGGTACTATTTTACACTATAGTTAGATTTAATAATCTAGTTTCTGTAGGGAAAGTGTTAAGTGTAAGGGGACCGTAGTGTAGTGTAGGGTTAACTGACTCTGACTGCCATGGCAGGGTGACAAAACCCTTCCATGTCAGGGTGACCGCTATAGAGAAAAGATTGTTTCTCTTAGAACACTTATAGAACAGGGATATGGCTTCTCATCTGTCACCCTGCTTTTTGCTGCAGGCGTTTATAGGGCTTTTTTGAGGACATGTTTGGAGTCAGGCATGACATCTGAACTTCTATATAGGGGTGTATATATATACACACACACATGTATGTATATATACACATACACATATATAGGTGTGAAAGTAGCAGAAACCTATGCTTGCGTAATGAAATAATTAACACCCATATGGCTTCTCTGCTATAACACCTATATGTGTGTATATGTATAAATACATATAAGCGTGTGTGTGTATATATACCCCTATACAGAAGTTCAGATGTTTTGCCTGCCTCCAAAGACCCCAAAAAAATGCCCAAAAAAACCGCTTGCTGCAAAAACACACCTGGACGTTTTTGCAGCTGGCGTTTTTTTGGGCATTTTTTGGTCGTCTTTGGAGGCAGGCATAACATCAGAACTTCTGTGTAGGGGTATATATACACACACACATGTATGTATGTATATATACAAATACACATATATAGGTGTGAAAGTAGCAGAAACCTATGCTTGCGCTAATGAAATAATTAACACCCATATGGCTTCTCTGCTATAACACCTATATATGTGTATGTGTATAAATACATATAAGTGTGGGTATATATACCCCTATACAGAAGTTCAGATGTTATGCCTGCCTCCAAAGACCCCCAAAAAATGCCTAAAAAAAACGCCTGCAATAACACACCTTGGGCGTTTTTTTTTGGCGCAGGCGTTTTTTTGGGCATTTTTTGGGGGTCTTTGGAGGCAGGCAAAACATCTGAAATTCTGTATAGGGGTATATATACACACACACTTATATGTATTTATACACATACACACATATAGGTGTTATAGCAGAGAAGCCATATGGGTGTTAATTATTTCATTAGCACAAGCATAGGTTTCTGCTACTTTCACACCTATATATGTGTATGTGTATATATACATACATGTGTGTATGTATATATACCCCCACACAGAAGTACAGATGTTATGCCTGCCTCCAAAGATGCCCAAAAAATGCCCAAAAAAACGCCAGCTACAAAAATGCCCAGGTGTGTTTTTGCAGCAGGAGTTTTTTTTGGGCATTTTTTGGGGGTCTTTGAAGGCAGGCAAAACATCTGAAATTCTGTATAGGGGTATATATACACACACACTTATATGTATTTATACACATACACACATATAGGTGTTATAGCAGAGAAGCCATATGGGTGTTAATTATTTCATTAGCGCAAGCATAGGTTTCTGCTACTTTCACACCTATATATGTGTATGTGTATATATACATACATGTGTGTATGTATATATACCCCCACACAGAAGTACAGATGTTATGCCTGCCTCCAAAGATGCCCAAAAAATGCCCAAAAAAACGCCAGCTACAAAAATGCCCAGGTGTGTTTTTGCAGCAGGCGTTTTTTTTGGGCATTTTTTGGGGGTCTTTGAAGGCAGGCAAAACATCTGAAATTCTGTATAGGGGTATATATACACACACACACTTATATGTATTTATACACATACACACATATAGGTGTTATAGCAGAGAAGCCATATGGGTGTTAATTATTTCATTAGCGCAAGCATAGGTTTCTGCTACTTTCACACCTATAAATGTGTATGTGTATATATACATACATGTGTGTGTGTAGATATACCCCTACACAGAAGTACAGATGTTATGCCTGCCTCCAAAGACCCCCAAAAAATGCCCAAAAAAACGCTTGCTACAAAACCGGCAAGGTGTGAAAATAGTGGAGCCATATCCCTGTTCTATATTAATTCTAATACAAATAGACGTTTTTTTTTTTTTTTTTTCTGGTTCTGGACATGCTACAGAGCTGAAACTTCACAGGTACAATTTTTAGACCCCCCCAGACACTAAATCCAAAGAAATCTCATTTTTTTTCAATAATTTTTTCAATAATTGGCTCTCTATCTAAAATGACAATTTTTAAGAACTTTTGTTTTGTGTGATAAATAGTCCCTGGAGCATGACCCAGAACCCTAGGCACTTTTTAGGGGCATTTATTGGGTTTTAGGGCTTCAAAATTGTGTTTTTTTGATTACCGAAGTTCGGGTCCTATTGATTTCAATGGGGTTCTGAAATCCGGGCCGAACTTTTGGGAAGTTTGGGTGTTCTGGTCGAACGGAACTTTTGAAAAGTTCGATCATCCCTATTCAACACACATGACCTTTCACCTTTTACCTCATGGTCTTGAGACATCCACACGGACGAGATGCCCGGATTACCTTTAATATTCTGTGCTTGTGTAAAGCTCTCCGAGTTGAAGATATCCTGGATAATGACAAGACTAAAGTATTCAAAACATTAGATGAACACTGTTAACTTCATGTACAAGGGATATAGTTGTTTAATATACTGCCATCTTGTGGTCATTTTGGTTACTGCATCTTTTTCAGTGTTCCCTCCTATTCTATGATGTATTTCCCCTTCCTGTTTAGTTAGTGTGTGTGAGAAAATAAAGTACTGAGTGCAGAACCACGTCGTGTCTGTGGAGTTTATCAATGGTAGCAGAGGATGGTTTCCAACTATAGAGTACCACCTAAGTTTGACGAAATCAGACCATAGTGCTGGAAAAATGAAATTAGTATTTGGAAACTTGTTACGGATTTGGACAAGAAGAAGCAAGCACTAGCGGTGGTGTTAGGGCTCGAGGGGCGAGCCAGAGAGACCGCTTTGGAAATACCCGCGAGCGATCTGAATGAAGACAATGGTATGGAAACCTTGTTAGCTAAGCTGGACTCTGTATTCTTGAGAGAAGAAAAAGACCGCGCTTATGAAGCGTACTCTCATTTCGACTCGATTTCCAAAGACAGCGCGGTGTCCATGGCAGACTACATCATAGACTTTGAGCAGAGATACAACCGCATGAAGAAATACAACATGACCTTGCCTGACGCTGTGTTGGCGTTTAAACTACTGGACACGGCTTGTCTTGGAGAGAAGAGTAGGCAGCTAGCACTTACAGCGTGCACGGATTTAACATTTGCATCCATGAAGTCAGCGTTAAAACGGATTTTCGGAGGAAAAACCAGTGGAGCAAGTGGAGGCAGTTTGACTCAAGATGCAGCGTTTTTCACGGAGCAGAGGCCACCAGGTAAATTCAGACGGAACAACAGCCAGTCACAGAATAGACAGTGGCAGCCACAGCAAGGTACAAACCCGCTCGACAAATATGGTAAGCGAACAAAATGCGTAATTTGTCAGAGCACGTACCATTGGACCAAAGACTGTCCTCATCAGAGAAATGAAGTAAAGCTAGCAGAAGATGAAAATGTCGAAGAGTGTGACATTACACTGTTTACAAAAGTTAAGACGGACTCGGAGATCTTCCTAACTGAATCACTGGGATCAGCTATCATTGACACAGCATGCACACGTACTGTTTGTGGTGAAAAGTGGCTGGATAGTTACATGAAAGACCTGAGCCAAAGCCAAATAAACAAACTGATGCAAACAGAATCTTCAAGCTGTAGACCTTTCAGATTTGGTGATGGTCAGGTGGTACACTCCTACAGAAAGGTAAAGCTTCCCGCTAAGATCGGACCAACAAAATGTCACATTGAAACGGAAGTTGTTCCTGTTGATATCCCTTTACTGCTGAGCAAAATGGCTCTAAAGAGAGCAGGAACTGTTTTAGACATGGAGAATGACAAAGTTGTCATGTTCAAGCAACCAGTGCCTCTTGAGCTCACTAGTTCGGGACACTACTGCGTCGACATTAGAGATGGTAATACTGAAGTGGACACCAATGAAAGTGAAGTTCTTGTCATCACAGCAGAGATGTCTACAAAAGAGAAGCGTAAAATTCTCCTGAAGCTTCACAAACAGTTCAGCCATGCCTCTGCAGACTGGCTGCAGAGGCTTATCCTCAGCTCTGGAAATACTGACAAAGACTATCCAGTTATTCTGCAAGAGATTATCCGTGACTGTGAGGTATGTCAAAGATATAATAGGACCAAGCCCTGGCCTGCTGTGGGTTTGCCTTTAGCCTCAGAGTACAATGAGACGGTGGCAATGGATTTACATGAGCTGGAACCTGGCATATGGTACCTCCACATCATCGACCATTTCACACGCTTCAGCGGTGGAAACATTGTGAGAACAAAGAAAGCCTCTGAAATTGTCAACTCTTTCATTCACTCGTGGATAAGTGTTCATGGTGCCCCAAAACGGATATACACTGACAACGGTGGTGAGTTCAATAATGAGGAGATAAGAGAGATGGCAGAAAAATTCAACATTGAGATGAAGACCACAGCGGCATACAGTCCTTGGAGCAACGGGCTGCTGGAGAGACACAACATGATTTTGACTGAGATTCTTCTGAAGGTGAAAAGGGAAAACGGATTTGGCTGGCAGACTGCTCTAGACTGGGCTTTAATGGCCAAGAACAGTATGATTAATGTGCATGGTTATAGTTCACACCAGCTGGTGTTTGGTCACAGTCCTAATCTTCCTTCCATTTTGGTTAATAAACTGCCTGCTCTAGAAGGCACTTCTATGAGTACTAGAGTAGGACAGCACCTAGCAGCATTGCATGCTTCCAGAAGAGCATTCACAGAGGTGGAATGCTCAGAAAGAATAAAAAGAGCTTTACGAAAGCAGCTTAGGCCTACAGATGAAAAGTATGAGACAGGAGACAGAGTGTACTACAAACGAGCAGACAGTACAGAGTGGAAAGGTCCTGCTGTAGTTATCGGTCAAGATGGCTCTGTAGTGTTTGTCAGACATGGTGGTATCCTTGTCAGAGTACACCAGTCCAGGCTGAATAAAGTTAATGCACAGGATGGGGATACACTTGTACTACCTGATATTCCTGGAGATAGTACAGAAAAAGAAAATGTAATACACACTTATATGTCAGAAAATTCAGATGATGAAATGAGTGTTAATAGAGAAGTGCAAATCCATGAAAACACAGAAACAGATGATAGAGAAGATGTGAGACAAACTAATGAGAGGGATGCTACTAATACAGTGGGTTCCACGGGTGTCAAACTGAAAACAGGTCAGACAGTGACATTTACAAACAGAAATGATGAGACAAAACACACGGCCAGAGTTTTAGGCAGAGCAGGGAAAGCAAAAGGGCAATATAGAAACTGGTACAATGTGCAGTATCTTGAACCAAATGGCAATGAGGGTCAAAAGGAAGCTTTAGACATGTCACAAGTTGATGATCTTCTCACTGAATGTGAGAACACCGATGGCGATGTACTTATTACCAAAGACATCTCTTTTGATGCTGCTAAACAGCAAGAGATTGACAACTGGCAAAATAATAATGTTTACGAAGAAGTTACAGACAAAGGTCAGAAATGTATCTCTACTAGATGGGTCTGTACGTTAAAGGAAACTTCTAGTGGTGTTGTTCCCAAAGCCCGCCTTGTGGCGAGAGGTTTTGAAGAAGTCAATATGCATGAATTACAGAAAGATTCTCCCACATGTGCATCAGAATCACTCAGGCTACTGTTAACTGTTATTTGTCAAAACAAATGGCAAGTGAACTCTATGGATATTAAGTCTGCTTTTTTGCAGGGAATGGAACTCTCAAGAGACATTTACATTCGTCCCCCACCAGAAGCGAGCGTGGACAATGTGTTGTGGAAACTAAAGAAATGTGTGTATGGACTTGCAGATGCTTCCCTCTACTGGTACAACAAGGTCAAAGAACTCATGCTGAAAAGTGGGGGTAAAATGTCACGGGTTGATCCTGCAGTGTTTTATTGGCAGAATGAGCAGTCTGAGGTAACAGGAGTACTGGCATGCCATGTGGATGATTTTTTTTGGGCAGGTTCAGAGCATTTTGTAACCAATGTCATCCCTGTGCTTAAATCTGCATTTCACGTGGGTCCTGAAGAGTGTGAGAGTTTTTCATATGTGGGGATGAACATTGCTACTGTGGGTGGTGTAGTACAGGTGCATCAGCACAGTTATATTGAAAACCTACAACCAATTCATTTGCAGGCAACACGTGCTGTACAGAGAGAGGCCCCACTGAATGAGAAAGAAAGAGAACAACTCAGATCCAAAATAGGACAGGTTCTGTGGGTTGCTAAACAAACAAGACCAGATGTTATGTTTGACACATGTAGCCTAGCATCCAACATTAAGAATGCTACTGTTCAGTCCATACATGAAGTGAACAAAGTGCTCCGTAAACTTAAGTCAGAGAAGGTAACACTTAAGTTTCAATACTTGGGTAACAGTGAGGATTTGAGTTTGGTAGTATTCAGTGATGCTTCACTGGGCAATCTTCCAGATGGAGGTACACAGGGTGGGGCTCTAATTGCCCTCATGGAAAAATCAGGAAAGTTCTCCCCACTGTTTTGGCAATCTAAAAAAATTAGACGTGTGGTAAGAAGCACACTGGCAGGAGAAACCCTTGCCATGTCAGATGGTATTGACAATGCTATGTTCTTGGCTATGCTCTACTCTGAACTCACTACTGGTAAAGCTGATCTTAATGCTCTTCCTCTTATCTGTGTTACTGATAACCATTCCCTGTTTGACGCTCTTAAGTCTACAAAACAGGTCACAGAGAAGAGACTAAGATTAGAAATAAGCGGTGCCAAAGAGCTCATACATGCTAATAAAATCAAAGAAGTGCGTTGGTCAACAGCCAAGTCACAACTTGCTGACTGTTTGACAAAAAAAGGTGCTTCCGCTCTTATGCTTCTTAACCACTTAAGCCCCGGAGGATTTGGCTGCTAAAGGACCAGGGTTTTTTTTGCGATTTTTTACTGCGTGATTTTAACGGATAATTGCGCGGTCGTGCGACGCTGTACCTAAACAAATTTGACGTCCTTTTTTTCCCACAAACAGAGCTTTCTTTTGGTGGTATTTGATCACCTGTGCGATTTTTTGATCACGCGCTATAAACAAAAAAAGAGCGTAAATTTTGCAAAAATAACAATATTTTTCACATTTTTTTATATGAAATTCCCCAAAAAAAAAAGTAAAAATCAAAATTTTTTAACATTTTACGGCCAATTTGTTTTATGCTACCTATGTTTGGTAAAAAAAATCGCAAAAAGCGTATTTTGATTGGTTTGCGCAAAAGTTATCGCGTTTACTAACAAAGGGAAAGATTTTTGTCATTTTTGGTGTTTTTTTTTTTAACGTGTAATGGCGGCGATCTGCGATTTTTTTTTCGGTACTGCGACATTGCGGCGGACAGATCGGACCCTTGACTGACATTTTTGACACTTTTGGGGGTACCATTGACATTACTGCAGTAATCAGTGCTATACATATGCACTGTTACTGCAAAAATGACACTGGCAGGGAAGGGGTTAACTTTATTGGACAGGGAGGGGTTAAGTGTGTCCTAGGGGCGTGATTCTAACTGTGTAGGGACATTCCTATTGGTGTAAAAGCAAAGATCAACCAATCTACATAGTAGAACGGACAGATCTTCACTTTTACACAGGGAGAACTGACAGGCAGCTTGTTTACACAAGCTGCTCTGTCTTTCTCCCTTCACAGGAGCGATCGCAGTGTGACTGGCGGACATCGAGTCCGCCGGTCACACGCACTGACTTGTCTGTGAACGAGCCGCGGCGGGCGCGCGCCCGCCCGCGATAGGCTCGCAAGTCAGTGACAGGCGAGTGACGTACCGATACGTCACTCTGCCTGGCCGGGGCTGACCGCCGCAGTATATAGTCGTGCGGCGGTCGGCAACCGGTTAAAGCGCTGTATGAGGGTGTATGGAAACTGTAAAATCTGGTCCATTGAGCATATATCTTGGTATTTTTATTTTGTTTGTTTAAATACGCAAACTCACTTGAATGCTACTGTGTTCTGAAAATCATTTTTGTGTGACAATGTTTTATGTCAAACTCATCTGTTCTTTTTTTTATCTTAAGAAGAGAGTGAGATTGTTAACTTCATGTACAAGGGATATAGTTGTTTAATATACTGCCATCTTGTGGTCATTTCGGTTACTGCATCTTTTTCAGTGTTCCCTCCTATTCTATGATGTATTTCCCCTTCCTGTTTAGTTAGTGTGTGTGAGAAAATAAAGTACTGAGTGCAGAACCACGTCGTGTCTGTGGAGTTTATCAAACACTTACCAGTTAAATTAGCTTCTTCTGCCATGCTCATGTGACTTTCCCTCATTGACTGCTCAGCCTCTCCTAGTCTCACACTAGATTCCTGTAAGTCTTCATACCGGCAGCAGTCAAAGCTCTGAATGCTTCTGACTGCCCCGCTAGCCAATGGGCTCTGCTCTCTTTCAGCACCTCTTCTGTCTTCTCTAGCTCCTTTCTTCCTTGCCCTGCCTTTAGGCATGCTTACCCGACGTATGCTGGCTGCAGACACTGCCTTCTCATCTTCCAGCCCGGCCGGGCTGAAGCGCCGAGCGGCTTTTCTTTTTCTTCTCCTCCTCCTGACTCTTGACGTGGCGAGACTGACAGCTTCGCTCCACTCCTCCTTCTTGTCACGGCCATATCCACCTCTGCACTTGGGGACCGCGCTCTTCTTGGTACCGCATTAGAAACGCCAGCTTCCAATTCCATTTCCCCTGACGCTCCAGACGGTAAAGCCAAGCACTTGCGAATCCATTCCTCGCCCCCTTCGGCTTCAGCTTTTTCTATTAATTGCCTCAGCAGAGTCTTCATGTCAGCAATAACGGCGGGAAATTTAAAAATGTTTTTTTTTTTTTTAATTGCTAGCGCTCCGCCACTGGTAAACTCCTGAGGTGACTAGCAACCCGCGCCCGCGGAGCCACCTTTTTATAGGGGTCAGCCTCCTTCTAGAATCTTCCTGATCAACAACCAATCAGGTTTAGCAGTACCTCATCACTGACCTGTTTCAAGGCTCCTCCCATGCCTGAGCAGCAGAAGGGGGGAGACTTGAAACTGCCCAAAGCTGCCGCCCTCCCATGAGGAGAAAAGGGGAAAGGGGGGTTCTTGAAACCCCTTCCCCTTTTCTCCCATGTATTCTGAAAACAAATAGTGCAGCGCTAATAACAGTAAAAAGGAACATTAATTACACATGATTATCAAAGTGATCATAGTCAATAAAATTAATAAATAATGTATAAAATGTCCATAAAAAATTGTCAGTTCCAGGAGAAAAGAAAAGAGGGGGGGGGGTAGATGACACCACTGATCCCAGAGACACCACAAGCAAACAGATAGTGAGGGGTGACTGGAAACCCAGAAGGAAAACTTCACACCCTATGTGATAAGATAATCTCCTTACCAGTACTAATGGACCACTAAATTATAGGTGGTCAAACCAGGCATAACCTCTATCCATGCGAAACGGTCATCCAATGCATCAAATGGTTCCTAAGGCAGTGGCGGTCGATGCGTTGGGGGCGCAGGGGCGCCGCCCCCCTATCCATGCGTCCGGCCCCCTAACCTACATGGAGTTCAATGGGGCTTTTTTTTTTTTTCTAATCACCTGATTAGCACCACTACTGCAAACCGACGTACCCATGCGTCGATTCGCACAGCCGAGCAAGCCCGCCGCCGTATATATGCGGCGGGCAGTCGGCGAGTGATTAACGTATCTGCTCCCCATTCACACCTGAGACCTTCTAATACTAACGAGTCACATGACATCGGGGAGGGAAAATGGCTAATTGGGCCCAATTTGGACATTTTCACTTAGGGGTGTACTCACTTTTGTTGCCAGTGGTTTAGACATTAATAGCTGTGTGTTGAGTTACTTTGAGGGGACAGCAAATTTACACTGTTATACAAGCTGTACACTCACTACTTTACATCGTAGCAAAGTGACATTTCTTCAGTGTTGTCACATGAAAATAAATATATATACACACAGTATCTCACAAAAGTGAGTACACCCCTCCCAATTTTGTAAATATTTATTCCCTAGGGTCTCTGCTAAAAAAAAATGTATAATGTTTGGGGGTTATAAGTAATTTTCTAGCAAAAAATACTGGTTAAACTTGTGTCAGAAAAAGCCTGGTCACCAAAAGAAAGCTCTATTTGTGTGAAAAAAATATAAAAATTTCTTATGGGTACAGTACAGTGTTGCATGACCGCGCAATTGTCATTCAAAGCGTGACAGCACTGAAAGCTGAAAATTGGCCTAGGCAGGAAGGGGGTAAAACTGCCTGGTATTGAATTAGTAAAATGCCCTCACTGGACCCCACTAGGCTGAACAACTTAAGACCCATATCCTTCTCTAATTTACCTCAAAACACATAGTAAAGACAACAGTTTGAGATTCTACCTCACTTATACCAACCTTTTCAACTCCTGACAGTCTGGTTTTTGCCCACAACACTCCAATATAACATAATAATAGCATGAGACCAGAGACGGCTCTTTGTGAGGCCTTAGGAAAAACTTTGACACGAGGCCCCCCTAATGCCAATAATGGGAAAAATAAGCTTCAGAAGTCTTAGGTTACGCAAGAGGTGAGTGTGACAGGGCTCTTAATGCTGCTTGCGCACAGCAGCGTTAAGGTGTACTGTCATCTCTAAGAGGCGTAACTAAAACCTTCAGAGCCCCAGTGCAAAAAAAACATAAAGGGCCCCCTGACCCGAGCCAATGGCACTTTACTTCCATTGCAGAGACTGTTATTATGGTCCCACAGCGGGGCCCGTTCACATGTTCTGCAAGCCCCCTTCCTGCCCCTACATTAGAATCCTCCCTTACATCAGAGTGCCAGGTATTCCCATAGCCCCCTTTACATCAGAGTTCCCCTTTACAGTACGTACGAGTCCGCAGGGTTTGCCTTACAGTGCAAGCGGAAACTCTGCAAACCCTGATGTAAAGGGGAATGTTGTGGACTCTGGTGTAAAGGGAAACACAAGGCTTTACTGCCGGTTTCCCTAAGCCAAGATAGCGGCGCCAGCACCCGGGAGCCGATTGAAGAATTTGTTCGTGTAAGGACACCGCTAGATGCCAGGACAGGTAAGTGTCCTAATAGTAAAACTATGCAGCTACAGAATTTGTACTTTCTGACTTGTGACTTTTGGAGGGGGGGGGGGGGGGAGAAATACGCTTTAAAATAATACCTTGCGATTCTGTCATGAAGATGCTTGTTCCAGGACTTTCTGCTATAGGGAGGCAATCCTATATCTCCATTTCTCAATTGTTCTCCTGCGTGTTCCATGGGATTCCTACACAGACTACAGGTTGCCAATTTTAACATACATTATTCAGGCCTGGTTCACTGCTGAGAAATGCCATGCAGACATCACTAAACTGCAAGCATGTGAAATAAAAGTGGCTATTTCAAAGCTGCAGGGGATCAGCAGCATTAGAATGCAACAATAAAAAAGTGAAATCAAGTAATGTTTTTAAAAAGGCACAGTGTAATAAATGTTACTAGCATAAGGTTTATATCTACTTTATGTCTAAAGGGGCAGAGCCTATTATCCAACATCACATCGTGGCCATCTCCCTTTGGATTTCCTGTGTTTCCAGCCCGCACAGCTAGATGTTCCTTGTTTGTGAGTGTTTTTTCATCTTTTCATGTAAATAAACTTTTAAAATGGAGAGCACTAGATTTTGTCCTCTATCTTCCCCGAGAGATCAGGGGTGCATGGATGGAGTGTGAGGATCAGTGTTACCTTGATCTGCATAAGCCTACTGGTACCAGGATTGTCTTTTATCCTCAGAGGGGAACTGCTGTTTCTGACCCGCTGGTAAAACAGGGGTCAGAGCAGGAGGTGAGCGGCCATCCTTTTGCGGTGGAGGAGAGCACTAGCACTTTTCCATATTTTGCACATTTTTACCACTTTTGCACATTTTATTGGGACAGTTGCAATGGACTATTAGAGCCCATTCACACTAGCGCGATTTGTGAGGCGACTTGTGTGCCCTCAAGTCTCCCCAAGTCGATTGACATAACAAAAGCAATGTGAAAAAACTAATTTATAACCCGCTCTTATGGATAATCAAGTGTAGAAATATATATATATATAAAGAGTAAATGTGGAGCGCAGCTGCTGCAACACTAAGTAAATCTTAGAGAGAATGGTTAAACACAAATTTAAGCAGCGCTAGCACTCAGTGACAGTAATAAATAACACTGTGTAATCTTCAAAGTAAAAATAACACTCCAATAGTGATAAAAGGTGTTTAGATATATGTTAAAAAAGTCCTTATAATAAACCGTGCTAATTAAATTAAGTACCACTATAAAATCTCCAAAGATATCAATAACCATCTAATAGTGATTAAAGTGCTTGAATAATGCAAAAAGGTCCATAGGATAAATAATGCCACGTGAAAAATTAATATAATATAGTCCTTATAGTGATCCAAAGATAAAGTGCTCCAGTGCTGATAAACAATATAGTGCTCCAAAGTGATAGGTGCCCCTCTCGGTTCCCCACTCACCAACTCGCCAATAATTGGAAGCCTTGATAATATTGCACAAAAGCCCTTATCACCAGGATCCTCAGGAAAAATTCTCCTTACAGCTTTCAGTATACATAGATGGGTCCGCTTGCGCATCCACCATTTGAATAGAAAAAGAAGCCGTACATGGTGAAGTATGTATAGGTTGTTTAATCAAGGCTCATAGCCAAAAACATACTTACAACAAAGAAAATTCGTATGGGCATATACAACAGGCCTCGTGAACGCACCGCTCGGCGTGCGTTCCACGGGCAGGAAGTTGCTGACCGGAAGTGACATGCCGCTCCGTCCGTAACAGGAAATACGTCAACGCGTTTCGCCGTCAGTTCCGGCGTTTTCAAAGAAAACAAATTTTCTTTGTTGTAAGTATGTTTTTGGCTATGAGCCTTGATTAAACAACCTATACATACTTCACCATGTACGGCTTCTTTTTCTATTCAAATGGTGAATGCGCAAGCGGACCCATCTATGTATACTGAAAGCTGTAAGGAGAATTTTTCCTGAGGATCCTGGTGATAAGGGCTTTTGTGCAATATTATCAAGGCTTCCAATTATTGGCGAGTTGGTGAGTGGGGAACCGAGAGGGGCACCTATCACTTTGGAGCACTATATTGTTTATCAGCACTGGAGCACTTTATCTTTGGATCACTATAAGGACTATATTATATTAATTTTTCACGTGGCATTATTTATCCTATGGACCTTTTTGCATTATTCAAGCACTTTAATCACTATTAGATGGTTATTTATATCTTTGGAGATTTTATAGTGGTACTTAATTTAATTAGCACGGTTTATTATAAGGACTTTTTTAACATATATCTAAACACCTTTTATCACTATTGCAGTGTTATTTTTACTTTGAAGATTACACAGTGTTATTTATTACTGTCACTGAGTGCTAGCGCTGCTTAAATTTGTGTTTAACCATAACAAAAGCAATGTTAATCAATCAGTGCCGTCTTAATTGGCACTACTGAAGTCGCTCCAACTTCAGACAAGGGTCCTGTACTACTTTGAGGCGACTTGTGATCCGACTTGTCCCATATACTTCATTGGGAGTCGCCTCCTTATATTAATTGAAGCGACTTGTGATCCGACTTTCCATAAAAATGGTCCTGAACAAGAAAAAAAGAGCATTTTTCTTATAATTTTTAGTAGCACATGAATATGGCTTTTCTACACCTGGCCGTTTTTCTTGCAGGCATTTATCGGGCATTTTTGGAGGCAGGCATGACTTTTTTTGGATTTAGTGTCTGGGGAGTCTAAAAAGTGTACCTGTGAAGTTTCAGCTCTGTAGCATGTCCAGAACCCCAAAAATATATAATGTTTCTTATAATTATTAATACAGCAGTGTGGCGGCTTCTCTACACCTTGCATTTTTTCTTGCAGGCATTTATCGGGCATTTTTGGAGGCAGGCATGACTTTTTTTGGATTTAGTGTCTGGGGGGTCCAAAAAGTGTCCCTGTGAAGTTTCATCTCTGTAGCATGTCCAGAACCAGAAAAAAAGAGCATTTTTCTTATAATTTTTATTAGAACAGGAATATGGCTTCTCTCCACCTGGCCGTTTTTCTTGCAGGCATTGATCGGGCATTTGTGGAGGTAGGCATGACTTTTTTTGGATTTAGTGTCTGGGGGGGGGGTCCAAAAAGTGTCCCTGTGAAGTTTCATCTCTGTAGCATGTCCAGAACCAGAAAAAAGAGCATTTTTCTTATAATTTTTATTAGAACAGGAATATGGCTTCTCTCCACCTGGCCGTTTTTCTTGCAGGCATTTATCAGGCATTTTTGCAGGCAGGCATGACTTTTTTTGGATTTAGTGTCTGGGGGGTCCAAAAAGTGTACCTGTGAAGTTTCATCTCTGTAGCAAGTCCAGAACCAGAAAAAAAAGATATTTTTTCTTATAATTTTTATTAGAACAGGAATATGGCTTCTCTACACCTGGCCGTTTTTCTTGCAGGCATTTATCGGGCATTTTTGGAGGCAGGAATAACTTATTTTGGATTTAGTGTCTGGGGGGTCCAAAAAGTGTCCCTGTGAAGTTTCATCTCTGTAGCATGTCCAGAACCAGAAAAAAAAAACATTTTTCGTATAATTATTAATACAGCAGTGTGGCGGCTTCTCTACACCTTGCATTTTTTATTGCTGGCATTTATCTGGCATTTTTTTGGCATCTCTGGAGTCAGGCATGACTTTTTTGGATTTAGTGTCTGGGGTGTCAAAAAAGTGTACCTGTGAAGTTTCAGCTCTGTAGCATGTCCAGAACCCACACTGAACCCACACTGCTGTATTAATAATTATAAGAAAAATGCTTTTTTTTCCTGGTTCTGGACATGCTATAGAGATGAAACTTCACAGGTACACTTTTTTGACCCCCCAGACACTAAATCCAAAAAAAATCATGCCTGCCTCCAAAAATGCCCGATAAATGCCTGCAAGAAAAACGCCCAGGTGGAGAGAAGCCATATGCCTGTGCTACTAAAAATTATAAGAAAAATTATCTTTTTTTTCTGGTTCTGGACATGCTACAGAGATGAAACTTCACAGGGACACTTTTTGGACCCCCAGACACTAAATCCAAAAAAAGTCATGCCTTCCTCCAAAAATGCCCAATAAATGCCTGCAAGAAAAACGGCCAGGTGTAGAGAAGCCATATTCCTGTTCTAATACAAATTATAAGAAAAATTATCTTTTTTTTCTGGTTCTGGACATGCTACAGAGATGAAACTTCACAGGTACACTTTTTAGACCCCCAGACACTAAATCCAAAAAAAGTCATGCCTGCCTCCAAAAATGCCCGATAAATGCCTGCAAGAAAAACGGCCAGGTGTAGAGAAGCCATATTCCTGTTCTAATAAAAATTATAAGAAAAATTATCTTTTTTTCTGGTTCTGGACATGCTACAGAGATGAAACTTCACAGGTACACTTTTTAGACCCCCCAGACACTAAATCCAAAAAAAGTCATGCCTGCCTCCAAAAATGCCCGATAAATGCCTGCAAGAAAAAATGCAAGGTGTAGAGAAGCCACCACACTGCTGTATTAATAATTATAAGAAAAATGATATTTTTTGGGGTTCTGGACATGCTACCGAGCTGAAACTTCACAGGTACACTTTTTAGACCCCCCAGACACTAAAGACATGCCTGCCTCCAAAGACGCCCAAAAAATGCCAGATAAATGCCAGCAAAAATACAGGAAAGGGAAATTAGGTCACAACACATCATATTCTGTTGGCCAAATACAAAGTCGTCTCGCGTAAAATAATTCACAAGTCGCGCTGAAGTCGCGCTAAGTCGTGCCAAGTCGCGCCGAAGTCGCGCTGAAGTCGCGCTAAAAGTGTGAACCTGCTCTTAGTCTGGTTATATATATATTTTTTATACACAAATGTATCACTTTTATGCACTGTTGAGTATATTCATATTATGATTTGTATTTATGGATTTATATTTATATATCATTTAAAGTAGCGCAGCACTGTTATTGAGGATTTATAACATAAAGAGGAATTATGTTTCTAGGAAAAAATGGAATTCAAGATAAAGTACATGTAAACCCTAACAGAATAACAGTTAGTGTGGTTAAAAAAAAGCCACTTTTATTTTTCAATAAAATATTGTTTTTACAACAACATGCTTTAAGTAATAGCATTTTTTTTTTAAATAAAATATTTCTTTTCACTTTTTTCATCCTTTGTTGTATTTCACTGGTACTAATCACTGTACCTTCTGCATGGCATTGCTTAGGTTGATTTTTTTAGATGTTGGAAATAGTAGATCATGTACAGGCAGTCCCCGGGTTACAAACATCCAACTTACAAACGACTCCTACTTACAAACAGAGAGAGACAACAGGAAGTGAGAGAAAATCTCCCCCTAGGAAGGGAAATTCACTTCTGTAAGAGTTATCATGGGAAAAAGGTGTCTCCACTGAAGCTTTATCACCAATCCCTGTTTCCACAACAACCCAAAATTTTCAAAATCCAATTGTCATAGGGACAGAAAGTGAGGTGAAATCTTCTGAACAGGGGCACAGACAGCAAAACAAATAGTATAGCGGTGTTTACCCTTCTCTATGCTATCCTAAAAACTTAAAAAAAAATTCTTGGGCTGGAGCTACAGTTAAAAAATTTACCTGTTCGTACTTACAAACCAATTCAACTTAAGAACAAACCTACAGAACCAATCTTGTTTGTAACCCAGGGACCGCCTGTATGTGCAATATGTAATAAAACAGGCACTTCTTTTTCTACTTGAAAACCTATGAGACATGGTTACAGGATAACAAACTTGGAGATGGAGCAGAATGGTATTACCATAAAACAGGAAGTTCCTAAACAACTATAGCTGGTACATCTCCTTATTTCCATAAACCATAACCAAATAACTGTAAGGTTAAAAATATTGGCACAAAAGCACAGCTGCATCTTTGACTTTAGAATATGAAAATAGGCTTCAGTTGTTTTGGAAAAAAGTCATTGCTCCACTGAAATAAGGAGTATTTTTTAAGGCACATTCAACTTCAAATACTAGATCAGAAGAACTATAGTGACTAAGCAGGTCAAAAAGACAATAGATTTGCTAAGAAGGAGGACACTGAAACCCCCACTAAGTCAATCAAACAAGCCATACAGACTAAAACAAGGCCAGGATGATTTGCGGACAGTTTCTCCATTCACCCATATTCTGTTTTGGCATGGCTGATGCAATTGCAGCTATACATCCAGCTGCTCTTTAATAGATTAGCAAAAAGCAACAACATATGAAAGAAAATGTATAAAAGTATACATCCATAAAAGTGACAAAAGTTGATGCTTTATTTAACATGTACATTATTCCTAAATCAGTAAAATAACATCAATTTTTCCAGCAGACAGGTTGCAACAAGTAGGTTACCTAAGGTATAGATTGAAATCCCAGTGGATTTCGTCTGCAACCTATGAATCCACCATTTTCCCACTATAAAAGTCTACAATGTCTATTGCCACCCCTCCCTACAGAAAGCACTCATTTAATACCCCAAATTAGAAACGAGGCCTTCCTGTGTTAGCTCTTTTGGTTGAATTTTATTCCCCCTTTTGTACATCAACCAATAGACTTTTATTTGCAGAGCTCACCATTTTTCTGGCTTTCTTTCTTGGAACTTTGTAGATTGAGTAAGCTCACAGAGGGTCTGAGCCAGGGCACTGGTGGATACTATTTCTTAAAATTGGGAATTGGAGGTGGTAGCACAACCTTTTGCTTTTTCAATTTTGTCCCCCTTTGAGGAGGCTGAAAAAAAGGTGAACAGTGAGGAAGGAATGATAGGTGAGATCAAAGTATGGGAATGGCCTACTGTATAATGTATAAATGGTTAGACACTGAAGTGTGTAAATGTATGCACAATGGTGAATAAATAAATAAATGGGCAGGTAAGCACAAAGATAAATAAATAAATAAATGAATAAATGAGCATAAAAACGCGATAACAGTGAATAATATCTCAAATAAATATAGTGTGTCAATTGGTGAATAGTGCCAACCTAATAAATATATGAATATATAACAAAATATAGTGTATATAAAGTGACTTGGTGCATACAAATATATAGATATAAAAAAAATGGGTCAATTAAGGTGCAAAATATGAATTATATGGCAAAAATTAAATAAATAAAGTGACCAGTGCAAGTAATTGATGGGTAATGAATAGGTGACTCAGTAACAGCACATGTAAAGTTCTGTATACAACAGGTGTATCAACAGAATACTAAGTGACAGAAAAGCTGGTGGTCCAACAATAGGGTGAAAGTAAGGTGACGTATTTAGTCCATATATGTGACAAAAAATCTTCAAATAACAGATGCTGAATTCAACCCCGTGGTGGGTGGTGGGTGAGGTGCTCGGTGACCCCTAAGGAAGGTAGCCCACTCACCGGAAATACCCACCCTACACAGGGGTATAGAGCGGGTATATGGATATGGCAGGTAATCCCTCAGTTGGATCCTGTTCCTCTCCGGGGGTTCTGGGGTAGGGGTATAACTGGAGTGCCCAGTAGGGCTCTGGTATGGTTCCTACAGGTAGGCCCAGACTTCAGGGGGATCCGCTCTCATATAGGAGTAAACCCCGGTAACAGCCAGGTATAACGGGACAAGGTATGGGTAGATGGAAGAAAGAGGCCAATAGTGTAATCCTGCTACAACCTTATTATTGCATATAGACAAATAATTGGGTACTCACAATGATCCGATTTATAACGAGCGTAGCCTTTGGAACGCAATGCGTTCCACGCGAATGCCGGAACCGGAAATGTTGTTACGGCGCTGTACGCGTTTCGTCATCCAACGTCTTCAGCAGCAAACCTCAGTCATTATATGTGGGCTGAGACTGAGATTTTAGCAACACACTTTCCTGTGACTTATATTTTTTGCATTGAGGCCTATTGTCCATTTAACTGTAATACCAGTGGTCTATTGCATTAATTATTTTCTAAAGGGCTGAAGCCATAATATGTTTTAGGGAAACAGCTGCCTGTGTCTTGTGTCTCCACGTGTAAGCCTGTTGGTGCTCTCTTCATACTGTGGTCCTACAGGTCAGTTTTTGCTCAGCCAAACATAAAGATGAACCACACAGGAATGAAAGGCACACAATCACTCTATAAACATTAATATACCACTGAACATATTTTCAAATACAAGCAGTGTAAGTACCTGGGTTTGATTCGATATTAGTCTCTAGCACATGAGAATGGAATCAAAGAGTAAGTGGCAGAGCAAAGAGCCAATTCCTTAATGTGCAGACAAGAAACATGCTGATGAGGGGAGAGAGCAAAGTGACAGGTAGACGAGCTCATCACTGTGTTGCTGGATGGCTCAAAGACAACCTGGGCTAAAAGGAAGTGAGCAATCCGACTGAGGACATTCGCAGGGAAAATCTTGGAATTGAAGCTAAATATTGCTGCAAAAACTGATTTTGTTATTTTACTTTTGAAAGAGAAGTGTGGGTTTAAAATATATATATACTCACCTAGATGATGAATCGATGCTGCAGCTGTCCTCCATCAACTCTACACTGAGAACTGAGTTATTCAAAGATTCCTGATTGCTCAGTTCCCTGGTAAGCTCTGAGCACAGAGTGATGACTGTTAGCCTCAACTCTATGCTCTGTACCCACTGGAGCACCAGGCTGTAGAGGGAGCAGGAGAGGCTGGCTCAGGCTCTCAGTAGTGCACTAAAAGGCTAAGCCAGTGGCCAGTCAGGAATCTAGGTGGATCCCAACATTATTGTTGTGATCACTGCAGAGCCGGGACCTGCTCTGTGACATCAGCTGACAGCGCAGTTTTACCCACCCAAAGCTAAGTGCTGTAACTTTTTTTTTTAGAACAGTTGCCTGTGCATTGTGTCTTCCCATTTAGGTACATTTGGACTGCCTTCAAATGCTGCTGCCATTGGCTAGATACCATTCAATCAAATTTAAGTAGTGTATCTATAATTGTTTTAGGAAAATGGCTACCCGTGTTTAGTCTTTCTATATTTATCTTTCTATATTTAAGCCTGTTTGAGCTTCCTTCATACTGTGGTATCACTGGCCAATTACTACCCAACATCTGCCTTTTGAAATAGTCTACTAAACTACAAAAAAAGGAGGGCTCATGAACTGTGCCCTCAAAACTGGGTGCCACAACCCAAATTATACCTACACAAACCTAAAGGCTGTAGCTCAAGTTTCTAAATAAAAACTGTTGCATGTGTCACATGTCTACACATTTATGCCTGCTATTAATGTGGGACTATGGCTGTTTTATTAAAGAAATTCAAGCAGGAAGTTTTTTTATTGCAGAAAAGACATACTATGTCTCTTTTGCAATAAAAGCCTCTTACTTTTCTGTTCACATTCTTATCTTTTGTGTACACTGAGCTGTGCATGCACAACTCAGTTTACACTCTCTGATTAACTCCTGTGTATTTGTAAAGAAGTTATGGCACCTGAGACTGGCCAATCAAGATTGTCAAAGAAGCCAAATGCAGAAGAAGCTGAGTAGAAGATGTCAAAACCTGCAAGGAAGCTCACAGATATCTCATTGTTTGAGTGGAGGTCTGTATACTGTAGTTTCACTTTAAAGCAGATCTTCAGTCTTCAGTCATCATGATGCCTCTGATAGAAAGCTGCCCCCCCCCCCCTTCTGTTATTAGAAATGGAATAGAAAAAATTATATTTTTCTAACTGTAAATACCATTTGTTTAAGCCTAGATGAATGACGTAGGATGCTGTAGTCCATTTGACTCCTGGGATAAATCTCTACAGATCCCAAGAGTCTCCTGCCTTTTTTTTTCTTATCGTGAGAGTTTAGAGAGCTGGTGGAGGGCTGGGGGAGGGCTAGAAGTTGGCTGCAGGTGGACTAGAGGATGGCTGAGCTGGGGAGGGGGCTAGGAAACACTGGAGGTGGGCTACAGAAAGGCTGGGGAAGGGCGAAGACAGGACCATATAGCTTTCCGTGCCTTTGTGTAGATGTTTTTAAAGCATCAGCAGCAAACTTCCACCTAAATTCCTAACTGGCCACTGGCTTAGCCTTTTAGTGCACTACTGAGAGCCTGAGCCAGCCTCTCCCATCCCCTCCACAGTCTGGTGCGCCAGTGAGTGCAGAGCACAGCTATAGCTATATATACACAAAGGGATGGAAGCACTTTGTTCTTATTGCAGGTTCAGCCATGCTGGGCCTTACTGTGCATGCACTTCCAGCCCTTTATGTACATGGAATGCGTACACTAGGGGCTATAAGTGCTGTACTTAGTGCACAGGCATGGCAAAGATATAAACCTTATATCACACATACACGAGATGTTACATACACGAGATACATGTACGAGATGTGTACATTTACACATAAACCTTATATAAACACACATACACAAGATGTTACACAGACTGCAGGGTGGAAAAGGCAGCCATAGCTTAATTTGCCCACAATTAGGAAACTTCGGCACACATGAACAGTTTCATGTGCAGTTTCTTATGCAGGTTTTATGAGCACTGGTAAGATTAGAACAAGGGGAAGGTGGGATGAGGGAGTTGCAGGCTATCAAGGAGATAAAGCTTATGAACACTCCAGAAATAGCAGAAAACTGCAGAGCCGTTTAGTGAAAAACTGAAGAACAGATTGGACCAACACAGGGAGCTTCAGTAAATGCTCAGTACCTACATTAACTCGATATATTGAGTATGCAAAGTGTACTGTGGTGACATGGTCACTTTAACCACTTAAGCCCCGGAAGATTTTACCCCCTTCCTGACCAGGGCCTATTTTGAGATTCGGCACTGCGTGACTTTAACGGACAATTGCGCGGTCGTGCAACGCTGTACCTAAATGAATTTGACGTCCTTTTTTCCCACAAACAGAGCTTTTTTTGGTGGTATTTGATCACCTGTGCGATTTTTTGATCATGCGCTATAAACAAAAAAAGAGCGTCAATTTTGCAAAAATAGCAATATTTTTCACATTTTTTTTATATGAAATTCCCCAAAAAAAATGAAAAAAACAAAATTTTTTAACATTTCCGGCCAATTTGTTTTATGCTACATATGTTTGGTAAACAAAAATCGCAAAAAACTTTTTTTGATTGGTTTGCGCAAAAGTTATCGCGTTTACTAACAAAGGGAAAGATTTTTGTCATTTTTGTTGTTTTTTTTTTACGCGTAATGGCAGCGATCTGCGATTTTTTTGCGGTACTGCGACATTGCGGCGGACAGATCGGACCCTTGACTGACATTTTTGACACTTTTGGGGTTACCAGTGACATTTCTACAGTAATCAGTGCTATACATATGCACTGTTACTGTAAAATTACACTGGCAGTGAAGGGGTTAACTTTTTTTGAGAGGGAGGGGTGGTGTGTGTCCCTAGGGGCGTGATTCTAACTGTGATTGGCTGTGGCTTCAGCTGTAGGAACAGTGATCAACGGTCCTACATAGTAGAACCGTATGATCACTGTTTCTACACCGGGGAGAATGACAGGCGGCTTGTTTACATCAGCCGCCTGCCTTTCTCCCTCTGCACCAACGATCGCCGAGTGACCGGCGGACATCGGGTCCACCGGTCACACGCGCGGGGGGGGGGTCCATGACCGCGCGGGAGCGTGCCTCCGGGGGGGCGCGCTCGCTCCCTAGACCCTCACAGGCTAGCGACGTAGATCTACGTCACTCTGCCTGTGAGGGGCTGACTGCCGACGTAAATAGTCGTGCGGCAGTCGGCAAGTGGTTAATAATCCAACATGTGAGAAAACTAAAATGTTACTACTGACATTTGACTTAAGTAATGGGCAGCCATGTTGGATGTGTTGCACATTTATCATTTTCCATTTTCAGTGTAGCAATGACCCCCATAGGGAGCTGCTAAAAATAATTATTCACCAATAATGACGTATAAACAAGTCAACAACAAACTACAACCAAAAACAAAATAACACTCTGACTATACACAAAAGACACACAGTAGCAATTCAAACCCCTAAAAGCTCTAAAAGACACCCTGCAATATTATAATCCGGCCTTCCCTTTAGAGCCAAATACATTTTTCCTATATGTGAACAAAAGTGGCAAATCTCACTAAAGCAAAATTGACCGAGGGCCAAAGTCTAACAATCTACTTTTTAATTTCTTCATTATGCTTGAGATACATTTACTCTTTGCTTGGAGGATCTTGAGGATTGTAAACATGCACATACATTGGACATGCTTTCTTTGGTGTAATTCAGTAATCTAAACCTGTGTTTGCAGATGTCTTTCACCACTTGCCTACCGGGCAATTTTACCCCCTTCCTGCCCAGGCCAATTTTCAGCTTTCAGAACTGTCACACTTTGAATGACAATTGTGTGGTCATGCAGAACTGTACCTAAACACAATGTATCATTTTTTTCCACACAAATAGAGCTTTCTTTTGGCAGTATTTAATTACCAATGTTTTTTTTTACTTTTTTGATAAACAAAAAAAGACCAAAAATGTTGAAAAAAAAAAAAAACATTTTTCATAGTTTGTTATAAAATTTTGCAAACAGATAATTTCTGCTCCTTCACTGATATGCGCTGACAGGCAGCACAGATAGGCACTGATGGGCTTCAATAGGCGGTACTAAAGGGGAGCACTGACAGACACTGATAGGTGGCACTGACAGATGACACTTATGATGAGGTACTGATGGGCACTGATTGGAAGCACTGATAGGTGGCATTGGTGTACACTGATTAGCAGCACTGGTGGGCCCAGTTGGGACTGATGTCCCTGTAACAGAAGGCGGTTATCAGTATGAGGAGAGAAAAGCTGAAAACCAGCTTGTGTTTACAATGTGTGATCAGCTGTCATTGGCTGATAGCTGATCACATGGTAAAGAGCCTCTATGATTGTCCCTTTATTCTGATCTGTGATTAGCCAAGTTCAAAGGATTCAACAATCACAGAGCCGGCTGCCCGCATACCGCGCGGGGGGGGGGCGGTGTGCAGGCAGCATGATCACGGGAGGATGTCCATATACGCCCTCCTGACATTGGAAGCCTGCGCCGTAACCGACTTTTGGCTGTAGCATGGATGGGAAGCGGTTAAAGAATAGCCATCAACCGGGTAATTTGAATAGGCAAACTTGATAAAGATCCTAGTTGATAGTCACATAGTCAGGTTGAAAAAAAGACACCAGGATCATCTAGTTCCACCAAAAGAAAAAAAAAACACAATCCCATATACTCACAGTTGATCCAGAGGAAGGCGAAAAACCCCAGCAAAGCATGATCCAATTTGCTAAAGCAGGGGGAAAATTCCTTCCTTATTCCCTCAAGAGGCAATCCGATTTTCCCTGGATCAACTTTACCTATAAATGTTAGTACCCATTTATATTATGTACACCCAGGAAAGAATCCAGGCCTTTTTTAAAGCAATCTACTGAGCTGGCCAAAACCACCTCTGGAGGGAATCTATTCCACATTTTCACAGCTCTTACTGTGAAGAAACCTTTCTGTATTTGGAGATTAAATCTTTTTTTCCTCTAGACGTAAAGAGTGCCCCCTTATCCTCTGTGATAACTTTAAAGTGAAGTTCACTATATAGACCCTTTATGTATTTGTACATGTTGATCATATTCCCTCTTAATCTCCTCTTCTCAAGAGAGAGAATAAATTCAGTTCCACTAATTTTTCTTCATAGCTGAGCTCCTCCATGCCTCTTATTAAATTGGTTGTTCTTCTCTGCACTTTTTTCAGTTCCCCATTAACCTTTTTGAGAACTAATGCCCAAAACTGAACTGCATATTCCAGATGAGGTGTTACTAATAATTGGTACAGGGGCAAAATTATATATCTCTCTCTCTGGAGTCAAACCCTCTCTTAAAACAAGAAAGGACTTTGCTCGCTTTGGAAACCGCAGCTTGGCAGCTTGGTCTTTCAGAAAGCTCTAGGAACTGTAAGAAATGTATGTTTAAGTGTATCTAAATCTCAAAACAATAATGGAAAATATTGCAGCTTACCAATCATTAGAAGTAGCGGCTGCCTTTGTTTTATTTTTTATTAGGGTTTTTTATGTTTTCACCTGATGATCCGATAAGTAACACACCTCCTGTATTAGAGTGACCCCCCCCCCCCTTGGATAATTGAGCAAAGGGGGTACCTTTGGACAGCAGAATTGTCAGTCTGGGGGTAGTGTAGTGTTAGATGTACTAGCAGATTTAAATACACTTTGTAAACAAATGAATGCTAAACTCCAGCTACTACTTTAAAAGGAGTTACAGTGGACTAGGATATACTGTAGGTTTTACATAAATGGATACAAGCTGATAATTGTAAGCACCCATAAGTAATACATGGTTTGTCTCATCCCTGTAACTCCTACAACTTTGGGACAGCTTATTGTTTTGAAATACAACTTACTGGCTGGATCGCCAGGTGAAAATAAAAGAAAGAAAGTATACAAAATCAATGTGGCCATCACATCGAAGAATTGGTAAACTGCAATAAATAAATGTTTAATATCGCTTTAATTATTCCTGTATAGTAAGTAAAACTGCCCAAGTAGCGAGTTCATGACTTGCCCATTGTGCATGATTCATGGTAAGATCTATTCCCTCCATCACTGCCATGCACTGTGGAGAACAAATACCTGTATTTTATTTACCATAACTCCAGTTTACCTTTGCATCATTAATTAAGAATAATAATTAACAAACCACTGAGTCTTTTTTACACATGGTTTTATCACATGTGTGTGATCATTTAAAGAGGAAGTAAACCCTCCTCTGCAAGTTGTACCTATAGGTAAGCCTATGATAAGGCTTACCTATAGGTACTGTAAATATCTCCTAAACATGTACCGTTTAGGAGATATTTACCTTATATGCAGCCAGTGACATCACTGGCGCATGCGCTCTGAAGGAACGGCCGCTGGTGCCGTTCCTTCAGAGCCCCGTGCCGTGACCATCGACTCCCGCGCGTGCGTGGGAGTGATGTCACCGCAGCTCCGGCCAATCAGATGGCCAGATGCCGCGATCCCGGAAGACGGGCGACTGAACATGTCGCCCGTCATAGAGGTAAGCGGGCGGCACGGCGGGGGCTCGTTCTAAGGTAAGTATTTCATAATGAGCTAGTATGCGATGCATACTAGCTCATTATGGGTTTCTCTTTCAGGTTGAAAAAAAAAACAATTTGGGTTTACAACCACTTTAAGTACCATTACGTACGTTATATACCAGGTAACCAATTCAGTGAACAGCCAATTCTATCCAGGGTGGGTGACAAAGAAATGCAGAAGGCTTCTATAATTTCTAGGCCAGCTGTCTTATAATGTTTTTTCTATAGCCCATACATAAAGAATTAATTCCTGCAGAAGCTCAGGTAGGTTGGTCCCAACCTGCTGTCAGAGCCACAATGGTAGGGAAGGAGGGAGGGAGTATTTTTCCATCAAAGTGTGCATTAAAGTAGGCAGGAAATTGATCTCCACTTCACCCAACCCAAAAACTAGGCATAAAGTTTTGGATAGCATACTGCTTTATATAATGTATCTATGCAGCCAAATTGTCACATAATATGATAGTTCTTGTGGCATTGTGAAATTATCTTACTCTGCATGGAGTGAATTTTTTAACAAATCACTTCCAAGCATCAAAATTAGCTGGGCTGTAAAATAAATTTTCTGTTGTACTTTGATGCTGGTGAAAAGATCTAGTGCTGAGCATCGTCATGTAATGCATTGCTTTTAGCATGAGCACATCGGCACTTGATCCAACAGGAAAAAATAGTAATTCTTGCGCATGGGCTACTTTTGTTATTTGGATGGAAAATAGGGCAACGTAAACTAAACACAAAACTTTGCATGTAAGAAGAAAAAAACATACACACACACATTGGCAGTGCACTGCCAAAACCACTTATTGTGTTTTGGAAAAACTGGCAATCACATTCAATTATGTGTAATGTCTCTAATTATATCATCACAACCCTTTTCAAGGAAGTTCTTTGCACTCACCAGCACAAAGTAATTGGACACAGATCTGTGAACGGAATGTTAAGGTCATTACCAGACATGGGGAAAATATAAAGAATTTAGCAAAAAGAAGTTAACTAAAGATTATGTTCTGCTAGTAAAGCATGTAGATCTGTTATTTGCATTCACTTTGAAAAAAAAACATTCTTTTACTCTGAACTTCATTTCATTTTGCATTCATGGGACTTTTATGTGTGACTTCCAATTCTTTAAAACAATTTTTACTATTATGATATCTCCATCAGTTGCACTTGGTAAATTTTATTTAACAGACAGAAAAAGTTTTCTTGCTCTGCTATTTTTTCTTGTTTTGAGAAATACAAAACATTTTTTGGCAGTCATGCGTTATTGTGACCTCACTTTGCAAAGACTAAAAACTTTAGGGCCAGTCCAATATATATGCAAACTTATGCAGTGATAGTCCAATAATTAAGTGAAAACTACAAAGGTCCAAAGAAATCCCAAAAGTGCTTGAGTGCCAAGAGGAAAGTGCAAAATAGTGCAATCAATCCAGTGTTGTGAATAGTGCCGGTCCTCCCCCTTTGGATGTTCAACTTACCGGACTAAGATGACCCCTGAGCTATATAGCTAAAAGGGTCGCCAAAGCTTGCGTCCCAGTAAAGAACCTGGTGTAGAAATCCTTAGGGATAAGGTGACTGTGGCTTTCAATAACTCTCAATGACCCGATGTACATAGGTGGAGAAAAGAAGCTCACAATAGTGTAACTCCGATATAACTTTTAATGAGTAAAGGTAAAAGAATTAAACTCACATTTGGTTGCATAAAATCAGGCAGATACAAATTATGGCAAGTCTGTAGTTTTCCTGGGCGTAAAGTGCGCTCGGGATGGCCACTTGGTCCCGGCGTGCGTTCCACCATACCGGAAGAGACGTGCCAATGACCGTAAACCGGAAATTGCGTCAACGCTTTTCGCCCTCCCCTTTGGGCGTTCTCAAATACGTCTTTGATAACGCCCAAAGGGGAGGGCGAAACGCGTTGATGCAATTTCCAGTTTATGGTCATCGGCATGTCACTTCCGGTACGGTGGAACGCACACCGGGACCAATCGGCCATCCCGAGCGCACACCACGGCCAGAAAGACTACAGACTTGCCATAATTTGTATCTGCCTGATTTTATGCAACCAAATGTGAGTTTAATTCTTTTACCTTTACTCATTAAAAGTTATATCAGAGTTACACTATTGTGAGCTTCTTTTCTCCACCTATGCACATCGGGTCATTGAGAGTTATTGAAAGCCACAGTCACCTTATCCCTAAGGATTTCTACACCAGATTCCTTACTGGGACGCAAGCTTTGGCCACCCTTTTAGCTATATAGCTCAGGGGTCATCTTAGTCCGGTAAGTTGAACATCCAAAGGGGGAGGACCGGCACTATTCACAGCACTGGATTGTTTGCACGATTTTGCACTTTCCTCTTGGCACTCAAGCACTTTTGGGATTTCTTTGGACCTTTGTAGTTTTCACTTAATTATTGGACTATCACTGCATAGGTTTGCATATATATTGGACTGGCACTATCTATTTTTCACGCAATTATTTATACAACCCCACAGTGGGGGATACCACAGATTATTATTTGCACACAAATTGCACGTTGCACTTTAATATTATTTATCTACAGTTGTGTTCAAAATTATTCAACCCCCAAAGCTGTAAAGGGTTTTAGGGAATTTAGTGTACATTTGTAATTGTATTCAGAATGAAATCCTACAAGGACTTCTTAAAGAACCATATGCAACTAAAATGACATCAATTGGTTTTGTAATACAGTAGTAAATGTTTCTTTTGTGAATTCTTCATTGACACAATTATTCAACCCCTTAAAGACTACCACTCTGAAGAACAGAGGTTCATTGAAGTGTTTTCAATCAGGTATTGAAAACACCTGTGGATGTCAGGGAGCAGCAATAAAGCCTAATAAGCACCAAATAGGCAGCTTCAAAATGACTGTGATACTCAGCTCCTTCTAGACATTTACTGGTGTGGTTACAAACATGGTGAAGTCAAGAGAATGGTCCAGGAAGACAAGAGAAAAGGTGATTACTCTTCACAGGAAGGGCAATGGCTATACGAAGATTGCAAAGATGTTAAACATACCAAGAGACACCATAGGAAGCATCATTCGCAAATTCAAGGTAAAGGGCACTGTTGAAACGCTACCTGGTCGTGGCAGAAAGAAGATGCTGACTTCGACTGCTGTGCGCTACCTGAAGCGTAGAGTGGAGAAAAGTCCCCGTGTGACTGCTGAGGAACTGAGAAAAGATTTGTCAGATGTGGGTACTGAAGTTTCTGCTCAGACAATACGGCGCACACTGCGTAATGAAGGCCTCCATGCCAGAACTCCCAGGCGCACCCCCTTGCTGTCTCCAAAGAATAAGAAGAGTCGACTGCAGTATGCCAAAAGTCATGTGGACAAACCACAGAAGTTTTGGGATAGTGTTCTGTGGACTGATGAAACAAAATTAGAACTGTTTGGGCCCATGGATCAACGCTATGTTTGGAGGAGGAAGAACAAGGCCTATGAAGAAAAGAACACCTTGCCTACTGTTAAGCATGGCGGGGGGTCAATCATGCTTTGGGGCTGTTTTGCTTCTGCAGGTACAGGGAAGCTTCAGCGTGTGCAAGGTACCATGAATTCTTTTCAGTACCAGGAGATATTGGATGACAATGTGATGCAGTCCGTCACAAACCTGAGGCTTGGGAGACGTTGGACCTTTCAACAGGACAATGATCCCAAGCATACCTCCAAGTCCACTAGAGCATGGTTGCAGATTAAAGGCTGGAACATTTTGGAGTGGCCATCACAGTCATCAGATTTAAATCCGATTGAGAACCTCTGGTGGGACTTAAAGAAAGCAGTTGCAGTGCACAAGCCTAAGAATGTGACTGAACTGGAGGCTTTTGCCCATGACGAATGGGCGAAGATACCCGTAGATCACTGCAAGACACTTGTGTCAAGCTATGCTTCACGTTTAAAAGCTGTTATAACTGTAAAAGGATGTTGTACTAAGATTGAATGTCACTTGGGGGTTGAATAAAACTGATAATGATGTGAGCACAGAAAAGACATTTGTGGTTATTTCATTTTAAATGTTATGTTATATTTGTCTGACCTATACGTGCCTCTTTGATTTAATTGTAAGCAGGATGACTGAATGATCAACATCAATGTCAAACTGGCCAAAACAATCAATTTCAGTGGGGGTTGAATAATTTTGAACACAACTGTATTAGTGGTATTTATTATTTATTATTGAATGCCTCTTTGCGCTGGATTTTGGCACTGTATTTGTAGAAAATGTGGTTACCACCTCATTTTTTGAACAGCTGTATTTAGGTATAGCACATTATATTCATCTATAGCGCGGTACACTTTTTATTTTTAAAAACTTTAGGGACCCATCCATATCATGTATTGTGGGTACTCTCATGCATGTTAAGTGTGCAATGTAGAGCCATTCAATGAATCTGACTGGCCCTGCAACACAACTTACAATGCAATTACAAGCATTTCACTGTAAAAAAAATAGAACGTTAGTGTGTTCCTGTGCGCTACACTGCAACTCGTCTCATTCAGCAGGTGCATTGGTGGTCTATTTGGAATTAATGGCACAGTGCTGCACCAGTTCACTTGCTCTGCATTGTGGTAATGAGTAGGGATGATCGAATGGTTCGGGTCGACCATCGGTTCGGCCCGAACATTGGGTGTTCGAGGTTCGGCCGAATTTAGAACTTTTTGCCCAAAAAGTTCGGAATTCGGCAACCAGAACCGACCAAAATGCAATGCTTCAGGAAATGGGCTTTAAAAGCCTGTGATTGGACCAGAACCATTAGCAAAAGCCAATTGAGGGGGCAGGAGAATGCTAGGAATGTGATTGGAGTGACTAGGGGGTCCCTAGACCAATCATTAGTGAATACACCCCCCCAGTATATAAGATAGCCCCCGCCATATTCCTAGCATTGTTATAATGGACATGGAAGAGAGTGGAAGCAGTTCTGTTAATTTTACTTTAAAAATGTCATTTAGCTATTTTTAGTGTGAGGAAAGGGATATCTAGTGTAGTTAGAGTGCTCCTTTACACTTTAGTTAGCTTCAAAAATTTAGTTTCTGTAGGGAAAGTGTTAAGTGTAAGGGGACCGTAGTGTAGTGTAGGGTTAACTGGCAGTGACTGCTATGGCAGGATGACAAAACCCTTCCATAGCAGGGTGACCGCTATAGAGAAATGATCATTTCTCTGAGTTGCTTCGGAACTGGAATATGACTTCTCACCAGCCAAGCATTTTTCCTGCTGCAGGGGCTGCCACTGCCAGTGCTTTTTTGAGGACATGTTTGATGTCAGACATGACACCTGAACATGTGTATAGGGGGTATATATACACATATATGTCTGTATATATACCCCTAGACATATATAGGTGTGATAGTAGCAGAAATAAATGCTTGCGCTAATGAAATCATTTACAGTAATATATTTCTGCTACTATCACACCTATATATGGCTAGGTGTCTATATACATATAATTATGTGTGTATATATACCACTATACACAAGTTCAGATGTTTTGCCTGCCTCAAAAGAACCCAAAAAAATGCCAAAAAAACGCTAGCGTCAAAAAAAAATGCCCAGGTGTGTTTTTGCTGGCATCGTTTGGGGGGTTTTGGAGGCAGGCAAAACATCTGAACTTGTGTATAGTGGTGTATATACACACATCCATATATTTATATACACACCTAGACATATATAGGTGTGATAGTAGCAGAAATATATGCTTGCGCTAATGAAATCATTTACAGTAATATATTTCTGCTACTATCACACCTATATATGGCTAGGTGTCTATATACATATAATTATGTGTGTATATATACCACTTTACACAAAAAATGCAAAAAAAACGCTAGCGTCAAAAAAAATGCCCAGGTGTGTTTTTGCTGGCATTTTTTGGGAGTTTTTGGAGGCAGGCAAAACATCAGAACTTGTGCACAGTACCACTATACACAAGTTCAGATGTTTTTCCTGACTGCAAAGAACCCAAAAAATGCCTGCTTTGAAACCGGCAAGGTGTGAAAACCGAGGAGAGAAGCTAACCCCCTGAGCTGAAAGTTTTCTAATACAAACAATCCTTTTTTTTTTATGGTTCTGGACATGCTACAGAGCTGAAACTTCACAGGTACACCTTTTAGACCCCCCCAGACACAAAGTCACACAAAAAAAGTTCTTAAAAATTGTCATTTTTTTTAAAAAAAGCCAATTATTGAAAAAATTAAAAAAAAAAAAAAAAAAAAGAGATTTTTTGATTTTTACTTTGGATTTCAGATCTGGGGGGTCTAAAATGTATCAAAGCAGGCATTTTTTTGGGGTTCTTTGCAGTCAGGAAAAACATCTGAACTTGTGTATAGTGGTACTGTGCACACGTTCTGATGTTTTGCCTGCCTCCAAAAACTCCCAAAAAATGCCAGCAAAAACACACCTGGGCATTTTTTTTTGACGCTAGCGTTTTTTTGGTATTTGTTGGGGTTCTTTTGAGGCAGGCAAAGCATCTGAACTTGTGTATAGTGGTATATATACACACATAATTATATGTATATAGACACCTAGCCAA
Source organism: Pelophylax lessonae (assembly GCF_965119305.1). NCBI lineage: Eukaryota > Metazoa > Chordata > Amphibia > Anura > Ranidae > Pelophylax > Pelophylax lessonae. Next base: position 406,577,476 of record NC_138771.1, on the reverse strand, counting down.
ATATAGGTGTGATAGTAGCAGAAATATATTACTGTAAATGATTTCATTAGCGCAAGCATATATTTCTGCTACTATCACACCTATATATGTCGAGGTGTGTATATAAATATATGGATGTGTGTATATACACCACTATACACAAGTTCAGATGTTTTGCCTGCCTCAAAAGAACCCCAAAAAATGCACAAAAAAAAACGCTAGCGTCAAAAAAAAAAAAATGCCCAGGTGTGTTTTTGCTGGCATTTTTTGGGGGTTTTTGGAGGCAGGCAAAACATCAGAACTTGTGCACAGTACTACTATACACAAGTTCAGATGTTTTTCCTGACTGCAAAGAACCCAAAAAAATGCCTGCTATTAAACCGGCAAGGTGTTACAGCAACGAAGCCAACCTCCTGTGCTGAAAGTTTTCTAATACAAACAATCTTTTTTTTTTTTATGGTTCTGGACATGCTACAGAGCTGAAACTTCACATGTACACTTTTTAGACCCCCCCAGATACTAAATCCAAAGTAAAAATCAAAAAATCTCTTAATTTTTCAATAATAGCTTTTTTATCAAAAATGACAATTTTTAAGAACTTTTTTTTGTGTGATTAATAGTTAATGGGGCATGACCCAGAACCCTAGGCACTTTTTAGGGGCATTTATTGGGTTTTAGGGCTTAAAAATTGTGTTTTTTGATTACCGAAGTTCGGGTCCCATTGATTTCAATGGGGTTCTGAAATCCGGGCCGAACTTTCGGGAAGTTCGGATGTTCTGGCCGAACCGAACTTTTCAAAAATTCGATCATCCCTAGTAATGAGTGCATTACTGCAAATACATGGTGTAACAGGCCTTATACAGTAGTTTACATCCACCCCATTAATTAACTTGTGAACCCCACAATATATGTTTGTTAAGTGCTCCCAGTCATACAACATACCTAAAAATAATTTAAAAAATATTTTGTACCTTCTAGTTTTTTCTTTGGGCAGAATTATACACAGGACTAAAAAGGCAGCGTGTATAGGAAAAGTGCAATTAAGGACATTTTAGGGATAGATTGGTCTTAAGGTGTATTGACACCCAAGCCTTGATATCCTTAACCCTTTGTTAGAACCAACAGTCTGCACATCTACTTTACAACTGGTAATGATTTGCAAGCGCAGTACAGGCAAGGTTAGTTATGGTAAACATAACTCTACAGTCCTTTCTTAACATTGCATATAAGGGGAAAGCCAAGTAGTATTTTTACAGGATTTTTCAGCAAATAAAGTAGCAACACTTTCTAAATATTTTTTATGCTACATGTTATGCTATGTGAATGGGAGCATGTGTAATTAGAAAGTTGTTGTTATCCCAGTTTGGTTGCAAAAGAGGAAATACACTTTAACCTGCAGCAGCATTATTCCAGACATTTAAAGAGAAAGAATAGCATATTTTTAATGAGCACACATTTCTCCTCTGAAAATTTGTGATATTTTGGGATTTCTGATTACCAGTCAGCTTACTTTGTAAAAGCTAGATGTCCTTCTTTTTAAAAACTACCCACAAAAATATCTTTCCTTCAGTATAAAAAATATAAACAGTCCATAACTTCAGATCAAAATAAAACTTTGGCTTACCACCAGTGAAACGTAACCCTATAATGTCTTGGCCTGCTTCAGGGGGTCTACAGAAAAAGGTTACCACAGCCAGCAGTGTTTTAGCAATGAACAGCCTATAGCCCTTCCACACAAGCCTGTCCTGTTCCACATCACAGACCCCTGCTGGGGAACCCTTTCTGGACCACAGTATGTGTAACCAGGGTTGGAGGCTCTTTTACACCCAAAATCTTTCAGAATTCCGGATCACAAATCAGGACTTAGCAATCCTGGAGTAACTGCAAGTCAGTTTCCCCTTACCCTGGAACCCTTCACTCTGCATAGGCAGATCCATTTTAAGACCCATCCTTGACACAAAGAAACAGTGTCAGTGGGTAAGACAACCTGGGACTGTAACTCAAGATCTAGAGGAGCAATGAAAAACTAACCAGGTGTGCCCAGGAACAGATCCTCACAGCTGCGGGAGCAGTGTGACCACACAGTCACAGGGAGCCACCCGGTTTTCACCAAAGCCACTGAAGGTGTGGATGTTGCACTGCGAGGGAGCCCCCATTGGAACCAAATAGCACACTGGAAGGACAAAGGGGTACACACAGAGACTATGCTGAAAGAGACACACACAGCAACAGGAAACTAAGGGATCCACGGACAGAAACCAAAGGGAATGTAACTGCACAGCCAGAGGGAAAACACTGAGAATAAAGACAGGATCAAACAACACACAGAATAAGGGAATACTTAGAAACAGCAAACGCCAGAGGAACAGGAGGGTCCAGCTTTAGTGTGGAGACACGTTGCTCGAACAGGTGCAAAGGCTTAATATTACCTAGGTTCAGGGCGGTTTGGCAGGACCCGAGCAGCTTGAGCAGGAGGTAAAACCCAGCACCAGATCAATGGCTGACAGCTGACTGTGTCATAAAGGGCCGCTGTCATTGGCCATTTACCCCGATCTTTGATCAGCTAAGTCTGAGGAGTCGACAATCACAGTGCGCACAGGCAGCGTGATCAAGGGGGACATCCATGGAAACCTTCCTGACATTTGAAGCCCCCTCTGTAGCCATCTTTCAGCTATAGCGTAGGTGGCAAACGTTTAACACACTGTGACCAGAGCAATACAGTGTTGCCATAGTAAAACTGCACTACTCTAGGGAAGTGATCAGGATTTTTTTTTTTTACACATTATGATTGCTTAAGCAACTATTTTTAATGAATGAAACTGATTCATTCAGTGTGTTTTGTTGTGATTAGCTGTGAGTTGCCACAGCTAATCACATGGTACAGATGGGCTGTGATTGGCCCCGTCTGTACCATGTGATCACTGTGACCAGTCACAGCTAGCAACACAATTGTACACAATGGATGGCATTAAAGAAGGCCATCCATTATGTACAATTGCTCTGTGATATGCTGTGATTGACCAATCACAGCGATCACATAGTACCGACAGAGGGTCGGTACAGAGATTAGTCATCGGCTGTGTCCGCTGGACACAGCCGGTGACAGATCACGTTGCAGCATGGCCACACAGTCACATAGTCACATGAGAGGCACATTCCAGGAGGACCTCATATGATGTCCATTTGGAATTACAAAAGTCCCGGCTCATAAGTTATGACCCGTAAGCGACCCATAGAGTCGTGAAACGCGTCAACCATGTCCATGTCTGTGTGATGCACTGGTGCTTCTAATTTATGGGAATAAATACTTCAAGTTTATCTACTTTGAGTGCGGTCAAACTTTTCCTTGAATATCTGACTACTGGACGGCGGATCCGACCGGCAACTGAGTGCTTTGCCTCACCTGAGCGGCTTTTTCTGTGTTGTTTGAATCATTTGACTAGAGGCCGGGTAGGAACTGGTTAATATTGCAAGTAAATAGAACCTTAATAGCCTACCACAGAAGGTCTCATACATAGCAAAGGTATGTCTAACCTTACCTGAATGTCAGTCTTATCCTATGTAGTATTAAAGTCAGATGGTTAGACTTTCAGTTTTTCTCTGAGTTATTCTGTCTCTAGTCCTGAATTTTACTGAACAGAGCACTACCAGTGAGATCCCACTCCTAAAACACATTCATCTGTGTTCTGTTCTCAGTAAACACACCTCACTTCCCAGTATACACGCCAAAAATAGGAAGCCCCCCACAGTACACATAACTCAATAGACAGTTTTTAGACTTGCAGGGTATGTGAAATAACTTTTCATAGTATGAGCATTAACTGTTCGGTCATTTTATTTCCGGGTTTGTATGTAATGGCGCGCTTTTAATGGCTTTCAACAGCCAATCAACAAGCGTTTAACTGGTGTGCCTTAAGCCATCCCAGCCATGCCTACTAATGTATTAGTAGCTGTGATTGGCCATCTGAAGCATGTGACCATGTCATTATAAGTTCGAGAGCCCCAGCGCGCTCCTTCGTTCTGCTGTAGTTTAGGGAGAGAGCACACATCATACGTGCTGGCTGCTGATTAGGGACAGACAGTGAAAAATTATATTGTGTCCGAAAAGAATTCAGGGTCAGGTCGGAGTGCAGGCAGGGCGAGTTATTAGGGCATTTTAGGGCGAGGCTGGAGAATAGGCAGGGTCAGTGTTCTACATCAATTTTGCTGTGTGTGGGGTGGTGCAGTGAACACAATCTTTTTGCCCGCTGAGGAGGAGGGAGAAAAAAATGTTTTTTATCAGTCAGTTGTGTGCAGCGTTTTTCCTTCAGTGCTGCTGACTGTGACTGCTGTGTTCACATGTGCTATTATTGAGTGATTTTAAAATTTATACACTTTTTTCTATTCCACTATTCAATATACACCCTTTTGGGTTAAAAAAAAATAAATTGTGGCATAGTCTGTACTAATCTATTTAAAAATTACAAACTTAAAAGGGGAATTTTCTTTTTTTTTCCCTTTATAGCCTGCAGCAGAGCTGACTGATATAAGACACTGCTGTGTTCACATGTGCTATTGAAAAATCACCAATTTTATATCATATTTCCTATTCCGCTATTCAATCTACACCCTTTGGGGTAAAAATAATTAAATTGCGGGATAGTCTGTATCAGTACGTGTGAGATACACCTTTCCAATTTTTGGGGCACATCTCATACCGCCGAGGATTGCAGGGTGCTTCAGTTTGCCTCCTGCCTGTTCCGAACTCCTCCTACTCCTCATCCTGCCTTTGGGGTACAAAAAATGGTAATCGGGGCCTAGTCTGTGTCTGTACGTGTGAGATACATACACGTTTTGATATCATAATTTCTATTCCGCTATTCAATCTACACCCTTGGGGTAAAAACAATTAAATTGCGGGATAGTCTGTATCGGTACGTGTGAGATACACCTTTCCAATTTTTGGGGCGCATCTCATACTGCCGAGGATTACAGGGTGCTTCAGTTTGCCTCCTGCCTGTTCCGAACTCCTCCTACTCCTCATCCTGCCTTTGGGGTACAAAAAATAGTAATCGGGGCCTAGTCTGGGTCTGTACATGTGAGATACATACACCTTTTGATATCATATTTTCTATTCAATCTACACCCTTGGGGTAAAAACAATTAAATTGCGGGATAGTCTGTATCAGTACGTGTGAGATATACCTTTAAAATTTTTGGGGCGCATCTCATACCGCCGAGGATTGCAGGGTCCTTCAGTTTGCCTACTGCCTGTTCCGAACTCCTCCTACTCCTCATCTTGACTTTGGGGTACAAAAAATAGTAATCGGGGCCTAGTCTGGGTCTGTATGTGTGAGATACATAAACCTTTTGATATCATATTTTCTATTCCGCTATTCAATCTACACCCTTGAGGTAAAAACAATTAAATTGCGGGATAGTCTGTATCGGTACATGTGACATACACCTTTCCAATTTTTTGGGCGCATCTCATACCGCCAAGGATTGCAGGGTGCTTCAGTTTGCCTCCTGCCTGTTCCGAACTCCTCCTACTCCTCATCCTGCCTTTGGGGTACAAAAAATAGTAATCGGGGCCTAGTCTGGGTCTGTACGTGTGAGATACATACACCTTTTGATATCATATTTTCTATTCCGCTATTCAATCTACACCCTTGGGGTAAAAACAATTAAATTGCAGGATAGTCTGTATCGGTACGTGTGAGATACACCTTTAAAATTTTTGGGGCGCATCTCATACCGCCGAGGATTGCAGGGTGCTTCAGTTTGCCTCCTGCCTGTTCCGAACTCCTCCTACTCCTCATCCTGCCTTTGGGGTACAAAAAATAGTAATCGGGGCCTAGTCTGGGTCTGTACGTGTGAGATACATACACCTTTTTATATCATATTTTCTATTCCGCTATTCAATCTACACCCTTGGGGTAAAAACAATTAAATTGCGGGATAGTCTGTATCGGTACGTGTGAGATACACCTTTCCAATTTTTGGGGCGCATCTCATACCGCCGAGGATTGCAGGGTGCTTCAGTTTGCCTCCTGCCTGTTCCGAACTTCTCCTACTCCTCATCCTGCCTTTGGGGTACAAAAAATAGTAATCGGGGCCTAGTCTGGGTCTGTACGTGTGAGATACATACACCTTTTTAAATCATATTTTCTATTCCGCTATTCAATCTACACCCTTGGGGTAAAAACAATTGAATTGCGGGATAGTCTGTATCGGTACGTGTGAGATACACCTTTCCAATTTTTGGGGCGCATCTCATACCGCCGAGGATTGCAGGGTGCTTCAGTTTGCCTCCTGCCTGTTCCGAACTCCTCCTACTCCTCATCCTGCCTTTGGGGTACAAAAAATAGTAATCGGGGCCTAGTCTGGGTCTGTACGTGTGAGATACGTACACCTTTTGATATCATATTTTCTATTCTGCTATTCAATCTACACCCTTGGGGTAAAAACAATTAAATTGCGGGATAGTCTGTATCGGTACGTGTGAGATACACCTTTACAATTTTTGGGGCGCATCTCATACCACCGAGGATTGCAGGGTGCTTCAGTTTGCCTCCTGCCTGTTCCGAACTCCTCCTACTCCTCATCCTGCCTTTGGGGTACAAAAAATAGTAATCGGGGCCTAGTCTGGGTCTGTACGTGTGAGATACATGAACCTTTTGATATCATATTTTCTATTCCGCTATTCAATCTACACCCTTGGATCGCAAGATGCGCGAGTACAAGCGCACGCTGGTAGACGCGATGCTGCTGGCATTACCACCTGACAGCGGGGCCACAGTGGAAGCACAAGGCCAAGGCAGAGGAGGAGGAGGAGGAAGAGGTCGCCAACGCAACCAGGGCACCGCCAGAAGGAAGGGTTAGCATGGCCGAAATGTGGAAAAGCTTTGTCAGCACGCCACAACAAACAGCAGCACCAGCAGCTCATATGGAACGTCTTAGCAGGAGGCAGCATTTCACCAACATGGTGGAGCAGTATGTGTGCACACGCCTACATGTAGTGAATGACGGGTCTGCCCCCTTCAACTTATGGGTCTCCAAATTGGGCACATGGCCTGAGCTTGCCCTTTACGCCTTGGAGGTGCTGGAGTGCCCTGCAGCCAGTGTATTATCTGAACATGTATTTAGCACGGCTGGGGGCGTTATCACAGACAAGCGCAGCCGCCTGTCCAGAGACAATGTGGACAAGCTCACATTCATTAAAATGAACCAGGCATGGATCCCACAGGACTTTTCCGTACCTTGTGCAGAATAGAGATGGATACCGACCTTACCCAGCCATTGTTCTATTTTTGATCTTTCTCACTCTTTTGGGGTGTACCCTCATTTAAAATGACTGAAAAAAAGCAGTGTTGGCTACCTCATCCTCCTCCACCGATGCTTCCACCTACAACGCCCATAGGTGTGCGCAGCCTATCGCATTAGGGTGTGCACCCCAAAGTTTAAATACACATGCATGTGTTTGCCTACATGTATATGGCCCCGGTACATTACTCTCCCTTCTGGCAAAGTGAAATAGAAGTGTGTGGCACTTCTCTTATGGCAGAGCAGGTCCGAGGGAGATCTTTCCCATCTCCTCACTGGCAAACAGAGCGATAATGCTAATGTGCCCTAGGTGATTAGGGTGTGCCCAGGCACACCCCCACCTCAACCTCCCTCCTACTCCATATGGGCCTCGTCCTTCACAGATGAAGAACTTAGTTTTATTTTTCTGTTTTTTTTTTGTTTTAAGTTATTTCCCTATCCACATTTGTTTGCAGAGCACTTGCCATGCTCTTAACTACGTTTTGCTGCCATTTGCAGCACTCTAGCCCTTTCCATTGGTGTTTTAGAGCCATTTTAGTGCCTGAAAGTTCGGGTCCCCATTGACTTCAATGGGGTTCGGTGTCCGGGTAAAGTTCGGAAAAAGTCCGGGACACGGACCCGGACTTTTTTTTCAAGTTCTTTGGCCATCTTGATTGGCCAGGCCAGGGTGACTTAATCCCTGCATATATGCAATGTGTCCAATATATGTCCAAAATATGTCCAATATTTATGTATGTGCAGCTGTCAGTGTACAGTTACTAAAGATGTTTTATGGCAGAAGAGACAAACCAAGACTTTTCTACCAAAATTAGCTACTTGCTACCATTTTTTTTAAAAAAAAATCAACTATAGTTCTGCTTTAATATTTTAATTACAAGCACCTCAAGGATGCCTGTCATAGTTATAACTAAAAACTGACAGGTTCACTTTTAGCATGCTCTTATACCTTTATGTTATTATAGAAACACCGGTCTGTTATGGTCTCTCAGGCCCTAAGGAAGCCTTGAGCGAAACGCGTCGGCTTGCTGGGGACCTACATTGACCGAATCCAGCTTAAGACCCATCTCCCATCCTACACAGGCTTTTGTGGTCATATCCCCTTTGGGGATTGTTTCTGTACTGCTAGTGACTTTATATGTTTTTACTAATACATGTTAGTCTGTCACTTCCAAGTATGCATGGTTGTCCATGCGTATTTTTACTCTTTGGTTATCAATAAAATGTAATTTTGGTTTTACAAACACTGGTTTTGCCTCTGATCCTTCTGCTCCCACCGGCCTGTAAAGCCCCATCTTTTTCTTTCCTCAATTTTTGTTGCTCTTATATCTTATACTTAGCTCACATAGGCATAGAGACTATGCAAAAAAGAAAGTCATTACTACAGTGCATTCTAATAATGTCCATATATGTGTCTTACAACTTTTTCTATATTTCCCATAGTTTTCTGCTCTGCATGACATTCATCAAATAGAGAGGAAATAAAGGTAACTATTCCCCATAGGAAGAAAAGACAGTTATAACAAATTAAAAAAGGTTCCAATCTATCTCCACTCTTTTTTGTAAAATGGAGTTGGTTTTTTACCGCAATGCCTAGCTTCAATGTGTAGTCAAAGACTTCTAGGAGCTAGAATCTTAATATGCCCTTAATGGACTGTAATTACTGGATCAGTGTTGCAACAGATATGCCTATTGGCTCAAAACAGAACAAAAATTCTGGAATCACAGGTCCAGCCTGATTTCTTTACCTCTAATAGTTGTTGTTGTTGGATGAATCATGAAACAAGCATCTGGTGGCAGGAAAAAAAGTACCAATCAGTACTAAGAAAAATAATCTCACACTCAATTATTATGCTACAAATGTCATTCGTGTTTCCGTACATTATTTTCATTAGGAATTAATTTTGTTTAACATTCAAGAAATGGTAGCAACTGTGTGGTTATCTTTAATACCTCCATCAGTAACAAAAAGAAAATAGACTGGAGAGACATTACTTAGTTGAATATCATGTCAGATATAATAGGATTATGAAAACATTACACATTATCTGACTATACTGGTTACATCAAATGATATTTTAAGTAAAGGGAAATATAAGTCTTAATGAAAAGTCTCTATTGAAATCTCACAAACCCTGTATTCTCACACACTGTCAGTCCCGTTGCCATTTTAATGTTGATCACATATGGTAAAATAGGACAATCTACATTTTTTATAAGTCCTCTATATACAGTGGGTATAAAATAAGAATCACCCCTTTTAAAATAATCACATTTTGTTGCTTTGCAGCCTGAAATGAAGACAGACTTGGTTTTTGTTTTACCCAACTGCAGTTACTCAGTGCAACTTATAACACCCAGGTGAAAAATTTACTACCAACATGTCAGAAAAGAAATTTGAAAAAAGAATCATTGAGTTGGAAAAATGATCACCACTTTCCTAAAAATGACTTGTACACTCAATTAGGTGTAACGTATCACCTTCTCAATGGCAAACAAAGCCATTTGACTTTCAACTGTGATCAGCTGAGGTCATTTTAATCAGCTCAGCATGAAAAGAGCATTCCTGGTGCATTTTAGTCCATGTGGTGCAACTGAAGCAAATAATCAACTATGGGTGGCAAGGCACTAACAAAAGGTCTCTGGGATAAAGTTGTGGACAGGCACAGGTCAGGAGATGGATACAAAAAAAAATGTCAAAGGCTTTATCAATGCCTAGATGCACAGGGAAATCTGCTATTAAGTGAAAGGTATTTGGTAAAACACAGACTCTCCCTGGATCAGGATGTCGCTCCAAACTAAATAAACAAAGACAGGAGGAAACTGGTCAAAGAGGCTTCCAAGAGGCTCACAGCATCTCTGAAGCAGTTGCAGGAACTTATGACAAAGAATGGTCATTGTGTGCATGTGACAACAATATCACAAATTCTTCACAAATATGGCTTAAATGGGAGGGTTGCAAGAAAAACGCCACTCCTCAAGAAAGGCCACACGCAGTTATGACTGAGCTTTGCCAAAATGCACTTTGAAGATTCTGAGGCCACATGAAAAAGGTGTTATGGTCAGATGAGACTAAAATGTAATTGTTTGGCCTCAACACTAGAGTTGAGCGGACACCTGGATGTCCGTGTTCGGCGGGTTCGGCCGAACTTGAAAAAAGTCCGGGTCCGTGACCCGGACTTTTTCCGAACTTTACCTGGACACCAAACCCAATTGAAGTCAATGGGGACCCGAACTTTCAGGCACTAAAATGGCTCTAAAAAAACAATGGAAAGGGCTAGAGTGCTGCAAATGGCAGCAACATGTAGTTAAGAGCATGGCAAGTTCTCTGCAAACAAATGTGGATAGGGAAATAACTTAAAACAACAAAAAAAAAAACAGAAAAATAAAACAATTTTCTTCATCTGTGAAGGACGAGGCCCATATGGAGTAGGAGGGAGGTTCAGGTGGCGGTGTAGGTGGAAGCATCGGTGGAGGGGGACGAGGTAGCCAACACTGCTTTTTTTTAGTCATTTTAAATTAGGGTACACCCCAAAAGAGTGAGAAAGATCAAAAATATAATAATGGCTGGGTAAGGTCGGTATCCATCTCTATTCTGCACAAGGTACGGAAAAGTCCTGTGGGATCCATGCCTGGTTCATTTTAATGAATGTGAGCTTGTCCACATTGTCTCTGGACAGGCGGCTGCACTTGTCTGTGATAACGCCCCCAGCCATGCTAAATACACGTTCAGATAATACACTGGCTGCAGGGCACGCCAGCACCTCCAAGGCATAAAGGGCAAGCTCAGGCCATGTGCCCAATTTGGAGACCCAGAAGTTGAAGGGGCAGACCCATCATTCACTACATGTAGGCGTGTGCACACATACTGCTCCACCATGTTGGTGAAATGCTGCCTCCTGCTAAGACGTTCCATATGAGCTGCTGGTGCTGCTGTTTGTTGTGGCATGCTGACAAAGCTTTTCCACATTTCGGCCATGCTAACCCTGCCTTCTGAGGTGCTGGCGGTGCCCTGGTTGCATTGGCGACCTCTTCCTCCTCCTACTCCTCCTCTGCCTTGGCCTTGTGCTTCCACTGTGGCCCCGCTGTCAGGTGGGAATGCCAGCAGCATCGCATCTACCAGCGTGCACTTGTACTCGCGCATCTTGCGATCACGCTCCAGTGAATTAAGGACGGTACGTTGTCCTCGTAATGGGGATTCAGCAGCATGGCCACCCAGTAATCAGCACAAGTTAGAATGTGGGCAACTCGGTGGTCGTTGTGGAGACACTGCAGCATGTAATCGCTCATGTGTGCCAGGCTGCCCAGAGGCAACGAAAGGCTGTGTATCGTCTGTGTCCTCTGTATCCCCCCAGCCACGCAACAGTGATGGCCATAAGCTGGCCTGGGTGCCACCCTGCTGTGAACATGGTTCCATCTCCTCCTCCATCTCCTCCTTCTCATCCTCCTCATCCTCCAGAACTGTGCACCTGCTGGACAATTGTGTACCTGGCGTTTGTGGGTGCAGGAACCCACCCTCGGAGCCACTTGTGAATGACTGCCCTGAAAGCCTTAGAAATGATCCCTCTTCCTCCTCCTCCTGTGCCACATCCTCTTCCATCATTGCCTGAATCGTTTTTTGAAGGAGGCATAGAAGTGGGATAGTTAAGCTGACAACGGCGTCATCGGCACTGGCCATGTTGGTGGAGTACTCAAAACAGTGCAACAAGGCACACAGGTCTCGCATGGAGGCCCAGTTATTGGTGGTGAAGTGGTGCTGTTCCGCAGAGCGACTCACGCGTGCGTGCTGCAGCTTAAACTCCACTATGGCCTGCTGCTGCTCGCACAGTCTTTCCAGCATGTGCAAGGTGGAGTTCCACCTTGTGGGCACGTCACATATGAGGCGGTGAGCGGGAAGGCCGAAGTTACGCTGCAGCGCTGACAGGCGAGCAGCAGCAGGGTGAGAACGCCGAAAGTGAGCACAGACGGCCCGCACTTTCTGCAGCAGCTCTGACATATCGGGGTAAATTTAAGGAACCTCTGCACCACCAAATTCAGCACATGCGCCAGGCAAGGGATGTGCGTCAAACCAGCTAGGCCCAGAGCTGCTATGAGATTTCGCCCATTATCGCACACCACCAGGCCGGGCTTGAGGCTCGCTGGTAGCAACCACTCATTTGTCTACTGTTCCATGCACCTCCACAACTCCTGCGTGGTGTGTGGTTTTTTCCCCCAAACAGGCAAGTTTTAAAACTGACTGCTGTCGTTTACCCCTGGCTGTGCTGAAGTTGGTGGTGAAGGTGTTACGCTGACCGGATGAGGAGGCGGTAGAGGATGAGGAAGCGGAGTAGGAGGAGTTAGGAACAGGAGGCAAACTGAAGCGCCCTGCAATCCTCGGTGGTGGAAGGACATGCGCCAAATTGCTATCCGCTTCAGGCCCAGCCGCCACTGCATTTACCCAGTGTGCCGTTAGGGAGATATAACGCCCCTGACCGTGCTTACTGGTCCACGTATCGGTAGTTAGGTGGACCTTTTCACAGATGGCATTGCGCAGTGCACACCTGATTTTTTTCCCCCACTTGGTTGTGCAGGGAAGGGATGGCTTGCCTGGAAAAGTAGTGGCGGCTGGGCACGACGTACTGTGGGACAGCCACAGACATAAGGCTTTTAAAACTGAGTCTCCACCAGACGGAATGACAGCATTTCAAAGGCCAAGAATTTTGAAATGCTGGCATTCAGGGCCAGGGATCCTGGGTGGGTAGGGGGGTACTTCCTCTTCCTCTGAAGTGTTTGGGAGATGGAAAGATGAACGCTTCCACGGGACATTGTGAAGATGGTTGGTGACCCAGGTGGTGGTGTTGCTGACAGATCCTCTGTTTGCAGGGTGGCAGTTGCTGGTATCACTACAGAGGTGGATGAAGAGGCCGAGACTGCAGCAGAAGAGGAAGCAGGAGGAGCCAGAGACCTTTCTTGGTTTTGAAGGTGTCTACTCCACTGCAGCTCGTGCTTTGCACTTAGATGCCTGATCATGCAGTTTGTGCTCAGGTTGAGAAGGTTTATGCCTCGCTTCAGGCTCTGATTGCAAAGGGTGCAAACCACTCGTGTCCTGTCATCAGCACATTGTCTGAAGAACTTCCACACTAAAGAAAGCCTTTGAGCTGGCTTTGGTGCGCTCGGTCCCTTGCTGCGTTGGGCAGTAGCAGGCATAGTGTCTAGGGCACGGCCGCTCCGCTTCTGCACCCTGCTCCCTCTTCTGCTTTGCTGGTGGCTCTGTGCGACCACCGCCTCTTCCTCCAAACTACTCAGGTCACCTGCATGACCTTCATTCCATGTGGGGTCGAGGACCTCATCGTCCTCCACATCATCTTCCACCCAGTCTTCACCCCTGCCCTCCTTGTCGTTCTCCACAATTCTGAGTGCCGCAGCAGTTGGCACCTGCGTTTCGTCATCATCGGAGACGTGCTGCGATGGTCCTTCCATGTACTCATCTTGAGAAATAAGTGGTTTGGCATCGCTGCACTCAATCTCTTCCATTTCTGGGGCAGGGCTAGGTGGATGGCCCTGGGAAACCCTGCTGACAGAGTCATCAAAAAGAAGAAGAGACTGCTGCATGACTTGGGGCTCAGACTGTTTGCCTGATTTGCAAGGGGGTGAGGTGAAAGACGGTTGGACATCGGCTGCAGGTGCCAACTCTGACCTTTCTGCAATAGACTGGGTGGGAGACAATGTGAAGGAACTGGAGGAACTGTCAGCAACCCAATCTACTATCGCCTGTACTTGTTCTTGCCTCAACACTTGTAGAGGCGCATGATGCCCTACCAAATACCGCTGCAGGTTCTGTCGCCTACTCACACTTGAGGAAGGTGTTTCACTTGTGCGTGTAGCTGGCACAGATTGACCACGTCCTCTCCTTGCAACAGGAGCTCTACCAGCAGCACCACGACCCAGGCCACGGCCCTTATTTGACGTTCTCCTCATATTTCTGTAATTTATGATCTTGTCCTAGAAAGGGGTTTATTGAATAGCGGAACAAAACAACAACAGTATCGCACGGGTGTATCTCACAGTCAAATATGCAAACTATGCCGCAATTTAATTTTTTTCACCCCAAAAGGGTGTATATTGAATAGCAGAATAGAAAAACAGTTTACAAATACAACGGGTGTATCTCACAGTCAAATATGCAAAGTATGTCGCAATTTAATTTTTTTCACCCCAAAAGGGTGTATATTGAATAGCGGAATATAAAAATTTTTATAAAACGGTGTATCTCACACGTACAAACACAGACTAGGCCCTGATTACAATTTTTTGTACCCTAAAGGGAGGATGAGGAAGAGGAGTAGGAGGAGTTCGGAACAGGAGGCAAACTGAAGCGCCCTGCAATCCTCGACGGTGGAAGGAGATGCGCCAAACCAATTTAAAAGGTGTATCTCACACGTACCGATACAGACTATGCCGCAATTAAATTTTTTTCACCCCAAAAGGGTGTATATTGAATAGCGGAATAGAAAAAAGTATCTAAAAAGGTGTATCTCACACGTACTGATACAGACTATGCCGCAATTTAATTTTTTTTTTGCCGCTATTGAATAGCGGAATTGAAAAAATTTTATAAAACGGTGTATCTCACACGTACAAACACAGACTAGGCCCCGATTACAATTTTTTGTACCCTAAAGGGAGGATGAGGAAGAGGAGTAGGAGGAGTTCGGAACAGGAGGCAAACTGAAGTGCCCTGCAATCCTCGGCGGTGGAAGATGCGCCCAAAAAATTTGAAAGGTGCATCTCACACGTACCGATACAGACTATGCCGCAATTTAATTTTTTTTACCCCAAAAGGGTGTATATTGAATAGCGGAATAGAAAAAAATGTATAAAACGGTGTATCTCACACGTACAAACACAGACTAGGCCCCGATTACAATTTTTTGTACCCTAAAGGCAGGATGAGGATGAGGAAGAGGAGTAGGAGGAGTTCGAAACAGGAGGCAAACTGAAGCGCCCTGCAATCCTCGGCGGTGGAAAATTCGCCCAAAAAATTTGAAAGGTGCATCTCACACGTACCGATACAGACTATGCCGCAATTTAATTTTTTTTACCCCAAAAGGGTGTATATTGAATAGCGGAATAGAAACATTTTTATAAAACGGTGTATCTCACACGTACAAACACAGACTAGCCCCCGATTACAATTTTTTGTACCCTAAAGGCAGGATGAGGATGAGGAAGAGGAGTAGGAGGAGTTCGGAACAGGAGGCAAACTGAAGCGCCCGGCAATCCTCAGCGGTGGAAGATGCGGCAAAAAAATTTGAAAGGTGTATCTCACACGAACCGATACAGACTATGCCGCAATTTAATTTTTTTTACCCCAAAAGGGTGTATATTGAATAGCGGAATAGAAAAAAGTATATAAAAAGGTCTTTCCCACACGTACCGATACAGACTATGCCGCAATTTAATTTTTTTTACCCCAAAAGGGTGTACTGTATATTGAATAGCGGAATAGAAAAAAGTATATAAAATTGGTGATTTTTCAATAGCACATGTGAACACAGCAGTGTCTTATGTTTTATGTCACGGTCAGCAGCGGCAATGAAGGGGAAAAAAAATTCCCCTTTAACTTTGTAATTTGTAAATAGCAGATTAGAACAGCAATCTGTATTAAAATATAGCTGAACGCTGCACACAACAGACTGATAAAAATATATTTTTTTCTCCCTACTCCTCCTCCTCCTCAGTGGGCTCAAGTGAGGGCAAAAAGATTGTTCACTGCACCACCCCCCACACAGCAAAATCGATGTAGATCGCTAACGGACGATTGTTCTGTCCTGTGTCTCCTAATCTCTCCCTGCCTACTCTCTCCAGCCTGTCCCTAAAATGCTCAAATATCTTTCCCTGCCTACACTCCGACCTGTCCCTGCATTCTTTTCAGGCACAATGTTGTTTTTCCCTGTCTGTCCCTAATCAGCAGCAGCCAGCACCGTTATGTGTGGTCTCTCCCTACACTACAGCAGACTGACGCACAGCGCGCTGTGTCTCGAGCTTATAAAGACCTGGGTCACATGCTTCATTAGTAGGCATGGCTGTGATGGCTTCTATGGCACACCAGTCGATTGTCGATTGGCTGTTGAAAGCCCGCCATTAAAAGCGCGCCATTACATACAAAACAGGAAATAAAATTACCGAACACGGATTTTCAACCGGAACATACAATAAAGTTTTCGGGTCCGTGTCCGGCTAACAAAAATCCAATTATTCGGTACGGACCCGAATAATACAGTCCGTGTTCGCTCAACACCAAACAATATGCCTGGCAGAACAGCTCACCATTCAAATACCACCATTTCTACAGTAAAGAATGGAGGATAGAAGGAAAAATGGATGGGGAAAAATACTGTCAAATTTGTGAGGAAAAGCTGCTGCCCTCTGCCTGAATGTTGTCAATGGAAAGAAAGTTTCCCTTCCAACATGACAATAACCCAAAGGACACAACAATAATGACCACACAGTGGTTGAAGGAGAAAAGGAGAAAAAGGTGAAAGTCCTTGCATGGCCTAGTCAGAGTCCAGACTTAGACCCCATTGAGAATCTGTGGAATGACTTGAAGTCTGCAGTCCACAAATGGTCACCATCAAATTTAACTGAATTTGAGCGTTTCTGCAAAGAAGAGTGGGCAAATATTGCAAAGTCTAGATGTGCAGACTAAAGGCTTTAATTAAAGAAAAAAGGTGGTTCAACAAAATACTGACACAAGGGAGTGATTCTTTTTCCAACTTAGTGATTCTTTTTTTGATTTTTTTTCTTACATGTTGGTGTTATATCTTTTGCTTGGATGTTATAAGTTGCATGTAAATACGGGTGGATAAAACAAAAACAGTGTGTCTTCATTTTAGGCTGCAAAGCAACAAAATGTTATTATTTTTAAAGGGGAGGAGTGACTCTTTTCTATACCCACAGTACTATGGAGGACTGTGGCTCCTCAAAGTCAGCTTATTACTTGTAGCAGGTTTTCCAGGCATTGGGCCTGATTTGGGTCTGCCATTGTTACCGGTTACCTCTTCAGCCCATGTGAGCTGCAACCCTGGGTGTGAGAACTGAGACATGGACAACTCCGGCATCTTTGTTTTGTTGTTTTATAGTAATTAAGGGGATGGGGGAAGGGAATGAGTGGGATACTCCTTTAGGCTCAACTAAGTACAACTTGGGACTTTCTCAGAAAAATGTCTGTTAACGCTGTCTTGACGCCAGCTAACGCTCCCTGATGCTTAGAACAAAGTGTAACTTGAAATAAGTGCTCTACCTTGAGTCCAGAAGATCCAGGACTGTAGAACAATGAGCTACGAACACTGCTGTACTGCAAAGTCACTAACTTCTTCCTCCAGCCTTGCACTGGCTTGAGGTAAACTGTTGTGAAATCCTGTATGGCTGCAACTCTCAACTAAGACACTGCACACTGTCTCTTCAGGGCCCAAACTGCAGGTGCCCCCTTTAACTCTTCAGGGTCTCCTGGTTAGGTACCCCCTCTGTCACTTCAGGGTCATCAACCCAGGTACCCCCTTTACACCCAGTCATGCACTTCCCACAAACATACCCACTCCCAGAATCCTTTATGGCATAATCTGCCTTCTGGGGTAGTTACAGACCTGAATGTGTCCCCTGATTGGGTTTCCTCCACCGCCCTATGAGAAGCCTCTCACAGGGACCAGTGTGGAGACTCCCCTCCCAGCAGGCACAGCTGGAAGCCATGACACCCTGGCAAAAAGAAATCATGGCCCTGCTGTTAGGCAGACAAGGCCCACTATACATTTGCCTAGCACCTACCTGTACTTGATTGTCATTTTGCAAAGTCTCATCAAGTTTTGCTGTGCTTGAGGATTTTCTTTTGAGATCTGCTCTGTCATCTTCTATTGAACTACCCAGAGTGTTGTGTAATTAGAATGTCAAGGGGTTGACTCTGCAAATTCATCAACTGGCCAACTCCTGGGAGGTTTTGTAGCAGTAAGTTGAATTAAGAACTAATAAATATGATGATCACATTCTGGAAGTGTCTTCGGAGTGTGGCACCTTTGAAGATAGAGTGTTAATCTTTACTTCTTGGTGTTCAGGGCTTTGCCGTCAAGTTTTGAGTAGACAGAAAAAAAGAAGGCCTAAACCATGTTGTTCCTTAGAGAGATATGAGAGGTGACATACTAGAATGTCCACTGGCTGTAATAAATGCTACTTTAGCATTGTAAGTTAGGATCAATAAAGTCGGGAAGTCTGAGCTTCATCCTGGGGATGACAAGAATCAGAACTCTGCTGTACCTTTTGGGTATTCCTTCAACATCCCCCTTTATCCATGTTTAACCATAGTAAATTATAATGGGGATAAAGTGTTACTTGTTTTAGATCCTATTAATTTGGAGGCACTGCCAAAAACGTGCCATTTATTAGATTGAACAAAGGGACAATAAACATAAATTGAAAAAAAAAAGTTTATACCTAAGTACTTTTAATAACACTGAAATATCTTAGATATGGTAACGTGGGCTTGGCTTCTGTCACACAAAATTTACCTCCTGCCTTACTCAGGGAACATTACATTTAAACATCATTTACACAAAAAGGGCTGGTAACAGGTAAATACACTGTATGTTGTATTGATTCAAACTGTACTATTTTTTCTTTAAAGTAAGCCTGGCATTCACATAAGAAATTAAAACTGAGCAGAGTTTATTTCTATTGCTAGATGCAGGTGTATAGGCAGCTGAAATGAGATCCAAATTTCAATGTTTCTTATGAGCTGAGCATATGCTTGCCTTCTGAGCCATACTGTTGGTCAATAAGGCTACTGATCATTTTAAAATACAATAGGAATAGTTAGGAGATGGGAGCGAGTGGTTTCAAGCTTGGCATTTTCAGGAAATTTCATAACTTGCAACTAATTTCAGCTACCTACAGTAAATAGTTGAATTTATTGATTGTTTTTAATGTTATTAACTAATAATTATGCATTTTTTCTACTATATGCTCAGCATTATTTATCCATGTTTGTGAAAGGTTCATAGAAAAAAAGTATTGATGAGATCTAAAACAATACATTTGCAAAAATGGCTTGGTAATAATTTACTACTGTCATGGGAATGGGAGTGCGGCTTACTTATATCTTTTCTCTTTAGGAAAGCAGGGATATGATCAACTTCCCTTTAGTGATGGGCAATGCTATGTTCTGCTGCTTTAGGAGAAATGATGTGTCGGTATTTGCCCTGGAGGAGAGGAGACAGGTTGTTGCAGTTCAGCCACCCGCCCTGGCCCACTTAATTTATTTTAGTGGTAGAAATTATTTAACACAGTGTAAGGGGTTGGAAGGAATAATGCACAATTGCATCCAGGCCTGGTGGAAAATTGCTATGTCCCTCATTTGCATTCAAATGATAAAAAGTAGCTTTTCCCCATTCACAGATTGACAAGTATAGTTTTTGTTTCTTACTCATAGTTCTCCCCAGGGCCGCTGATAGGGGGGGGGGGCCAAGTCCTCCTGTAGGGGGCCAGGGCACACAGGGGGGCCCCAACAGCATCGGAGTGGCCCTGTGCGGCTCTCTGCAGCAGCTGATAGCCAGTTTCTCCCCCTCCTGCCAGCTTTCAGCTGCTGCAGGGAAAGGTACAGACACAGGACATCATTCCTGTAATTGCTTCTCCAACACCGATCCACCTCCCTGTTCTGACTGCTTCTGATCCCCTCCCCATGTGCCCCCTCTTCACTGTGATGCCCCCCCTCCCCCCGCAGCACTGTAACAAAAAAAATATATTCATTAAACGTTGTAATAAATAATTTAAAAACATTTGAAAAATAAAATAATTGTAAAAATTGTTAACATTTAAAAAAAAATTATACATTTTTTAAATGTAAAAAACAATTACAAATTTGTGTCCACTAATCCACTAATAATGATTTTAGTGTATTTTTTGTGAAAATATTGTCTTGATAAATTCTGGGGGGGGGGGGGCTGCCAGGTAGGCTGTACAGGGCCCCATGATTTCTAACAGCATTCCTGGTTCTCTCACTGCTGAAAAGACTTAAGTAAACTCACGCTGAAATATTACAATTGTAGTTTAGTCTTGACATTAGCTACTATACCATGTGCTTGGCTAAGAATGGAGAATGAGAGAAACACTGGCTGCAGCTGCTCTCACTAGCTGCTGCCCTGCAGTGTTGAATGAGTTAACAGCTACACCAGCAAGAGAGGGAGCTGCTGAGTAGGAAGAGATCAATAGACTAAGTCAGGCCGTACGGCACTGTAGTCCTGAGCAGAAAGACTCTACTGTAATCAAGAGCTTTTGTGTCACAAGTTAGCCTGCAGTTCCTGCTGGTGTACTCTTACCTCCTTGCTGCAGTGTTTTTCAACCTTGCTTCCTTTCACATGTGTGGTTTGGCTGTGCTTACCTATGGGCATACCTTCCAACATTTTGAGATGGGAATGAGGGGCACCTATTGGTAAAAGTATGTAGGCATGGGGCAAACACCTTGCGACGCCCTCTTAAAGGAGAATTACACACAAAAATGATTAGTTAAACCCACAAGTTCCTTTTTACCACTACTGTTCCTTTATATTGGCTTTTAAAAATTTACAAATGCAGCAATGTAGAAATTGAATGAAATGGTTAGCACTGGGAAATACTTTTTGCATTTTATATAAATTATATAGATTAGACCAAAATGAGAGACAAATGAGGAAGAAAGAGGGACAGAGGAACATTGTTCCAAATCAGGGACAGTCTCTCCAAATCAGGGACAGTTGGGAGCTATGTATGGTCGTCGTCCGCTATTCTATGGGCTTTTATTACCTTCCCTTTAATTACTTCCTGGCCCACCTCCTATATAAGACATGCTCAGTGTAAACCACATTGCTTGAGTAACTTCACAGTTCCCTGAGATCCCGTTTGCATTCATATATTACATAGTTACATAGTTACATAGTTACATAGTAGGTGAGGTTGAATAAAGACAATAGTCCATCCAGTTCAACCTGTGTAGGTGTGTGTGACTGTAATCATCTAACATAGCCCTTTATCTCCTGATCCTTGAGATGTAAGTCTAAGAGTCTTTTGAAAGTCACCATACTACCCGCAGAAACCACCTCTTGTGGTAGACAATTCCACAATCTTGTAGCCCTAACAGTAAAGAACCCCCCACGTTGCCGGAGGTTAAAACGCTTCTCCTCTAATCGCATTGTATGTCCTCGAGTCCTCATGCAATTCCTTCGAATGAACAGCTTTTTTTCTACTTGTCTATACTGTGTCTGATTACCCGTGTACTGACCCCGGCTTTATTTGCCCTCTGTGCCTGTTTGCTACCCGCCCTGACCTCGGCTTGTCTCCTGGATTTCCTTTCGTCTGCTGCTTGTACTCTGCACACATGAGTGGTCTCCACATCCTCAGCTCGGTGTACCTGGGGGCCGCGACCTGGTTCCAGCTTGCTGCAAGTCCATCCCCACCATCAGGAGCTCTGGTGAAGAAGCAGGCTGGGGCTTAGACTCCGAGCCCTGTGGAACCCTGGGCTGGCAATCTACAAGGGCTCACTATCACCGACTCCTGACATTTTGAATTACATTTCCCAAAGAGAGATTGCCAGGAGGAAGGGAAAGAGTTGCATTTTCTCAGGCTGTAAATGACACAGCTTCCTTTTGCCATGAAGGAGACTGGAAAATGCACACCTCTGTCCAGTGTGCACCATCGCTGCTGTATATCGGTTGCACGTCTTGAATTGTTCTTTAACTGAACAAGCTAAAAGTAGAAGCTGATTTTTTTAAATGCACAGCTGCTCCAGATTCTGTCTGCTCCAGTTTTAGTAAATTTCCACCATAGTGTTAGAAATGTAGTTAGTCAGACCCTTACTTCCCTTTTGCTGTATTGACAGCTGCCAATCATGTATAAATATGACTGTGCTGTCCATATGCACCAGCTTTTTTTTATTCTGCTCAAGGTACAATCTGAACTAAGAGATCAGGTCAGACAAACCCCTCTCTTCTTCATCACTACAAGTCCGCATTACAATACCTGTAATGAGTGGTGTGGCTGTTACTCAGATTAAATGGCAAGAAGTGTTTAGCACTTCTGCCTGGCAGCACTAGGGTCATTGGTTCCAATCCCATCCATGGCACTACCTGCCCAGAGTTTTCACGTTCTCCCTGTGCCTGAATGCGTTTCCTCTGGGTACTCTGCTGGTAGGGTAACTGGCTCCTGTCTAAATTGGTCCTAGTATATGTATGTAAGAATGTGAGTTAGGGACCTTAGATTGTAAGCTCCTTAAGGGCAAGGACTGAATTCAATGCACAATACATATGTAAAGCGCTGCATAAATTGATGACGCTATGTAAGTACCTGAAATAATAAATAAAATAAGAAGTTCTTTAACCGCATAACGACTGCCCACCGCAGTTTTACTGTGGCAGGCAGCCGCTCCTGGGCAAAGCGACATAATACTACGTCGCTCGCTCAGGAAACTCTAGGGGGCGTGCGTGCGCCGCCGGCCATTCGCGATCTCCCGCAGCTGAGAGAGAAGGACAGACGGCTGATGTAAACACAGCCGTCTGTCATTCTCCCTGAGGTGATTACAGAGGCTATGTGATCCTGCTATATAGGATTGCATGTCTCTGTGACTACTTCACAAGCCACGCCCCCTGACAGTTAGAATCATGCCCCTAGGGACACATTTAACCACTTGATCACACTTGCTGTTAACCCCTTCCCTGCCAGTGTAATTTTTACAGTAACAGTGCATATTTTTAGGACTGATTACTGTAGTAATGTCACTGGTACCCCCAAAAGTGTAAAAAATGTCAGTTAGGGGTCCGATCTGTCCGTCGCAATGTCGCAGTCCTGCAAAAAAAAAAAAATCGCAGATCGCCGCCATTACTAGTAAAAAAAAAAAACAATAAAAATGACAAATCTTTCCCGTAGTTAGTAAACGCAATAACTTTTGCGCAAACCAATCAAAATACGCTTATTGCAATTTTTTTTACCAAAAATATGTAGCAGAAAACAAATTGGCCTAAAATGTTAAAAAATTTGATTTTTAAATTTTTTTTGAGAATTTCATATAAAAGAATGTGAAAAATATTGTAATTTTTTCAAAATTGTTGCTATTTTTTTGTTTATAGCACAAAAAATAAAAAAATCGCACAGGTGATTAAATACCACCAAAAGAAAGCTCTGTTTGTGGGGAAAAAAGGATGTCAATTTTGTTCGGGTACAGTGTCGCATGACCGCGCAATTGTCCATTAAAGTAGTGCCGAATCGCAAAATAGGGCCTGGCCATTGAGCAGCTAAATCCTCTGGGGCTAAAGTGGTTAAAATACCCTGTTTCCTTAAGGAATTTTAAAGTGGAAATCAGTTAACATCATAAAAAAACAAGATGATATAGATAAATAGGAGTTGAGCATTATGCCAAACATAAACCAAGCTATTGGTTTCTATTTTTTCATATTTCTAAAAATGACTTTATTATGCCAAACTGAACACTAAAATGACTACAATGCCGTTTTCTTGCTTGGTGTAAATGTACTACAGTATGTATGTACTGGTTGCTTAGTAATCTAAGCAACCAGTACATACATACTGTAGTACTTTTACACCAAGCAAGAAAACTGCATTGTAGTCATTTTAGTGTTCAGTTTGGCATAATAAAGTCATTTTTAGAGATTTACTATGGCAGACATTCAGAATGTTATTTTTTTCATCATTATAACTGCAAACTGAAAAAAAAATTCAAGTTCTTTCTAATGCTTCATAAAAAATAAAGCAAAAAGTATTTTATTTTTATAAATGATTTCCCTTGTCTGGTAAACATATTCTGTTTTAAGGCAATCAGTACTGTTAAATGACACATACCGTAAATTTGAAACACAACTGGGTCTGTTTTAAAAACCCATTGATAACATTTACAGATATCAATGTAAAAAAATGTAATCTCTGTGGTAAAGCTCTTATCTTGGGGTGAGATATTTTGCCAAATATGGCTGACATCCTGTGCAGCAGACACACTGAACGATACTGCTGGGAGCGGTTTGTGGGTCTCACTTTAGACTCAAAAAATGTCTAAAAAAAAATGTTTTAATTGCAAAAAGTACACATAGTAGTTAAAGCAGTAGTAAAGCCGCTTTGTGATTTTTTTTTTTTCCATAAACAATTTTTATTGAGAATAAAGTATGGTAACTGAGAATTATCACAACATAATAGAGAGTACAGGTAAAGCCGCCCAACGGCGGAACAAAGCATCAACACAGATAACAAAACAGTAGCTATGCAACGATCGCTAGCAGTGGATAGCGAAATGAAAGGTCTACGGGGGTTGCAACTTGCCAGTAGATTCCTGGTAACCATTGGTTCTTAGGGGACGTGATAACAATGCAAGTATGGAATAGAACGATACCTGGCATGGACATGGGAATGTAGACTGCCAAGTCAATAATATATTGATAAATATTAAAAACCTTAAATGAAACAGACCACTCAATAATTAACAGACCACTCATGGATTGATTAAAAATTGGCCGCGGCACATTTATTGGTTTCTTTAAATTATTGCAAACAACTTAATAATTCATCAAATAAATAATCATAAATATTAATAAATATAAATAAATAAATAATCCATACATATTAATAAATTAAATCCAGAAAAACCATATCACTCAGCCGTAGGACTCGAGTGATGACCATTCAAAATTTAACTTTAAATCTTCAAACAAGTCCCCCCTTGATCCAAGGGTGACAGACCACATAAATGTGCCACGACAGGGTGGGGGGGTGGGGAGCTCGCCAAGCCGACTCAGAGACACTGAGGAGACCTCTGCCGCGCAGCCCTTTATATATGCCTCTGTCCATGATGTAGCCGCACGTGGCTCACGTGTTTCCCGCCCGGCTGACGCGTGACTTTCCCGCCTCATTTGAAACAAACCAACCAATCCGAGTGCTTCCCACCTAAAAAATCCGTTTCAAAAAGCCGATAAGTTAAAACAATAGCGGCGAAAATGTTTAAACTAATGGAATTAAATTACGTTAAAAGAACCTGAAGGCAGCCACAATCCCATGCCGTTTAGGCAATTTATTATGCCCAACTCACATGGGAATGTAGACTGCCAAGTCAATAATATATTGATAAATATTAAAAACCTTAAATGAAACAGACCACTCAATAATTAACAGACCACTCATGGATGGATTAAAAATTGGCCGCGGCACATTTATTGGTTTCTTTAAATTATTGCAAACAACTTAATAATTCATCAAATAAATAATCATAAATATTAATAAATATAAATAAATAAATAATCCATACATATTAATAAATTAAATCCAGAAAAACCATATCACTCAGCCGTAGGACTCGAGTGATGACCATTCAAAATTTAACTTTAAATCTTCAAACAAGTCCCCCCTTGATCCAAGGGTGAAAGACCACATAAATGTGCCACGACAGGGTGGGGGGGTGGGGAGCTCGCCAAGCCGACTCAGAGACACTGAGGAGACCTCTGCCGCGCAGCCCTTTATATATGCCTCTGTCCATGATGTAGCCGCACGTGGCTCACGTGTTTCCCGCCCGGCTTACGCGTGACTTTCCCGCCTCATTTGAAACAAACCAACCAATCCGAGTGCTTCCCACCTAAAAAATCCGTTTCAAAAAGCCGATAAGTTAAAACAATAGCGGCGAAAATGTTTAAACTAATGGAATTAAATTACGTTAAAAGAACCTGAAGGCAGCCACAATCCCATGCCGTTTAGGCAATTTATTATGCCCAACTCACATGGGAATGTAGACTGCCAAGTCAATAATATATTGATAAATATTAAAAACCTTAAATGAAACAGACCACTCAATAATTAACAGACCACTCATGGATGGATTAAAAATTGGCCGCGGCACATTTATTGGTTTCTTTAAATTATTGCAAACAACTTAATAATTCATCAAATAAATAATCATAAATATTAATAAATATAAATAAATAAATAATCCATACATATTAATAAATTAAATCCAGAAAAACCATATCACTCAGCCGTAGGACTCGAGTGATGACCATTAAGACCCGGTTCACACTTCTGCGTGTGCCGGGTTCGCATGTCATGTCGGAGCGCACTGCTCCGACATTACATGCGATCAGCTGTGCGGTGCGAGTTTAGCCATACAGTTTGTATGGCTAAATTTGCACCGCACCCGCAGCAAAGACGCACAGGAGGCATTTTTGCTGCCGCATCAGGATCGGATCGCACAGCGGTTCACACTTGTGCGATCCGATCCTGTGCGAACTGCACGATCGCACTGCGATATGCGATCAAACTGGGGGTGTCGTTAAGATTACATTGACACCCCCAGCGGATCGCATATGGCAGTGTGAACTGCCGGGGGTGCGTGTGCGATGCGGGAACAGGCTGCGAATTCGCAGCCTTCCCGCATCGCAATAGTGTGAACCGAGCCTAAAAATTTAACTTTAAATCTTCAAACAAGTCCCCCAACAGCCGGTTGCTGAAAGCCACCGGCCCGCCCAACAGCCGCGGACAATTCTATCATAGTCTGAAGGTCTAGATTAAAAATGTCTAGACCGACATCCGATAGATGTATACCATCTGGTCTGTAGAGACCAGGGAGCCCTCCCTCCAGCTCAACATGACGGAAGGAGAACCCCCCGATGAGTGGTAAAATTTTTTCCAAAGATCTGTTCAATCTCCACTTAATTTTCTCGAAAGGCTTACCCTCCTTAGAAGACGTCCAGATAAAACGCGAGATAACTTCTGAAAAAACAAACTGAGTCCCTGGAAGAATATCACTCAGTTTTTTCAGATCATATTTAATATTAAGTAATAAATCCAATGTTTTACGCCTACCAACATCATTTCCACCCAGGTGAATAATTAAGACTGAAGGAATTGGCCAACTATTTAATAAACGCAAGATATGATGAAGTAAGTTTTCCCATTGAAGCCCTCTAATGCCTTTCCATAACACCTGGACTTCCTCAATCTTAAATGACAAATTGGAAGTATATACTCTGCGTTCTGCCCGTTTCCGAGCCCAATATATATAGGAATGTCCAATTATCCAGATGTATGATCTGCAAACTGAATCAGAGAGATAGATTAGGACGAATGTAAAGCTTAAAACTATCCGACTCCCATCTACCCAGTTTTTTTATGATTTCCACATCCAGGCCCAGTTTAGCAGCTTCTGTGGCAGCTCCTATACGGAAAGAATGGTGGGAAAATTTAAAAGCAGCTAAACCTAGAAAAGAGATACATCTCCTGAAGACTGAAGAAAATTGAAATTTAGAAAGGGCAGAACCCTCCGATTGAATTAAAAAATTGCCGGAAAGAGGAGGTCTAACGGCTAGAAATCTGTTAATGGACAAGAAAGGACAGATATCGGAGTTGCCACAAGCGTTCAAAGTGAGCCAATGACCTTTACCCAATTGGTCTGTTTTAGACCTTCTGATAAATACAAAAACTTTATCTGAAGAAACTACAACCTCGTTATATTTCAAACCCGCATAACTATGTTTATTGGGGGGCAACAATTCCGAAATACGAAGCGCTGCAAAAAAACTTAACACAAAAGCTGCATTAAATAACAACGCTTCGTAATCCGAATAGCAGATAACCTTTGTGGCTGAGCATAATCTGGACAAAACATCTGGCGAAATGGGTCTGCGACCATCAGGAAAAAAAGGTACATTTTTTGAAACCCTTTAAAGCTTGTCTGACCAGGAAATAACTGTTGCATGCAGGTAAGTTATGCAACTTGAAGAAAAAGGATACGCCCGCTAAAGTTTTGTTAATATGGCTATAAGAAAATTGCTTATGCATGAGTGCGCATAAAAAAGCTAAAATTGACTGCTCGCATGGCGAGTATGGTAAAAAACCAGCCACCCCTGCCCAGCCACCCCTGCCATGCGGCCATATAATCTGCCCATGTTTTGGGAGCCAAGGAATTTTGTACAGTTGATGACAGTAACTTCAAATCAACTCCCAGAGATGACCCGGACACAGGCAACCAATCGCGTCGGCCTCTGGCAACAATTTCCTGAACCGGTCCATCTGGAAGCGAGACAGTGCGTCAGCAATATTGTTTTGCTTCCCAGGGACAAAGTTCGCCTTAACCCAGATGTTTAATCTCAGACACAGAAGTACCAGATGACGAAGCAATTTAATGACAAAAAGAGATTTAGATGACAGACAATTTACTGCATATATCACCCCTTTATTGTCAGTATGAATAATAATCCTTTTATTAGAGAATTGATCACCCCAAAGCTCTAATGCCACAACTACAGGAAAGAGTTCCAAAAGAACGATGTTCTTCGTCGCTTCTTTTGCAACCCAAGACTCAGGCCAAGCTCCGCAACACCAATGCGTTTTAAAAATTGCAGCAAAACCTAATGACCCCGCCGCATCCGTGTATAAATGCAAATCTGCAGCCAAAGAAAAATCTTCCTGGAAAAAAGACTTTCCATTGTAATCTTCCAGAAAAACGGACCAGACCAACAAGTCATCCTTAATGTCTGTAGTCAACCGTATATGTGAGTATGGTGATTTAAACCCCGACATTGCCATCCCCAGTCTCCTGGAAAATATCCGGCCCATTGGCATAATTCTAGTTGCGAAAGCCAACAGCCCTAAAAAAGACTGTAACTCTTTCAAAAGGATCTTTTTTCTTCGCAAAAAGAAGGCGATGGAAGATTGCAATTTTTCTATCTTGGCCATTGGAAGCCTGCATTGAAAAAGGTCAGAGTCAATGGTGACTCCCAAAAAATCAATCACCCTAGAAGGACTTACCGTTTTTTCCTCGGCCAATGGTATGCCAAAATATGCAGCGATAGCAGAAAATAACAACAAAAGTTTGGAACAAACCGGAAGGTCTGCAGGACCGACAAAAAGGAAATCGTCCAAATAATGGACGATTCCCTCAAAGCCAGCCTCTTTGCCAACCACCCAATGAAGAAAGATTGAAAACATTTCAAAATAGAAGCATGATAGTGAACAACCCATGGGGAGACACATATCATAAAAGAAAAAACCTTGGAAACAGAAACCTAAAGAATTATAAGAATTTGGTGAAATAGGCAGCAGCCGGAAAGCCGACTGGATATCAGTCTTTGCCATCAGTGCCCCATGCCCAAACCTCTTGACCAGCTGTATAGCGTCCTCCAGCGTCGCATATTGAACTGATGCCAAAGACATATCAATATCATCATTCAATGAACTGCCTGACGGAAAAGACAGGTGGTGGATGAGTCTAAAAGCGTTGGGTTCCTTTTTCGGTACCAAGCCCAATGGTGAAATTCTAAAATTTTTAAAGGGCGGAGTCAAGAAAGGCCCAGCAATTCTGCCGGCTGAAATTTCTTTAATAATCTTATCCTTTACCACCTCAGGGTGCTGAAGAACAGATTTTAAATTGTTTACAACGATGCAACCATCACCTGTGAAATCCGGTAACTCAAAACCAACAGAAAACCCTTTAATTAGTGTTTGTGCTCTCTCCTGGTCTGGGTATAGAGCTAGCCAATGTAACATGTTTACCAGTCTCACCGGCATGCGTGCTTTTAGAGAAATCTCTTCCTGTGTGTGTACTTGTGGTTCTTTTAAAACATTTTGCCACAGGTGTGGCCCGGCGCAAAAGGAACATTCGTGTCGATATCTACACGAGTTAGGCCATTTACACTGCGACTCGTTGTATGCAAAGCACACTCCCTTCTTATACACCGGATTGGGGCTGGATGAATTAACCTGTGGTTTAGGAAAAGTAGGTCTGGATGGCGCAATTAAATTGAGCCATAAGCCCAC
Organism: Pelophylax lessonae; assembly: GCF_965119305.1. Taxonomy (NCBI): domain Eukaryota; kingdom Metazoa; phylum Chordata; class Amphibia; order Anura; family Ranidae; genus Pelophylax; species Pelophylax lessonae. The sequence goes on along the minus strand of NC_138771.1, from coordinate 406,547,395 downwards.
ATCTTTCATGCCCCACTTTAAGTTAGGATATACAGAAATCTTTTGGCGGAAAGATTCGTCGTAGTGGAACCAACCCAATCCGCCAAAATTTCTGTATGCCTCCAGAATGTGTTCAATATGTTGAAACAGGCCTGAACATTTTTCAGGGTATTTCTCTCCCATCACTGAAGAGTATATACAGAACGCCTGTAACCAGTTGAAAAATGACCTGGTAACAGGGCGTCTTCTATCCGAATCATCAACTTTCTTATCATCTTTACTTAAGAATTCTTTACTATTTGGGAGCAAAGAGAGCAAATCAAGGTATTCACCTTTCCAGATCTTTTCTTTAACTGAATTGGAAAGGTGAAACCCAAGAGGGGACATTTCACATGGTAAGACTTCCTTGTAGCAAGACTCAGGGACAGAAGCAACATTTACAGAAGGAGAAGGCAGCAACTGGTTAACATTTGGATTAACATTACTAGATCTATTATCAGACCATACCGACATGCGGGAAGCATTGCTGTTACTAAGGGACTCAGAAATATTAGATAATGATTGTAGAATTCGCTCCAACATGTTACCTGTAGCCAACTCACCTGGCTGCCTCCCTAAAGCTGCTGCCTGTGGGTATTGCCCGTCCCTGTTCACTGCCTCTGCTACTGGACTGCTCACCCTGTGATCCTGACTTGAAGCTGTACCTGGATTCAGCCTGGAAGGCCTGAACCCCTGCTCCTCTGCCGGCGATGGGGGCGTGGCCCGAAAGTCCCCATCTGCGGGAGGAAGGAAAGCACACCTACCCGAGGGGGAGGGGCGCAGAGGCCGCCCCCTCCCCTCCCTGCCCCGAATGGGCGACGGGGAGAACTCCTGCCGGCGCTTTCGGATCCTTCCTCCGACTTTTCTTGACCCCGGCGCTTCCCGGCCCCGACTGGGCCCTGCTCCACTTGCATCTTCTTCCTCCGGGAAACGAAGGTCCGCCTCCGGCCGAAGCGAAGTTCCAGATGCCGCCTCCATCCTCGCTCTGCCCCGCTCCGCTGGAAGGCTTCTACGAGGCTTCCGCTGTGTTCTTCTGGGTGTAGGCCGCGCACCGGCGGCCACCCTTGACACCCGGCCGGCGACGTCTTGACTCAGCGGCTGGTCTCCCGGAATTGGCCGAACCATCGGCGGCGGCAGGAACTCCGGCGACGGCTGGAATTCCGGCGGCGACTGGACCTCAGAGCACGACTTGCCTCTCGTCGGAAGATGAAGTTCCGATGCCGGTTGCGACTCCGGCGGCATCTGGACCCTTGCCGGTGGCTTGGCTCTCGACGGCGGCTGGACCTCCTGCGATGTCGACGGTGGCTGGACCTCCGGCGGTGGCGACTGCGGCGGGAACTCCGGCGCGGAACGGGACTCCAGCGCCAGCTCCTCTTCTTCCGCTCCGGACATCTGGAGGCACCTCTTCAGCCACTCTTCTCCGCCTTCGGACGCCGCTCTCTCCAGGAGTCTTCGCACGAGGGTCTTCATCTCCTACCGCGGCTGGCGAGCTCTGTATTAAAGCTCAGAGTATTATAGCTCCGAGCTCGCCAAGCCGACTCAGAGACACTGAGGAGACCTCTGCCGCGCAGCCCTTTATATATGCCTCTGTCCATGACGTAGCCGCACGTGGCTCACGTGTTTCCCGCCCGGCTGACGCGTGACTTTCCCGCCTCATTTGAAACAAACCAACCAATCCGAGTGCTTCCCGCCTAAAAAATCAGTTTCAAAAAGCCGATAAGTTAAAACAATAGCGGCGAAAACGTTTAAACCAATGGAATTAAATTACGTTAAAAGAACCTGACGGCAGCCACAATCCCATGCCGTTTAGGCAATTTATTATGCCCAACTGACATTCACCTGAGTGATTTTCCAACTGTTATAACGTCAGATAGGGGGGAAAAAAAATAAAAAATAATAAGTGGAAGAACCCAAAGGGTTGAAGCGTAGAGAGAGGAAAGGAAGAGTCAGAAAAGAGAGAGAAAGAGAGAGACACATGACAAAAAAAGGGGGGAGGGGGTAGGGGGAAAAGGGGAAGGGGGAAAGGCTCAGATACAAAATAGGTCAACCCGGTCTGGTTCCCAGAGCATTCATCGCACCCCGATCATAGAACCATCCCCTCAGCTGGATAGCACTTTGTATCTGTTGGTTGTTTTGAAGTGAGCTCAGCATCTCCAAGTGGAAGTATATTTAGGCATACGATCTTGTGAAATATGGATCAGTTCCTCCATCTCCTCTATGTTATTCCCCCTCTTAAACCAGTCTTGTGCCGTTGAGACATGAGTCGACCGCCAGAGAACCGGAATGCAGAGTCTGGCCTGCATTGACCAAGTGCATGGCTAACGAGCGTTTTGTGATTTTTACTTACAGGTAAGCCTATAATAAGCCTGTAGGTAAAATGAATATCTCATAAATGTGCTCCATTTAGGAGATATATTTACCCTGGGTGGCGCCAGTAACATCACCGGTGCATGTGCTCTGAAGGTCCATCATACCTTTCCGGAACTTAAGACCTTTGTGCAAGAACCGAGGGCTTTCGCACACATGAACAGGAGTGATGTCATCGCGGCTCCAGCCAATCACACAGCACGCAAAACCACAAGAAAGACTGGGGGAAGATGTCAGCCCTCTCAGCAGTAAATATTAAATAATGTGCTAGTATGAGATGCATACATGCACATTATGCCATTGTCTTACAAGTGTTTTTTTTATTTTTTTAAACCAGCCACAGTTTACAAAAACGAAAAATAAAATATCTCAGGCTCTGTTAAGGTTAACCACTTCCTGACCACCCGCCGCCTTTTCACTGCAGCAGAGTGGCTCTCCTGTGCAAACAGACATAGACCTACGTCGGTTGCGTGCGGGAAGCTAGGGGGTGAGCACGCACCGCCTGCGGCACGCTCCCGCCCCCACTCGGCAGCGGGGAAGCCGATGCATGGTAAACACAGCTGACCGTTCTTCTCCCTGAAATGATCATAGAGCCCATGTGATCCTTCTATATAGGATCACATGTCTCTATGGTCATTTCAGAAGCCACGCCCCCCACAGTTAGAATCACCCCCCTAGGCTCACAGGGTTAACCCCTTCCCTGCCAATGGCATTATTACAGTAACATTGCATATTTTTAGCACTAATTACTGTAGTAATGTCACTGGTACCCCCAAAAGTGTTAAAAATGTCAGTTAGGGGTCCGATCTGTCCGCCGCAATGTCCAAGTCCCACAAAAAAATCACAGATCACCGCCTACTAGTAAAAAACAAAAAACAATAAAAAATTACATAAATCTTTCCCGTAGTTAGTAGACACAATACCTTTTGCGCAAACCAATCAAAATATGCTTATTGCAATTTTTTTACCAAAAATATGTAGCAGAAAACAAATTGGCCTAGAGAATGTCATATAGCAGAATGTGAAAAATATTTTTTTTTTTTTTTCTCAAAATTGTCGCAATTTTTTTTGTTTATAGCGCAAACATTTAAATCGCACAGGTGATCAAATGACACCAAAAGAAAGCTCTATTTGTGGGAAAAGAGGGACATTAATTTTATTTGGGTACAGTGTCGCACGATTGAGCAATTGTCCGTTAAAATAATGCAGTGCCGAATCACAAAATAGGGCCTGGTCAGGAAGGGGGCAAATCCTTCCGGTCTTAAAGTGGTTAAGTTATACTTATATAGGTCAAATCCAGATTCTTGTTAATATTTTGCACGTTCCTAGTTATTAATTCACCTGTTGCAAATATCACCACAATTTTAGCAGTTCCCAGTGGAAAACTGCTGCAATCAAAAAATTCCATAATTGCAAGGTCCAAAAAAGACATGGATGAGTGAGTTTGGGGTGGAGGAACTTGACTGGTCTGCACAGAGTCCTGACCTCAACCCAATAGAACACCTTTGGAATGAATTAGAGTGCAGACTGTGGGGTAGGCCTTCTTGTCCAACATAAGTGCTTAAACTGACAAATGCACTTCTGGAAGAATGGTCAAACATTCCCATAGACACACTCCTAAACCTTATGGACAGCCTTCCAAGAAAGTTTCAAGCTATCATTGCTGCAAAGGGTGGGTTAACTTAACATCTTGCCTACTGGGCACTTAAACCCCCTTCCTGCCCAGGCCAGCTCTCAGCTTTCAGCACTGTCGCATTTTGAATAACAATTGCACGGTCATGTAACACTGTACCCAAATTAAATTTGTATAATTTTTTTCAAACAAATAGAGCTTTCTTTTGGTGGTATTTAATCACTACTGGGGTTTTTATTTTTG